>NW_024080615.1:20234-342314 GCF_014754425.2 Oryx dammah | reverse complement strand
TATGACGACAGAAACAGGTACACATTTTCCCTGCAGGAGAAACCCAGGCCAGAAGAGACCTAAGGGGACAACCATATAAGCTGTCAGTTATCAAGGAAGCTTGATAGGGGGTGATGGGATCAGTAAGATAGCTTCTGCTATAGAGTTCAGCATAATGCAATCTCCTGGTAACAGTTCCCAGTTGCAACTCAAAATGGACAGTTTAAGAGCTCCAAGCTAACTGTTTGCAGATGACATGATCCTCTACATAGAAAACACTAAAGACTCTATCAGAAAATTACTAGAGCTAATTAATGAATATAGTAAAGTTGCAGGATATAAAATCAACACACAGAAATCCCTTGCATTTGTATACACTAATAATGAGAAAGTAGAAGAAGAAATTAAGGAAACAATTCCATTCACCATTGCAACAAAAAGAATAAAATACTTAGGAATATACCTACCTAAAGAAACTAAAGACCTATATACAGAAAACTTTAAAACACTGATGAAAGAAATCAAAGAGGACACTAATAGATGGAGAAATATACATAAAGTATTATACATGAATGGAAATTAACAGATTACAAACACTTCCACCAAAATGAATAAATCTTGCAAACATAACTAAATTTTCCCAAAAAGCAAGACACAAAGTATATACTACATGATTTTATTTATGTAAGTTCCAAAATAGGCAAAACTGGAGTGTTTAGAGATGCATATTTAGGTGATAAACATAAATAAATAACAAAATGATTATCATAAAAGTTAGAATAGCAGTCATCTTTAAAGAGGAGAGAGGGATGACTGGGCAAACTTACTTGAGGGTCTTCTAGGGTTCTGGTGATGTCTGAATTCTTGACCTGGGTAGTATTTGCATGGGCCTATGCTTTATAATAATTTATGGATCCTTCTAGGTAATGCAGTCTTTTCCATATGTGTATATTGGATTATGAAAAGGTTTTTTTTTTAATTACTTGCTAATAATTTATTTAGGATTTTTGTGTCACTATTCAGGGTTTCCAGGTGGTGCTAGTGGTAAAGAACCTGCCTGCCAATGCAGACGTAAGAGACAGTTTTCATCCTTGGGCTGCGGAAGATCCCCTGGAGTAGGAAATGGCAAACCACTCCAGTGTGTCACTATTCAGAAGTGAGATATCTATATATTTCTCTTGCTTTTATTATATTTTGAGATTTGGTATGCTGGCTTCATAAAAGGAACTTAAAGATTTTCCTTTTTGTCTGGCTTTTTAAAGTATTAGAATCACTGTACAATTATCTGTTCTTTTTAATTTATTTTTAAAATTTTGGCTGTGTTGTGTGGCATGCAGAATCTTAGACCCTGACCAGGGATTGAACTCATTCCCCCTGCAGTGGAAGCACAGAGTCTTAACCACTGGACCACCAGGAAAGTCCCTAGCTGTTCTTAAAATACTTAAATGTAAGACCCTGAAACTATAAAACTACTAGAAGAAAACACGTAGAAAAATATTGATATTAGTCTGGGCAATGGGGTATTTTTTTGGAGATGACCCCAGAAGCACAAGCAACAAAAGCAAAAATAGAAGAGATTACATCAAACTGAAAATGCTTTTGCAAAGCAAAGGAAAAACAGAGTGAAGAAGCAATCTACAGAATGGGAGAACATATTTGAAAACCATACATCTGATAAGGGGCTAATATTCAAAATACATGAGGAAGTCAACTCAATAGCAAGAAGACAAATAACTCAATTTAAAAATGAGCGAAGAATCTGAAGAGACATTTCTTTTGAGAAATACAGATATACAAATGGCCAATATGTACATGAAAAGACACTTGATATCTTCATATCTTGACTCATCAAAGAAATGCAAATCCAAATCACAATGAGATGTCACCTCACACCTGTTAGCTGTTATCAAGAAAACAATAGATAACAAGTTTTGGAGAGAATGTGGAGAAAGAGAATTCTTGTGCACTATTGATGAGAATGAAAATCGGTGCAGCCATTATGGAAAAACAGTATGGAGTTCCTCAGAAAATTAGAAATAGAACTACCATATGATCAAGCAATCCTCCTTCTGTATGTATATCCAAAGAGAATAAAGCAGTATCTTAAAGAGATGTTTGTACTCCCATGTTCATTTCAGCAATTTTCACAATAGCCAAAATATGGAGTCATCTTAAGTGTCCATTGACAGACAAATAGATAAAGAAAATTTGATATACACAAACATTCACACACACCATGATATATTACTCAGCCTTAAAAAAGAAGGAAATTCTGCCACTTCAGCAACCTAGATGACACTAAAGGACATTATTCTGAGTGACATAAGCCAGAAAGAAAAAGACAAATACTGTATGATCTCATATATGTGTGTTAGTTGCTCAGTCATGTCCAACTATCTGCAGCTTCACGGACTACAGTCCACCAGGCTCCTTTGTCCATTGTCCATGGGATTTTCCAGGCAAGAATACTGCAATGAATAACCATTCCCTTCTCCAGGGGATATTCCCAATCCAGAGGTAGGACCCAGGTCTCCTTCATTGCAGGCAGATTCTTCATCGTCTGGGCTACCAGGGAAGCCCCACTTGTATGTGGAATCTTGAAAATAAAAGTCAAACTCATGTAGGATGAGAGTAGAATACTGGTTACCAGGGGCTAAGTGGTGGGGAAATGGAGAGATGTTTGTCAAAGGGTACAAACACAGTTATATACAAAGATTGAGTCTAGAACTCTTGTGTACAGCCTGGTGACTATTGTTAATGATACTGTATTAAATACTGGAAATATGCTAAGTAGATTTCAGGTGCTCTCATGACACATACAAAAAATGATAACTATGTGAGGAGACAATAGGTTAATAACCTTGACTGTAGTAATCATTTTACTATGTGTATGTGTATCAAATCATATATACCTTAACTACACACAATTTTTATTTTAAAAGATAATTTAAAAAAAAATAGTTACATGTAAATCTCCATGAGTATGGCTAAGGTAGAGGGCTTTTTGTTGGAGGGGGTAAGGAAGCTTTTCTGAAATTGATTGTAGTGATGGATGCCAGCCCTGTGAATACACACTGAGCTGCACACTTTAAATAGGTGAAACTATATCTCAAAATATTGCTAAAAAAAAAATCTAAAGTCCCTTCACTTGCAGTTCCTCTTTGTAAATATCTTCTTGTTTTTACTCTATCAATCTTGATACCACTTTTTTTGTTGCATATACAGTTTGCAACTGTTGTATTCTGCATTGCAAATTGCATCTTTTAATATTTTTTTTCTTTTAATGCTTTTTGGCCTGAGCCAAGTAGGAAATATTGTTACTGAGATCACAGATTCTAAATTGCTTAGGTTTAAATTCATACTTTCACACTTGCAAAGCTAACTGTCCTTGTGTCCCAGTTTCTTCATCCAAAGAAAAAAAAAAAGGACAAAATGATAGTAACTAACTCATTGGGTTTAAAGCAGATTACATAAGTTAGTTTATGTAAAGCACTTAAGTAAGTAGTAAGTGCTTCACAGGTGGTGCCATGGCAAAGAATCCACCTGCAATGCAGGGGAGACAGGTTCAATCCCTGGGTTGGGAAGATTCCCTAGGTTGGGAAGACCCCCTGGAGAAGGAAATGGCAGCCCACTCAAGTATTCTTGCCTGGGAAATCCCACGGAGAGAAGAGCCTGGTGGGCTACAGTCAATGGGGTCGCAAAAGAATAGGACACAACTTAGCGACTAAACAACAGTGACAAAAGATGTTGTGAATCTTTTCATTGTCTGTTTGTATGTCTTTTTTTTCAGACATGTCTATTCAGATTCTATGCCGCTTGGCAGGCAGATTCTTTAGAGCCCCCTGGGAAGCAAAAAGTGCTTACTTCACGCTTATTGGCGCATAGTAAGCGTTAGGTTAAAAACTGTCTGCTCTTAAGCTTATTATCATGACTCCCGCTTTTTGTTTACATTTGCTGATATACTTCTGTCCATTCTTTGATTTTATTTTTACTTTTCTGAATCCCTTCATTTTAATTGTATCTTTTATACACTAACTATCACATATGAAATTCACTTTCATTTGGTAGGTAATTTTGACTCAGCTGGCTATGTTTTGTAATAGATCTGTCACTTTATCTTATATTATGAATTCTTCCTTTTTTTTTTTTTTTTCAGAAACTGTCACTGTGATCAGTTTTCTTCACTTTGCTATTTTTGTGAAGTTCTTTCGCATTCTTGATGGAAAATGTATGGTTTTTCTATAGTTATCTTTAATTATAAATTACTCTTAGTCATGTTTATGACTGTTTATCTTTATTATTAATAGCTACAACTGCGAGAGGGGCTTCTCAGGTGGCACTAATGGTAAAGAACCCCCCTGCCAAAGGAGAAGATATAAGAACTGAGGGTTAGATCCCCGGGTCAGGAAGATCCTCTGGAGGAGGGCATGGCAACCCGTTCCAGTATTCTTGCCTGGAGAATCCCATGGACAGAGGAGCCTCGTGGGCTACAGTCCATGGGGTGGCAAAGAGTTGGACACGACTGAAGCGACTTAGCATGCAGGCACAACAGTGAGCAGGTAGCCATTTAGTGTATTTCCTCCTTCTCCTTCCTCTCATCTCCTCTGCATGCTGATTTCAGTCAGAAATATCTTTCTTGGTATTTGCCTTGATACACTTTAGGTTTTTATTTCCTGATTTATCAACTTTAAGTGAAATCCTTTGACTTCAACTTTTGTATGGGACAGTGAACACATTTACTCTTTCTTTCCATTTTTTTTCCTTCTTCCCTCTTAATTTTTCAGTTGTACCAAAACTGCCACTCTAACCATTACTTTTTCTAGTTTTAATATTGACTCTCTTCCAGTTTTTTCCAAACTTCTTGATCAGCTGAATGTTGTTCTTTTATTATTTTCCACAATAAAAGATCAAGAAAATAATCTTCCAGGTTTTGCATCTTTAAAGTTATTGTTTGTAGTCTTTATTCTTGAAAGACAGCCTGCATGAATGTACCATCTTTATCTTAAACTTTCTTTCCTTGAAAATCTTGTCAGTATTGCATCTGGTATTCAGTGTTGCTATATAAAAATATGAGGTCAGCTTGACTTTTTTTCTCTTTATAAACGTGACTTGACCTTTTCACCTGTCTACTCCAAAGATTCTTTATCTTTTAAGCCCAGTAACTTGACTGGAATATGTCTCATTGATCATCCTAGGTCTTTCTTTATTTATATTTTATTGCATTAACTTTTTCATTTCAATTTTCTGTGAATCTACTGTGTTTTCTATAGTATCTGTTCACTCTTGTGCTCTATTTTCCTTTCATTTCTTTTATTTTTGCTATTTTTTTTCTTATACACCTTTACTAAGTTCTGCCAATTGATAACTTATCTCCTGGTATTCCACTGTATTTTTCCTACATTCTTCCATTTTTTAAAATGTTGTTTATTTATTTATTTATTTATGGCTGTGCTGGGTCTTTATTGCTTCATGCGCCCTTTCCTCTAGTTGCAGTGAGCAGGGGGCTACCCTTTGTCACAGTGCATGAGCTTCTCATTGCAGTGGCTTCTCTTGTTGCAGAGCACAGGCTCTAGGGCATGTGGGCTTCAGTAGATGTGGTGCATGGGCTCAATAGTTGCAGCTCCTGGGCTTTAGAGGCTCAGTGCTGGTAGTGCATGGGCCCAGCTGCTCCGCTGCATGTGGGATCTTCCCAGACCAAGGATCAAACCCACATCTCCTGCACTGGCAGACTCTACCACTAAGCCACCAGGGAAGCCCTGAATGCTTCCATTTCCACAGTATTTTCTATCTTCTTTCATCCAGTTGCTCTCTTCATTTTGGATTTTTTCCCCTCCAAATTCATGGCAAAACATGCTTACAATTTTCATCTGCCCTATGATATTTTACAAAAGGATGTACTTTGTTCATAAATTTTGCTTATTTTTGCCTTTTGTCTCAGAGTATCTTTGTTGGGAAATAACTGGTTTTTTTTTTAATTTTTTAAATACCAAATGATTTTTTGTTTTCCTATACCAGATATTTATAACAACTTTCTTGAGAACAGCTAGTTAGCATTTCTGTCCACAGAGTTTCAGAATACAAAGGTCCTCTTCTCAGAGCTTACACAAACCTAGAATACCTCCTGAAAATGCACCCTCTCAGTCTGACTCTTTCCTCTTTTTTAAAAACTTGACCATGGCATGTGGTATGTGGGATCTAGTTCCTTGACTGGGGATCAAACCTGGTTCTGGTGCTGCATCAGGAGTGCAGAGTCTTAATCACTAAGCACTAGGGAAGTCCCTGAATGTTTCCTCGTTTACACTGAACTTGTTATAGTTCTGTTGAGGTGGAAGGTAACCTTCTGTTTCTGCTCAGCAAATGGTCCAGCTTGTTTCTCAGGATACACATCTCATTTTCAGGAAGTGAATTTTTTGTGGCATTTCCTGCAATCTGTCAGGGCTGGGCTCAACCCACTGACATCTTAAAATCTTCCCTCAGCCTTTCTCCACTATTTCCTGGAAGAGCTCTGTTGCCTTTAGAGAATACTAAAAATGTACTAGAATCTCCTTTGAAGTTTTATTCAAAACTGAGTTTTTGTTTTTACTTTTCTTTCTCCTTGGATAGTTTCCAGATAGAGGAGTTGTAAGGTTGTGTTACACAGCCATGCACATACCCTGGGAATTTCATACCCAAGCTTCATGGAAAGTTTATTCTTTTGAAGATTCTTTCTTTTGCCTTTTTAGTTTCTTTGTACAGTGACTAAAAATAGTTCAAGAACATATTCTTTGCAACCTCAAGGCATTGCTCAGCATGTGGCAACCTGATTTATAGAACTTCTCCACTGCAGAATTGATGGTCCTGAACATGAACTCAAACAGCAGTTACCTGAAAAATCTAGACACATGACTTTTCACCCCCCAATTTGTCAGTTCTTTCAGGGTGAAATATGAACCTTCTCAGCCTTCTGCTGTGTCTGCTGCTCATTTCTAAGTGGTTGAGTAGAACCACCCCAGAAGAATCATCTTGGTGCTGACTCTACGGCTCTGTACAGACACAGAGTCTCCAAAAGAAAGCAACTTATGCCTCCCCAGATTCTTCCCTGCTCCCTGTTTGACCTAATCATCTCAGATGTAGTGCTCCCTCCTCTTTATGCTAGGGACCAGTGGAAAAAGGATCAGCTGACAATTGACAGGTTATTTTATGAATCAAACTCTTCCTGGAAGCAAACCAGATAGCACACTCAAACTGAGTGATTTGAGAATTTAACAAAGAGATAATTAATGAATCTCCTGAGATGGAATCCTCTGTTGGGATTTGGGGAAAGCAGTCAAGGGATAATGCAGTGCCATGGGGTCTGTGGTAGTCTGAACATTCTTTGGCATTGCCTTTCTTTGGGATGGGAATGAAAACTGACCTTTTCCAATCCTGTGGCCACTGCTGAGTTTTCCAAATTTGTGGCATATTGAGTGCAGCACTTTCAAAGCATCATCTTTTAGGATTTGAAATAGCTCAGCTGGAATTCCTTCAACTTCACTAGCTTTGTGTGTGGTGTTGCTTCCTAAGGCCCACTTGACCTCTCTTTCCAGGATGTCTGGCTCTAGATATGTGATCACACCATCATAGTTATCTGGGTCATGAAGATCTTTTTTGTATAGTTCTTCTGTGCATTCTTGCCATCTCCAAAAAAAAAAAAGAGAGAGAGAGAGAGAGAGAAATGCAAAAGGATGTTCAAACTATTACAGTTGCACTCATTTTACACACCATCAAGGAATGCTCAAAATTCTCCAACCGAGGATTCAACAGTACATGAACCAAGAACTTCCAGATGTGCAAGCTGGATTTAGAAAAGGTAGAGGAACCAGAGATCAAATTGCCAGCATCCATTGGATCATAGAAGAAGCAAGAGAATTCCAAAAAAAAAAAATGTCTACTTCTGCTTCATTGACTCCACTAAAGCTTTTGACTGTACCATCACAACAAACTGTGGAAAATTCTTAAAGAGATACCAGACCACCTGGCCTGCCTCCTGAGAACTGGACATGGAACAACGGACTGGTTCCAAATTGGAAAAGGAGTACATCAAGGCTGTATATCGTCACCCTGCTTATTCAACTTATATGCAGAGCACATCATGCAAAATGCTGGGCTGAATGAAACTCAAGCTGGAATCAAGTCTGATATGCAGATGACACTACCCTTATGGTAGAAAGCAAAGAAGAACTAAAGAGCCTCTTAATGAAAGTGAAAGAGGACAGTGAAAAAGCTGGCTTCAAACTCAACATTCAAAAAACAAAGATCATGGCATCTGGTCCCATCACTTCATGGCAAATAGATGGGGATACAATGGAAACAGTGACAGACTTTATTTTCTTGGGTCCAGAATCACTGCAGATGGTGACTGCAGCCATGAAATTAAAAGATGCTTGCTCCTTGGAAGAAAAGCTATGACCAACCTAGACAGCGTGTTAAAAAGCAGAGATATTACTTTGCCAGCAAAGGTCCATCTAGTCAAAGCTATGGTTTTTCCAGTAGTCATGTAAAGATGTGAGAGTTGGACCATAAAGAAAGCTGAGCACTGAAGGATTGATGCTTTTGAACTGTGGTGTTGGAGAAGACTCTTGAGAGTTCCTTGGACAGCAAGGAGATGAAACCAGTCAATCCTAAAGGAAATTGAGTCCTGAATATTCATTGGAAGGACAGAGGCTGAACCTGAAGCTCTAATACTTTGGCCACCTGATGTGAAGAACTGACTCATTGGAAAAGACCCTGATGTTGGGAAAGATTGAAGGCAGGAGGAGAAGCAGATGACAGAAGACAAGATGGTTGGATGGCCTCCTCTACTTGATGGATACGAGTTTAAACAAGCTCCGGGAGTTGATGATGGACAGGGAAGCTTGGTGTGCTGTAGTCTATGGGGTCACAAAGAGTAAGACATGACTGAGTGACTGAACTGAATTGAACTGGGGTTTGTGAATGGCAGGGAGCCTTTACCATCTCTAAGCCTGAAGGAACCAAGAGTGGTAGTAGTAGAGGACCCCACAGAGGGTGAAGAGAAGGCTTCCTGAAGGAACTGTAGCCTTTAGTAGATGGATGTAAACCACAGAAGGAGGGAAACAAGGAGTAAAAACCCAGCCTCTTTTCACTCTCCCATCTCCCACAGTGCCTCTCACTGACCAAATCCAATTGAAAGCCAGATGGCAAATGGAGACTTTTTTTTTGCTTTTTTTATTTTTTTTATTTTTAATTTTTTTTATTTTATTTATTTTATTTATTTATTTATTTCTAATTTTTACTTTACAATTCTGTATTGGTTCTGGCATAGATTGACATGAATCCACCACAGGTGTACATGCGTTCCCAAACATGAACCCCCCTCCCACCCCCCTCCCCACAACATCTCTCTGGGTCATCCCCGCGCGTCAGCCCCAAGCGTGTCATATCCTGCATCAGACATAGACTGGCATTTCGATTCTTACATGATATTATACATGTTTCAATGCCATTCTCCCAAATCATCACACCCTCTCCCTCTCCCTCTGAGTCCAAAAGTCCACTATACACATCTGTGTCTTTTTTGCTGTCCTGCATACAGGGTCATCATTGCCATCTTCCTAAATTCCATATATATGTGTTAGTATACTGTATTGGTGTTTTTCTTTCTGGGTCACTTCACTCTGTATAATCGGCTCCAGTTTCATCCATCTCATCAGAACTGATTCAAATGTATTCTTTTTAATGGCTGAGTAATACTCCATTGTGTATATGTACCACAGCTTTCTTATCCATTCATCTACTGATGGACATCTAGGTTGTTTCCATGTCCTGGCTATTATAAACAGTGCTGCAATGAACATTGGGGTACATGTGTCTCTTTCAATTCTGGTTTCCTCTGTGTGTATGCCCAACAGTGGGATTGCTGGGTCATAAGGCATTTCTATTTGCAATTTTTTAAGGAATCTCCACACTGTTCTCCATAGTGGCTGTACTAGTTTGCATTCCCACCAACAGTGTAGGAGGGTTCCCTTCTCTCCACACCCTCTCCAGCATTTATTGCTTGCAGATTTTTGGATCGCAGACATTCTGACTGGTGTGAAGTGGTACCTCATTGTGGTTTTGATTTGCATTTCTCTAATAATGAGTGATGTTGAGCATCTTTTCATGTGTTTGTTAGCCATCCGTATGTCTTCTTTGGAGAAATGTCTAGCAAATGGAGACTTTTAATCAATCCATAAAAATCAGCCTCCCAGGGCAAAGGGAAGAAGAGTGAAGCTTGGATCTGGAGAGGCACACAGAAGATAAACAGCACTCTATGGATCCACCAATCGACTAAACAAAATTTGAGAGGGGTTGGTTTATTCTGTAGCAAACATGTTGCAAAGATTGCTGGCTTGCAAAAAGCAAATATGAGATTAGTCTAAAGAAAATACAAATCTGAGGCTTATGTCTCTTAAAAGGTGAATTTTAGGGCTTAACACAGTTTTGCATCATCATGTATAAGTGAACAAATGAGTGAGTGAACAAATACCTATATCTGAAAGCTAAGGCATAGAATTATTCAGACACATCCAATGAGCTTCCTCTGAAAATCATCAAGTTTTTTATTACCATTTTATCCTGAACCCCCTTGGCCACTTCTCATTCAGTTTCCATCGTCTGTCCTCCTCTTTCCACCATTATTTTAATCCTTGGCTATCTGACTTCAGCCTTCTCTCTAGTTCTGTACTTTCTCCTGGGAAGGTGTTTTCATTTCTTTGATATCAGTTTCCACATCTTCCCTAGTGAGACTTCAAACAATTTCTCTAGCTCAGCTCTGTTTCATGAGCTCCGTGGATGCTTCTTGGATGTTTTTACCTGAATGCTTTACAGGCATCTTAAACGTACGTGCTGAAAACCTAGAACATTATCTTAATCTCTCCCAACATCTTTCCCCAGAACACACACTAGTGCTTTTTCCTGTATTCTCAAACTTCTTCAACACTATGTGGCCTCCTTAATTTTGTTTTCCAACAAAAACAGATAAATGCATGGAGGGAATGTTCCTTTTGGGCAGAGAAATAAGTAAATATTAACAATTTTAACAATGTTTTCTATAATGAAGAGGAAATCAGCAATTTCCATAGTCTATGGGGGGATCAGTTTCTGAAAGGCAAATCCCAGAGGCAACCCTCAACTCCACCTTCATTTCCCACACACACATGGTCATAAGTCTATGGTAAAGAAATATAGCTCATATCTTCCTTCCTTGGGCTTCCCTGGTGGTTCAGTGGTAAAGAATCCCCCCACCAAAACAGGAGACACAAGAGACATGGGTTCAGTCCCTTGATCGAGAAGATCCCATGGAGGAAGAAACAGCAACCCACTCCAGTGTTCTTGCCTGGGAAATCCAATGGACAGAGAAGCCTGGGGCTACAGTCCATAGGGTTGCAAAAGAGTCAGACATGACTTAGTGACTAAACGGCAACCAAATGTCCCACTTTGGTATTGTATCCCCCACGCCTAATTTTGAAATCAATATTTCTTGAATGAATGAATGACTCTACATCTTATGGTTCTCCCTTCTAACTCTCTTCACCTGCATCCCTATTGCTGCCTCCTTGACGTAGACCATCATCCTTTCCCTAGACCCTTCTAGAGGTCTTCTTGCTTCCAAATACTCCCCTCTGATGATCTTTTCTTTTCACTGCAACCAAATACCTTTTTAAAGGGCAATTCTGATCCCACCACCCTCCATTTTAAATAATAAAATAAAGACTGCCATGAACTATCCCTTGTCTGTTGGACCCACAGATGATTCTGGTGTGTTTGCCCAACAGTGTACCCTACTCCTGAATTTGCACACTTTTAAGGCAGCATGCCTTCTCTGGTACCCACTGGCCCCTGAGCTAACTTCCAATTTGCTGTTCAACTTGCCTTTCTGGCCTCGACGCCATCCTCACCTAACCACTCATTCAGAACTACATTATGATCTGCTCAGCTGTTTCACAAGCCCCAAATCTTGGATTGTATTGCAGCTTTTCTCTGTCATCGCACTCCTCACTGCAGAATTTGGAACAGAGCAAAGGCTAAGCCAATGTCTTTAAAACTCAACATTAAAAGAAAACTAAGATCATTTTATTGGGGTCCATAACTTTATGGTAAATAGAAGGGGAAAAAGTGGAAACAGTGGCACATTTTATTTTATTGGGCTCCAAGTCACTGCAGCCATGAAATGGAAAGACGCTTGCTCCTTGGAAGAAAAGCTATGACAAACCTAAACAGCATATTGTAAAGCAGAGACATCACTTTGCCAACAAAAGTCTGTCTAGTCAAAGCTATGGTTTTTCCAGTAGTCGTGTATGGATGTAAGAGTTGAACCATAAAGAAGGCTGAGCACTGAAGAATTGATGCTTTCAAATTGTTAAATTATAGTGCTAGAGAAGACTCTTGAGAGCCCCTTGAACTGCAAGGAGATCAAACTAGTCAATCTGAAAAGAAATCAACCTTGAATATGGAATGGAAAGACTGCTGCTGAAGCTCCAATACTTTTCCACCTGATGTAAAGAGCTGACTCATTGGAAAAGACCCTGATGCTGGCAAGGATTGGCGGCAAAAGGAGAGGGAGGAAGCAGAGGATAAGATGGTTAGAGAGCGTCACCAACTCAATGGACGTGAATGTGAGCACACTCCGGGAGATAGTGAAGGACAGGGAAATCTGGCATGTTGCAGTCCATGGGGTCACAAAGAGTCAGACATGACTAAGCAACTGAACAACAGAGTTGATGTCTATTAAATTAATGAATACTTTATTAACTTATATTTATAGAGCATTCTTAATATTGATTAAACAGTACCCGATCTCATGCCTCAGCATATGTTTCACTGAAGCGTTCTCAGTAAATTTTGTGAAAAATATAGTGGACTGTTCTCTAGTCACATGGCAGTTTCATTCCTGTTTATATTTTTCTTGTACAAGCATGCTGCTGCTGCTGCTAAGCCGCTTCAGTCATGTCCGACTCTGTGCAACCCCATAGACGGCAGCCCACCAGGCTCCACCGTCCCTGGGATTCTCCAGGCAAGAACACTGGAGTGGGTTGCCATTTCCTTCTCCACTGTACAAGCATACCCTGGCAATATTGTAGGTCTGGTTCCAGATCACAACCATTAAGCAAATATCACAATAAAGCAAGTCACACCAATTTTTTGGCTTCCCAGTGAGTATAAAAGTGATATTTATATTATACTGTAGTCTATTAAATGTGTGCAATTTAAAAATGTACATACCTTTATTTTAAAAATGTTTATTAAAAAATAAGTAAATAATTTACTGCTGACAATGTTTACCCATCATCTGAGCCTTCAGCAACCCATAGTAGGAACATCACAGATCACTGATCATAGATCATCATAACAAATATAATAATAATGAAAAGTTTAGAACATTATAAGAATTCCCAAAATGTGACACAGAGACATGAAGTAAGCAAATGCCATTGGAAAAATGGTGCCAATAGATTTCCTTAATGCAGTGTTGCCACAAACCTTCAATTTGTTAAAAAAAAAAAAAACACCCCAGTATCTGTGAAGTGCAAAAAAAGCAAAATACAATAAAGCAAAGTATGCCTGTGTTACTAGAAATAATACCTGTAACTACAATGGTGAACCTCTGAAATTTCTGTTTAAGGAGATTGTTACCGTTGGAAACATTTGCAAATCCACCAGGCTCATCTCCTTGTATCTAAGCAGTTAATTCTCTGCTGTGTTATGTTTAACTTTCAACTCTTGAAAATGCTGTCCACCTCCTTTGCGCAAATGTATCCAACTGTCTCCTCTTACTTTCATCAGGTTCTCTCCTTAAAGCCATATTTTTTTCTGTTTTCACTTGTGAATTTATCTCCATTGAAGCTTCCTGACATAGAATCTATTTGAGGAAGATATAGCTGAAAAGGAGAAAGAGAGGAAAAAAGATTTGTTTTTAAAGTTTCCCCCTTTCACCTAGTATTGGATGAAATTTCTTTAAAATTCAACTAACTTGTTATAAAATAGCACACACTGCGAAATACACGTACAACCACAATGTCATTGTAAATCTATTTTTCTTATCAGAGAAGGCAATAGGCAAATCAACCACTCTTGCAAGGTTATATTTCATAGAGACAGCTAAACTCACCCACTGTTGAATTATGTTATGAAGCCAGTGATTTAACATTGTCATCTATTTTGATTGACACCAAAAGCCTTCCAGGACAGTAAATGTAAAGACGTTAGAAAAAATCACTTACAAAATGGCTTGATAGCTTTAATGAGTTTTAAAATGCAGGATAACAACTTAATCAAATCAGACAGCTCCATAAAAGAATTAATTTGGTCATTGGCTCTTTTTCCAAAATGACTTTGTTTTACTCAGTAAGGTGAGAATTTCTCTGTGACTAAAATAGTCACAATGAAATTCAGAATGACATGGGCTGGAATGGGTAATGCATTTCCCAAAGTTTTTCAGGAGCTGTTTGTACTGTGGCTTCCTGATGAATGAGACATACACTTTTTCTTAAGTTTCATTTTAATGAAAGAGAAAAAGAATGTGAATGAAATATATTAAAAAACCATGAGACACACTTAGAACCTCCATTTTGGGTAGCGGGTAAATTTTAGAAACCAGAATGATGCTGAGAGGCTATTTATGGGCCCCCATGAGAGGGGACTTGGAAATATGCCTACTCTGCCAGACTACAGCAGCCATTTCTTGCAGTGTCAAGAGAAAAATACATACGGGACAATAACCAGTGACAGACAGGAAGTACTACATCAGTTTTTGCTAGACTTTTGACCCGAACTCCAGAAGAGATTATTAACAGGTGGGCTTCCCCAATAGCTCAGTTGGTAAAGAATCCGCCTGCAATGCAGGAGACCGCAGTTTGATTCCTGGGTCGGGAAGATCCACTGGAGAAGGGATAGGCTACCAGCTCCAGTGTTCTTGGGCTTCCCTTATGGCTCAGCTGGTAAAGAATCCACCTGCAGTGTGGGAGACCTGGGTTCGATGCCTGGGTTGGGAAAATCCCCTGGAGAAGGGAAAGGCTACCCACTCTAGTATTATGGCCTGGAGAATTCCATAGACTTTATAGTCCATTGGGTCACAAAGAGTAGGACATGACTGAACAACTTTCACCTTCGCTTTCCTTTGACCCCTATAGAAATGTGAGTGTATGCCCAGACTAGAGGCCTCATTTAAAAAATACTCATTTCCTGTCTACCCAAGCTTAAACCCCAGACTTCTAGTGTAGCTCTAAACTGGCATTAGGGACTTCCCTGGTGGTCTAGTAGTTAAGAATCCACCTTGCAATGTTGGGGACATGGGTTCAATACTTGGTTGGGGAACTAAGATCCCACATGCCTCAGAGAAACTAAGCCTGCAAGCTGCAACTACTGAAGCCTACAGGCTCTGGAGGAGGGAAAGGCTACCCACCCCAGTATTCTGACCTGGAGAATTCCATGGACTGTGTAGTCCATGGGGTCACAAAGAGTTGGACACAACTGAGCAACTTTCGCTTTTCACTTTTTTCACAGGCTCTGGAGCTCACACGCCTCAGCTAGAGAGTTTGTGCACCACAACTAGAGAGCCTGTGTACCACAGTGAAGATCCCTCATGCCACAACTAAGACCCAATGCAGCCAAATAAAAAAACATAAAAAATGAAAACAAAAAACTGAGGTTAGTTCAGAGGTGAGATTTAAGGAGAAAATTACACATGGCCAGAATTCCCCATCAACTGTAAATCATCCACCATTGGTACAGTGTAGTCTCTTGGGCTCAGCATCAGATTGAGTGGTCAGCTTCCATTCAGTTCTAAGTTATATAAAATGTTATAACTTTCAAAATTAATAATGCTCTTGAGAGGCAAGCGGAATTGGGACAGAGTGAGGAAAGAGTAGATTCATGGGTCCTACCTCT
This sequence comes from Oryx dammah, assembly GCF_014754425.2. NCBI lineage: Eukaryota > Metazoa > Chordata > Mammalia > Artiodactyla > Bovidae > Oryx > Oryx dammah. Next base: position 326,432 of record NW_024080615.1, on the reverse strand, counting down.
AAATTATTTGGGCCACATTCTTACTGATGATCAACTTACCTGCACTTTTCAAATTACCGTTTATTCTTCTCCTCTTCCTCTCCACCTTCTTTTCTCTACTTTCTCTCTCTCTTAGAGTCCTAGGAATTTTATCTCCTAAATCCCTGTGGGTAGTGCTTGCCACTATCACTATTTGATATTGACATGTGTGTTTATTAAATGTAGGTCTGTGTCATCTGTGAGCCTGTTGGCTCCAAGAAGGAAGGGGCTGTGTCTCCTTTGGTTCCCTATTATGATTTCAGCAACTAGCATAGTGCCCAAGAGGAACAGAACAAAGTATGTCTTCAATGAATGGATAAATGAAAGAGAGACCACTGGACATCACTGCCTTTGAAAGCTCTGCTCCTAATAAATGTGGCTCAATCACAATGCAGTGCTCTAGGCACCTTTATCATTTACAAAGAGCTTTCACAAACATGGCCTTGTAGAAATGACAGGCCTGATGCCTCCCCCCACCCACCCATACACATTCACAAAAGAGACAGATCTTTAGATCTCAGTCTGTGTGACTTGCACACAGTTGCACCACTAACTTGTGACAGAAGCATGCTTTGAACCCCTGACTTATAAGCCTGAACCAACCCACCTGGGGCTCCCCATACCAGGGTTCCACATAAATTTTCAACTTATTTTGTTGAAATTCTACTCTGCCCATGGCTGCAACAATGTGCAAGTTAAACAAAAGGAAAAGCCAGGTTTGGTGGTTTGCACATACATGAAGGGGTATTGTTTCAGGTTTGAAATTAGTTTTTAACCATTTTTCACATATGTTGGGGATTATCACAGTAATGCGTATTTGCAGAGCTGAGGCCCTAGGCTTAAATTTATGGAAGGACAATGGAACTTCCCTCAGTATGGAGAGTTTAAAACAAGGATTGCATTGCCAGAGAGTTGCTCTGGAAAATACAAGCAGCAAGCACATTCTGTCTTTTCCTTTTTTCCAGTGTTAGAGTCTCCATAGAATTCCAAGTGAGAAAAAAGCCTGCAGAGGTGTGAGGTAGAAATCATATTACAGATTTGAGCAGGTGAAAGCAACACAGATGACAGGGGAGAAAATGGCACTTTAATGCATAAGAGTAATCTCCCAGGATTTGTACCAGGATGTGTGCGATTTTAACAAGAAGGGTTCCCCAAAGGGTCAGTTTCAGCAGCGTCACGTGAGGCCCCAGAGAAGATGGCTGATGGGCTGGCATATCTGAGAATGTTGAATGTGCTGGGTAAAGCAGAGGGGGACAGTGAAGTCCTGGGAAGTGCAAATTACAAAACAAATCTTTTTTTTTTTTTTTTTCGTTTGTTTCACAATAGATGGCTTTGAAACAAAAAGAAATAAATAACGCTTGTAAGTGAGTAGAAATTTAAGAAGTAAAACTAAGTGATAAAGGATTGGTTTTTACATGTAGGAGATATGCAGAATTTGTATGGTTTCATGGAGACAAGAACTCCTAGTTTCAAAAAAAGTAGACTTCTCGGCAAGGAGACAGTTATGAACAATGAAGGAACATGACAAGGTTGTGAGGGGCTCAAGGGTAGTAGGCCTGCATGAAACATGGAGCATGGCAGCAACAGCTTAGGCTAGCTTGGGCTGAAAATTAGCTAAAAATTTACAGAAAGCTTCCAACTAAGCAGTGCTGTGACATGGAAGACTCTGCTATGTGGACTGAAGCTTTTCTAGGACTGTCATTAGTTTGTCCCTCTTAAACACGCTGGGCTTCCCTGATGGCTTAGTGGTAAAGAATCTGCCTGCTAATGCAGGAGACAGGTTCAATCCCTGGTTGGGAAGATCCCCTGGAGAAGGAAATGGCAACGCACTCCAGTATTCTTGAGTGGAGAATCCCATGGAGAAAAGGGCCTGGCGGGCTACAGTCCATGCAGTCACAGAAGAGTCGGACACAACTTAGAGGCTAAAACAACAGCTTAAACATGACCCAGGCAACTAAACTACCATTCACTGAATACCATAGTGGGTATAGGTAGAAATTCAAACTTTCTTTCATTTTGTATTAAATAAACAAAATTAGATGATCTCTTTAAAAAAGAAGCCTACACTTGAAACTAATGATTTTGTGTTGTGTCTGACATAGAAGCACTCTCTAAATGACATATTAAAGGAAAAAAATGTTTAGGGCAACAAACTATATTCTATTTCAGATTCCATGATGATCTGTAGGGACTATTGACAAGATGGATTATGTTTTGTGCTGAGCAGAATTCAAGACATTATTTACCAGAAAAGAAGTTCCAGTTTCCTTTATGTGCTATTTGCATATTGGGATATTTTTCTCATTAATAGAATTTAAATTTTTTTCGAGTTTAGAGTTTTAAAACTCCCCAGAAACTTTGAGCCATCATTGAGTAATCCATCAAAAATCAAGAGGCACTAAAAGTTCTGTGACTAATATGTGTGAAATGTTTGAAGATGAGAAAGACTCTTTTTTGTAATTATACACTGCAGAACACAGAATAGTTTCTATCGTGTGAATTACCTACCTGAGGATACTATTTGAAAGTTCTATCATGCGTAAATAACAGTCAGCCTCTTATAGAAGAGAAGCAGTGTTTACATTCCTGTAATGGAAATTATTTTAGAATCATTTACATGCAACATTTTCTCATTATTACTCAAATCTATGAAAGGGAAGTAAACTCACACAGCTGGCCCTTTTCAGGCAGTGATTCGGTTTATTCTTGTTTCAATATTGTAGGATAATGAAAAGGTTAGAATTACTTTTGGATTCAGTGTGGCGTTTCCCTTTGATGCCTAAATAAATGGAAAGCAAGTGGCTTTGCCAGCTTTAAGATAGTAAGGGACTCTAAGATAGTAAGGGATTTCCCTTGTAGAGTGTTTTATCTGAAATCCGGTACTTTTCCATCATGAAGCATTTGCAGCCTGAACTTAATCCTTCAAACAAAGTCAATGTCTTGTGACTTTTCCAGATATTGTCCTAGTTTATAAGAAGAAGCAACCTTACTTTATTTCTTGTCTGGTGTGTATGTATGTTCTTTTGAGCTAAAACAATTCGGGAAATGGGATGATCTAGTACAAACCTACCCTGCCCTAGAGATGGTGACTTAGTGGGTGTGAGGTGGGGTTCAGGAATGTGTAGCGTTCGGTTCTTTTCTTGATTATGGTAAAACTTATGTAACATACAATTTATCATTTTAACCACTTCTTACTGTACAATTCTGTGGCATCAAGTATATTCACATTGTTGTGTAACCAGCATGACTGTCCATGAACTTTACCATCATCCCTAGTTAAAACTCTGTACCCATTAAACAAGAATTTCTCATTCTGTCTTCCCCTCAACCCTTGGAATCACCATTCTACTTTTTGTCTTTATGAATTTTACTCTTCTGCAGATTCATGTTGATGTATGGCAAAACCAATACAATATTGTAAAGTAATTAGCCTCCAATTAAAATAAATAAATTTTTTAAAAAAGAAAGAGGAAAAAAAAGAATTTGCCTATTCTGTTTAACTCATGTAAGTGAAATCAGAAAATCTTATAATATTTTTCATTTTGTATATGGATTGTTTACTTAGCATGTTTTCAAGGCTCATTAATTTGTAGTATATATCAGGATTTCATTCCTTTTCAAGGCTGAGCATAGTCCATGGCACATATATAACACACTTTGTTTATCCATTCATCCATTAATGGATGTTTAAGTTGTTTTGCCTTTTGGCTATTGAGAATAATGCTTCTATTGATACTGGGCTGCAAATATGTATTGGAATCTCTACTTTGAATTTTTAGGCATATATTTAGATGTGGAATTGCTGGATCATATAGTAATTATATGCTTAATTTTTTGAGAAATTGTCATACTGTAAGAATGTATAGTTTTTAACCAGTACTCCAGGTGGTTCTATGATCAGATAATTTGGGAACACATATTTAACAGTTACACATTGCTGCAAAACAAGCCACCCCCAAAATGAATGGCTTAAAGCAACATTCCTTTACTCAGCTCACCAAAAATGGGTGGCTGTTCTGGACTGAGATAGACTTACCTGTTCTCTGTTAATCTAGCTCACACTTTTGTGTTACTTGACAGGTCAGCTGGGTGCCAGCAGCTCCCACTTGGCCTCAGTTGTATGTCACGTGGTTGTTCAGCTCTTGGGTGAGGCAATGAAGTGACTGGGGCTTGAATCTTCCAATGGGCTTGCTTTCATGGCAACGGGGTTCCACGAGAAGCAAGAGGAGAAGCCCCAAAGCACAAGCACCTATCAAGTCTTAGCTTGCATTTCATGTGCTTGTCCCATTGTCCAAAGCAAGTAATCTGGCCAAGCGCTAAGTCAACATGGAGGGCCCACCAAAGGATGTGGAGATTGAGAGGCAGAAAAGGAGCTGAGACCAGGCTCACCTCACCACAGCCCAGGTGCTTAATTCAATTTTCCAGTTAATTTTGGGTTACCTGAAATCTTTCTCCTGCCATCACGAATGAGAATGAAACATAATGGTCTCTGAGTTTGCATACAGCCCTCAGAGCTCTGTGCCCCAGATGTTCAAAATGCTTTCCAGGTATGTGCTTATTCTCTAATTTAATAAATACTTATTGTGCATCTACTTGGACCTGGAACTCGTATAGGCCTCAGGAACCAAACCATCAGCAACACAGTCCAAGTCCCCATGGTTTTAGGGCTTACATCCTACTAGTGACGAAAAAGTTTTGGGAGTGAGAATAAATGTGTTTGGATCCCTCACATAAATCCAGGAAGTTTAAAAAAATTAAAAAGCCTGGAGAATATTCCTCATTCTCTCATTCTGCACTCCTTCGTGCCTTTATGAATAGCTGAATATAATAGTTGGGTTAATTAGAAGTTCCAGATATTTGAATGCCAGAAGGCAGGTGTAAAATTCTGCAAGGACATGAGAATTGACTTCAAACTTATCATCTTTGTCTGAGAGATGGCTTTGCCTCTCCCCTCCTTTGTGGTCTCTGCAAGGCTTCCTGGTTAGAACTTTTGGCCACATAGCTGCCTGAGGGAGGGCAGCTGACCTTTATAGCACAGAGGACACTGAAGAGTCACCTACAGGTGAATAGTGATGGATATCTAGAACAAGCCTTTTCTTTGCACATTTCTTTCTTAACTTTGTCTGTATTTAGTCCTGTGGGAGGAGAGTAGAATCCTGTTTTGTTTTGTTTTAAGTAGCACAATTTTGTTGGAGAGGTTGATTTTTATAAACTAACAGTATCTGTTAGCACCTGAAGATGAGATCAGCTTAATGCCCTGCCAGCGGCTCAGAGGAGTCGGGACACTCCACACCAAGAACTTGGCCAAAATAGAAACTCACTGCAGGCACAAGAGCTTACTTTGACTAAGCAGCTGAGCTTTGTGTCTGGTGTAATCAGACATCGAAGTGGGGAGCTATGAGGAAATTGCATGTGGGAGGGTTCAAAGCCTGCACTTTAGAGTCAGACAGATGTGTCCTAATTAGTATTAACCTTAAGGAAATGATTAACCTGAGCCTCAATTTATCTGTCCATAAAATGGGATAATAACACTATCTTAATAGTTTCATGAAATTTGGAACAATTAAGAGAGTGCATGTAGCTCTCTTAGCACAGTACCTGTAGTAGGCACTTGACTAAAATATTAGTTAAAGCTGTTTTTGTAATAAACACTGTTACAATGTACAATTTCATCACTGCAAAGAAGTAACTTAGGCTTGGCTCTCAGGGTCAGAAATTAAGCTGCACGGAATGGACTTTGTGAATCATTTGAGCACCAGTTCAAGTTGAGATAAAGACATTTATGAAACTAACTTTGCTGTTTATTCATAGCCAGTCAGGTATTCCTATCTGGGCTATTACCTACGATTGGAGCAATTTTTCTGTAACTTGGAGTTTTCCCAAATTAGTCTTTCTCCAACAACAACAAAACCAGTACTTCAAACAGTAGGGTTTTTAGAAAGACAAACCCCCAGACATCTCCTGGGTAGTTTGCCACCAGAATTTCTGGAAGAACCTACTATCAAAATGTAAATGTATTCAATCTGGTGTTTTCCAGTTTGGACTTAGCTGAAAGCAGCAGCTGCACCCAGTGGGAGTTTGGGTTGAGAGTTGACTTTGATGGATGGAAACAGGAGTTTTTATGAGGTAAGAAGAGAGAGGGGATCTGGATACCAGAACCATGCAACCTGCATTTTCTGAAACAATCCAATTTCCCCATAAACCTGAGGCACCAGAAAGGGGTCAGACTCTACCTCTAGGAAGCTGCTGGAGGATTGCAAGGATTTGGTGCCAGTTAGAGCAGAGAGATAAAGAAATTAGGAGTAGTTGTGAGATCCAAATGGGAAACAAATGAGAGTGAAATGCAAACTTTTCAGCCAGGTTAGACGAGCAACATTAGCTGTGATGCACTATGGAAAAATACCACCTTCCTGTCCCCCATGTGACAGGAAGCTGATCTGTCTGCCTGGATTTATTTCACTCTGGGGCTGTATTTTTCTCCTTACTTTTTGTCTCACTTCCTACTTTGTTATAGGTGATCTTTCTCCCCCTTCAGGAAATCATAATTCTATCACTGTGAAAACTGTATCTTCAAGTTTCTTACTAGTCTTAGAGTATTTTCTTGGGACAAATTGCCTATTTCCTCTTTTTATGGAAAATACTAAAAAAAATTTTAATAGAGTGACCTTGTTTCCTTTTGCTATTCTTTCCAATTTATTGACTGGAGCTAGAAAAATGGAATTGAAGGACTTGTCAGCCGGGTGTCAACAGCCACACTGAGAACATTAAAAAGTTTGCTTTGAGAGTCCTTGAAGCGGAGTCCCAGTGACCAGCCATGAAGAACTAAAGACACAGCGCATCATTCAATCTGACTTCTCCAGGTACAAGCACGAGACCTGATGCACAGTCGGCACTGATAAGTATTTATTCAGTGATTGGAGGGTCTACGATGTAAGATAATAACCTTGCCAGATACAACTGAAGCCGCTGGAGTTAACACCTCCAGCAAGTTTTCCTTGGCAGCTCTGCTCTGGACTGTATCTCCTTCCTCCCTTGGAGCACTCTCCCTCAGCCTGAAACACCATCCATCTAAACGGGTAGCCCACGGTCTCCACCCTAGACATCTGGGTTCTCAGTGTGTGACAGTCACTTGAACCTGTGGCTCCAGAACACCTAGGCATCAGGACTGAACACCGGGCCACTCCTCTCCTTAAATATGTCAGAGATCATGCTCTCATTAGTTTTGAAATGGACATTCTTAGACTATTTCTAAAAGCAACTGCAACTTGGGGACAGATTGATTCAATTCATCAGTTCTCCTAAAAATGATGTTTGAAAGGAATATTGAGCTGTCACTATCTTCCCAAAGAAATCTACATGGCCCTCCAGAGGCAGAAATTTCTTTATCCCCTGATGTTTCAGTTCAGATAAGAACCTCTGATCATTGTCCTTGAAGTCTGAGGCTACTGTTGTTGGACTCTTTAAAGCTGAGGACAGAATGCCCCAGAACTCTCAGGCTGGTAGGTGACTCTTTGAAGGGAATAAGTGCTGGCTTATTTCCAAGGTCAGTCATGACTGGAGCAGTAACTTATGAGACCACATTGTAAATCAACTATACTCTAATATAATATAAAATTTAAAAATGTTTTAAAGAAACTTATAGGTGGTGCCCAATAGGACAACAATGATGAGAGCAATGAAGCTTTTACAGTGAGAAAACTTGACCCACACACAGAATTGAGAAACATAGAAACATTTCTATTTTACTGATGTATCTCTTGGTATCTCTGGCCTGTACAAGTTCACCCACACATTCAAACACAAGTCAAGACTTAGGGGCACAAAAGTGTTAGCAGTGGAGGCTACACTGTGTTAACCCCTGGAGTAACACAGTTTCACTGTCAGGGAGACAGAAAAGCCACTAGAGATATTCTCTGAGTATGTAGTCCTGTAGTCCTGTATTTTTATCTTTTTAAGAAACATCCCAAATATCCCAAAGCATGATATTGTCCCTGAGAGCACTCCATCACTTGTAGTTTATACAACTGTATCTCAGACTAGTTAAACCTGTTTTGTTTTTATTTATGTAATAATAATATTTACTTTCATTTTATGTATATTTTAAGAATTTTATTTTTATATTTGTGTATGTTGTATATAATACAATTATTTTGTGTACAATATCTTTAGATTGTATTTTTATTGTATAATACAGGGATGATGATAACATATTAACTGTGTATATAAAGACAGCTTATTATATACAAGATATTGTTCCCAATGCTTTATATACATTATCACCATTTTACAGATGAGAAAAGACAGGCACAAAGAAGCTAAGTAACTTGTCTGAAGATCCATAGCTGGCAAGCAGTAAGCCTGGATTCTACCCAAGATCTTGTGGGTCTGGCACCCGAGACTTTTAACTACCAAATGCCCTGTTCAAAGCAGCCTGAAGTTTTTGGAGACTGAGTGGAGAGAGTTGCATCCCAAGGAAGTAGAGAGGTATAAGAGTCATTGAGAAGGGAATGAATGACTCCGCTGCAGAAGTCACGTTTAGGACTTAGATCATCTGTTGTGATCCAGACCATACTTAGTTGATTAATGTCCAAACCTATAGAAACAGAGACTTTGGAGAACCCCAGTGACCAGCTGTCAAGATGGGTCTGGAAGGAATGGGAACTCCAATACTCTAGAAATGAGAAAGGAAAAGCGTCCATAAGAAGCAGCTCTTGGGCTTCACTCAGCATGGACTGGGGGAAGGTCTTGCTTCTGAATGGGAGTTAAAACCAAGAACAGTAGAAAAGGGATACAAAATGTGAAAAAAGTATTTAAATTTCTGATGCAAAGTCTTGATAGGTTTTTGTGTGTTATGGAAAGCTTTCTGTATTAAGAGGAAGGCTAGAAGAACAGGTCCTAATTGAACTGAATAGACCTCCTGTCAGTAGGTGAGCCCTTCTTCATTGTGAGCCAGTAGAAAGACTTTTATAATACTGTGGCCTAGGTGCTTTTAGCTGAAGTTCCAGAATATTATGGGTAAATTAGGAGAGTTTTCTAATTCATCTTAATATTATTTATTCACTCATGAACACTTATCAAGTGTTTTTGATGAACCAGCTATACTCTAGGGGACACAGAAAGGGATAAGGTGGAAGAGGTTATAGAAATTAAAAAAAAATCATCCCCATCCCTACATCTCTCACAAGTGAGTGGTGGAGACAGATAAGAAAACCAATGCCAGCTTCATGAAGTGGTTCTATAGATATGTGAGAGAGTTGCTTATGGTATCTCTGAGGCCCTTAAAACCTCTTAAGGGTAGAGAAGTTGATTCCAAGACAGTACTTTAAGGAAGTTTCTCTTTGTGTCTCAATAGACTTGTAGTGGTCCGGGCTGCTGTGCAGGGCATCTTGGGCGGAGGGAGCAATGTGTACATGTAGGTGCACTGTGAACAATCAGAAGTAGGCAGCTTGTCACCCACCTCCTATGTACTCTTTGATGGAGGTTTCAAACCCAGTTCTAGACCTTCAAGAACCCCACGTCATAGTCTGTGTCTCAGTAGGTAGTAAGGTTCCATTTCTAGATCCTCCTCTGGGATTGTCTGTCTAATTTTATACTAAAGCACCTGGACAATGAATATATCAAAGCCATTCAGATCTATAAATTTAATGTAATCTCTATCAAATTACCCAGGGCGTTTTTCAAAGCACTAGAACAAATAATCCTAAAATTATATAGAACCATAGGAGACCCAGAACTGCCAAAGCAATTGTAAAGAAAAAGAACAAAGCCCTCCCAGACTTCAGACAATACTTAGAAAGTTACAGTAATCAAAACAGTGTGGTACTGGCACAGAAAGAGACATCTGGATCAATGGAACAGAATAGAAAGTCCAAAAATATTTCCACACACCTACAGTCAATTTAATCTTTGATAAAGGAGGCAAGAGTATAAAATGGTGAAAAAACAGTCTCTTCAACAAATGGTGTTGGAAAAACTGGACAGCCACATGTAAATCACTGAAAATAAAACACATCCTCACACCACACAGAAAACAAACTCAAATTGGCTTAAAGACTTAAATATAGGACATGACACCATAAAACTCTTAGAAGATAACATAAGCAGAACATTCTCTGACATAAATCATACCAATGTTTTCTTATTGGACTCATTGAACTACCAATGAACTCTTCAATGAGTTCAGTCTCCCAAGGCAATATAAATAAAAGCACAAATAAACAAATAGTACCTAATCAAATTTATAAGCTTTTGCACAGCAAAGAAAACCATCAGCAAAACCAAGACAACCTATGGACTGGGAGAAAATATTTCCAAATGATATGACTGACAAGGGCTTGATTTTCAAAATATACAAGCAGTTCATCCAACTCAACAACAAGAAAGCAAACAACCTGAAGCAAACTGAAATATGAGTTCAGTTCAGTTCAGTTCAATCACTCAGTTGGGTCCAACTCTTTGTGACCCCATGAGTCGCAGCACGCCAGGCCTCCTTATCCATCACCAACACCCAGAGTTTACTCAGACTCATGTCCATCGAGTCAGTGATGCCATCCAGCCATCTCATCCTCTGTCGTCCCCTTCTCCTCCTGCCCCCAATCCCTCCCAGCATCAGAGTCTTTTCCAATGAGTCAACTCTTCACATGAGGTGGCCAGAGTATTGGAGTTTCAGCTTTAGCATCAGTCCTTCCAATGAACACTCAGGACTGATCTCCTTTAGAATGGACTGGTTGGATCTCCTTGCAGTCCAAGGGACTCTCAAGAGTCTTCTCCAACACCACAGTTCAAAAGCATCAATTCTTTGGCACTCAGCTTTCTTTATAGTCCAACTCTCACATCCGTACATGACCACTGGAAAAACCATAGCCTTGACTAGATGGACCTTTGTTGGCAAAGTAATGTCTCTGCTTTTGAATATGCTATCTAGGTTGGTCATAACTTTCCTTCCGAGGAGTAAGCATCTTTTAATGTCATGGCTGCAATCACCATCTGCAGTAGGACACCTAAATACGTATTTCTCCAAAGAATACATAGAGATGACCAAAAGGTACATGAAAACATGCTCAACGTTGCTAGTATTAGAGAAATGCAAACCAAAACTACAATGAGATGCTACCTCAGTCCAGTCAGAATGGCCGTCATTAAAAAGTCATTTAAAATATTCTAAAGCTAACAAATGCTGGAGAGGTATGGGGAAAAGAGAACTCTACTACACTGTTGGTGGGAAAGTAAAATGGTACAGCCACTATGGAAAATAATATGGAAGTTCCTCAAAAAACTGAAAATAGAGTTGCCATATGAGCCAGCAATCCCACTCCTGGGCATATATCTAGAGAAAACTCTAATCTGAAAAGATGCATGCACCCACAGTCTTCATGAAACTGAACTGAAACATTCTCTCAGCCATGTCTGACTCTCTGCAACCCCATGAACTTTTGCCTACCAGGCTTCCTTGTCCATGGAATTCTTCAGGCAAAAATACTGGAGTGGGTAGCCATTCCCTTCTCTAGGGGATCTTCCTGACCCAGGGAATGAACCCAGGTCTCTCTTATTGCAAGGAGATTCTTTACCATCTGAGGCACCAGGGAAGCCCACAGAGTTCATGGTAGCAATATTTACAATAGCCAAGACATGGAAGCAACTTAAATGTCCATCAACAGATGAATGGATAAAGATGTGGTGGATGGATAGATAGTTAAATTGATGATAGATAGGTAGGTAGTTAGGTAGAGAGATAGAGATACACACAAAAGAATAGTATTTAGCTATAAAAAATGAACTAACGCCACTTGCAGCAACATGGATGGATCTAGAGATTATCCTACTAAGTGAAGTAAGTCAGAAAAAGAAATATAAAAACCATTTGATATCACTGATATGTGGTATCTAAAATATGACACTAGTGAACTTATTTACAAAACAGAAACAGACTCACAGACATGGAAAACAAACTTATGGTTACCAAAGGGGAAAGGAATGGGGGAGGGATAAAGGAGGGATTTGGGATTAGCAGATTTAAACTATTTTATATACAACAGGTAAACAACAAACTCCTACTGTGTAGCACAAGGAAATACATATATATATACATAAACACATAGGGAGAGAGACTCTGCTATACATCAGAAACGAACACAATATTGTAAATCAACTATACTTCAATTTTAAAAAATGAACCTAGATATAGATATATTAAAGCCATTCAGCCCCTTTTGTGTAATTAGAGTTGCCAAGGAGAAAAGGAGTTAATATTTCTTGAACAGTCACTATCCTCTAGGCAAGGAAGTATGTACTTTTGCAGTTGGGAGGGGTGGTTCTTGTTATTTGTTTTTATATAATTGCCTTTACCAGCAATTTTCTCACTAAATGGTACCCGCTTGCTTTTAATCAACCACTGAGAAGCATCCTCTTTTAAGCAGAAATAAGCTGGGACTTGTTTCCTTCTGGGTTTCCATTTGCTCTTGGTTACAGCTCCTTCCTCTCTGAGAAGCCATCCTTCAGTCTGTGATATTTCTCTAAGTGCCTGGCGTCACAGCCTCACTCCCAGCTGCCACTCATACCCTAGAGACTATCACGATTATTTACACCCATGTGATGGCTCACTGCCTTGAGCAAAAGGATACATAACCAATGTCTTAGCTCGTGGCAGCAGGCTGGCCTTTCTAGAATGCCAATAGGACCCGTCTTGGAGAGAGCTATGCAAAATGGCTACTCAGACTGAACTTTTAACTAATTATTCAATCGACGATTTGGCAGGTCAATCAATGGGAAATGATGTACAGTGGGCTGAAATTGATCACACTTCATTTCCCATCAACTGTCAAGCCAAACTGTGGATAAAGTCATAAGTAAAGGATCATTGCCCATCATTCTTGGGTCTGGATTTCCATATCCCTTCCACTTACTTAGACTCCAGGCTGATCGATACAAGCAAGTATTTTACAGAGGGAACCCGTATAAAATGTTTACCACTTTCTGAGATGCAAGGGGAGGGGAGAATAGTTTCTCTTTCATAAATGATGCAACTGCAGCCATATAATGCCCTAACCTTGTCAGGCAGCTCGGATCTGGAAGGTGGATTTTAAATCCCATGATCCATTATGCATGCTTGCTTCTACATCTATTACCACTCCATCAGCCAAAGGATAGGATTCCCCATCAGGGCTTTTGAGAGTGTGGGGCCCTTTCGCCTCATGCCTCTAGATAGGCAACTTCACCCACAGGTGATTTACAGGCAATTAGCAGAAGGCAATAGCAGATTTTGTGTAGCTTTTCTCAAAGGTATGAATAAAAGATACAGGGAGGCAGATTTTTCTCCCCAGAAAAAGGTTTGGAATGACCCAAGGAATGAATTTGGTGACTTTAACCACTGCCTTCTCAGAAGATGTCATAAAATGGGGCATGTTCTTGACTGAGCTGGCTGAGAGCTGCTCAAGCCCACTGCTAGCCCAGCTGCTGGAAAGAGCAGGACATAGTCTCACTGTATCACTCTATCCCTGTGCCCCCAGACCAGCTGACCTCCCTCCTTGCATTCTAGGAAACTGTTGACTGCTTATAAGAGAAGTCCTCTGGGACGTGGACATCAGCCACCAGGAAATATCCAGGATGGAATTTTCTAAGAAACACATCTCTGTGTTAAAATTATCACATTTCCCTCACAGTGATTTATGAGTCAGAAAGGGTAGAGTTTTTTTAAATCTGTATTTTGCAAGGTAAGAAATGAAGGTTTAGAAACTTGAGTGACCTCCCTGGTGTCCTGAGGTAAATAACCTAATGACAAGGCTAGAATTAAACTCCAGAGCTCCAGGGCAAGATACTTTTTTTCCCTAAACCATATTTCCTGAGTCAGTAGATTCCTATTTACCAGTTTCCTCCTGCATAGACACATCCTTTATTCTCTTGTTCACTCAAAACCTATTTATCAAGAACTCATCGTGTGCTGTGTGCTTACTTTGTATCCTCAAGCATCTCACAGTCTAGGGAGAGAGACAGACCAGCAGGTGAGCAAAGTGATAGCCTGTGAAGCACTAAGTGGTTGGATGGAGCACGGGTGCTTAGGGAGCACAGAGGAAGGGTGCCTACTTCAGTCTTGGTAATGGTCCAGCAAAGTCTTTCCTGAGGAAATCACTAAGGCCTCAGGGACAAGCAAGAGTGAGTCAAGTTGACAAGACTTGCCACACGGAAGAAACAGCATATGCAAAGCCCCAGAGGCAAGATGAAGCTTCACAGGCAGATGGTTGGAGCTTAGAAAATAAGGTAGAAAAGGGGAGAGACCTCCCGGGTCTATTATGGAGGAGCTTGTAAGCCTTTAAGTGGAGCCAGGCCCCAGATCCCAGCAGTATCTTCCCCCTCTCCTTCCTCTCCCCCTCTCCCTCCCTTTTCTCCTTTTCCCTTCTCCTTTTTCCTGGAGGAAGGAAGATTGACTTTTGGTCAAGCACTTCTCAGAGTGGCTTCAGCAGAAAAAATGCTTCTACCTCTAAGTACACAATAGTGATTGCTCATGCAAAGATTTTTTTTCTCAAAAAAAAAAAAAAATAGTGAAGGTGGTGAAGGTGACTCTGAAGGCTGATTTGATCAAGGTCACTTGCTGCTAGTCTCAAAAGGAACTGAGATTTGGGGCCATGCCTCCTACCCCAGGGCTTCCCTGGTGGCTCAGAGGTTAAAGCGTCTGCCTGCAATTCAGGAGACCCGGGTTTGATCCCTGGGTCGGGAAGATCCCCTGGAGAAGGAAATGGCAACCACTCCAGTATTCTTGCCTGGAGAATCCCATGGAGGGAGGAGCCTGGTAGGCTACAGTCCACTGGATCACAAAGAGTCAGACATGACTGAGCGACTTCACTTTCACTTTTCTGTCACAGCTGCTTTAATGGCAGTGGTGGTTTAGTTGCTAAGTCGTGTCCGACTCTTGCTACCCCATAGACTGTAGCCCGCCAGGCTCCTCTGTCCATGGGATTTTCCAGGCAAGGATACTGGAGTGGGTTGCCATTTCCTTCTCCAGGGGATCTTCCTGACCCAGGAATCGAACCCAGGGATCTAACCCAAGTCTCCTGCATTGCAGGCAGATTCTTTACCGACTGAGCTAGGAGGGAAGCCCGTAACAGTATTTAAACACACTGCCTTTGGTCTCCTTGTATGTCGGTGATTTTACTTAAAAAACTTACTAGGATGCACTCTCTTTCAAATTATATTTCCTTTTCCAGGGTGTTTCACATTGAAGAAAATAAGACCATTCTCAAGCCTTTAAACTGTCCTACATTCACAAAAGGCGGGCGGGGGTTAGGGGGGCGGCGAGGGGGACAGTGCAGGGAGGGGGCGGTGGGTATTGCACTGAAATTAGGATCTTCAACAACTTCTTAAATGCCTCCTTTTTAATTGAGTGAAAGTAATAGACTCGTAATTGTTTCAAATACAATGTGGTAAGCTTTGTGATTAAGACCTCTTATTTCTGACTGACATGAACGATTCAATAGGAAAGAGTTAGCAATGGCATGCATGGGACATTACATGCTACGAGTCTGGGTACCAGCATTCAAAAGCTAGAGACTGAGCCTTCTTGTAATATTTCAGAGTTGGTGAGCATGAGGGGAGCACACTTAGTCCAAGCTGTGTGTTACAGATTCTATAACCAGGAAAAGACAAAAAGAAAGTGAAGACCAGTACCTCTAGGCTCCTTCCCCAGCAGTAAACACTGGGGCACCAGACTGTGAGAGCCTTGCCTTTGGTTAAGTCCATGACGTCAATTTCTATTTCCTTCAACATCAGAATGTCAATGAAGTAGAGCAGAGAATGTTTCCACAGAGATTAAAATGACAGAGTCTTATTCTCCCTTAATTGGAAAACAGAGCTGACAGCTATCCAATTGGTATGGTTTTAAGTGGTGAAAATACAGATGTCTCCAGGAGCCAGGAAAGAAGGATAACCATGCAAGGCTGGCCTGGTGAGTGCCAAGGGCACGAGGAAGATGCCATTCTCTATATGGAGAGTTGCTGCCCATCTCAGCTCTATGTGTCTGGGATCACAAGGGACTAGGGATACCCAGTGACCCATATCCTCTATGTTTTTAAGGGAAGCTAAAATTCTAATTTTTGCATTTCTCTTCTGTATTTTTAAACTGGAAAACTTCTAACCTACAATGTTGTAACCCTGGTTTGTATCCTTATTTTGTGGAAGGAAGAGTCATAGTTTACTGCATATTATTTCAAGTCCATACTTGGGATTTTGTAAATCTCAATAATTAGGGAAAGAGATTTGGTATTAAATATGGAAAGTGAGTCTTCTTCTAAATATGGAAGCAACGTTACAGAGACCTAGTGTAAGGAGAAGTTAATTGGGGAGTAGAAAGAAGCCTGGGCATGAGATGAGATTTCTGAGTCTTGATGTGTCCACAGTCAAAGGCTTAGGTAGTTTCTTCATCTGGAGAACCAAAGATTTGATTCTGATGGTATCTGCTCTCACCTCTAAGCATAACCCTCAGCCCTGGTGAAATCCATGCAGCCCCTCAAGAGGGATGCCCCCTCAGCATCAAGCGGTTTTTGATTCTGAATTACAGGGCTCTCTTCCAGGATGTATTAATGAATAAGAATAAGAACATTCTAACAAGACACAGGGAATATAGAAAAAAGGGAAGAATGAGAGTTCCAAAAAGAGCCAAACTTTGGAAAAATTTGGTGCACCCTCATCCTCTCACCATCAGGATTTCACCTATTCTCTCCAGCCAGGTCCAATCCCTTTGTAGATCATAATTACACCTCTTATCAACAGTGAAGACTCCCAACAACGGTTAGGAATCAGAATCTTCTTCAGAGCATCAGTCATCTACCAAGCGCTTGTCACACACCAGGCACCATGCCAGGCACAAATGTTCATTTTCTTCACAACAACCCCAAGTGGTCAATCTCTAGGGCACTGCTGCTGTGCCTGGGTTTGCAGATGGAAAATGGAGGCTGAAAAGGAAAAGCCACGCACGTGTGCAAAACACACAGCAAGGAGAAGCTGGATCAACCAGGACTCTGGCTCCAAAAGACTTGATCTTAATCACATCTGAGAGGCCAGGGATTGTGTCCTATCTTTTGGGATCTAGGAATCGGGCCTCAGTCCAAATCTGGCATTTGTCACTCCCTGGCCATCCTTTGAAAAGTAATTTAATCTCTTGAAAGCCCCAGTTTTCTGATCTGTAATTGGGAAGAGATGAAGTACCTGTTACAAGTTTTGAGGATTAAGTGAGCTAGATAATCCATATCAAGTATTTGTGAGCATTCAATAAATAGCATGATTATTGTAGTTAGTCCATTATTATGGTCTCCTGTCTTCTTTCTCATTGAACTGCCAGAAGAAAGAGGTGGCAAACCATCCCATGAAGCAGGCAAGCAGGAAATCAAGAAATCACATAACAAATGAAAATGACTTTTCCCCAGGGAGCCAAGACAAGGGGCTGCAAAAGGACTTAGGGG
The DNA here is from genome assembly GCF_014754425.2 of Oryx dammah. Lineage (NCBI taxonomy): Eukaryota > Metazoa > Chordata > Mammalia > Artiodactyla > Bovidae > Oryx > Oryx dammah. The sequence continues at coordinate 308,967 of NW_024080615.1, read as the reverse complement.
ACATCCAGGCAGCCCCTTGGCCATGCTGACTGGACACTTTGATTCTTTAAAGCCCCCAGGAAGGTGTGAAACAATAGAAATTCCCTTGAGCTTCTGGGAAGGAAAAATGCCATCGCTGCTTAAACTGTCCCATTGTAAAAAAAAAAAAAAATCACATCCACTGGATGATGGAGAGGGAGGAAATATACTTAGATCTTCCCCCAGTGTAATTCATTAGGGGCAGATGTACTAGATGCTCCCTGTGGCCCAGTGGTGTGCAACGGGGGAAGGAGGAACACATGAGCAGGAGCGGGGATGAGGTCCTCGCCTGCCTGCTGAGTGGGGCCGAAGGAGCAGCGAGCTTCACTGTCACCATGAAGTGCCTTGGAGCACAGGCACCCTGGGGCAGGAGAAAGCCATCCAGTGCAATGCAGATGAGCCCAGCAGATTTGTTTTGCTGCTGTGTCCTCATCACATCCCAAACTTCTAATTTAACCTTATTATGCCTTTGATAAGTTTGTCTTATATGTCTTTGAGTCTGTTTCTGTTTTTTAAACTGTGAAGTCTCCTTATGATCCATGTAATGATGACAGATGTGTGTGCTTTGGAGAGAATTCTAGTGTTTAATTTATATTTTTAGAGTGTCTAGAATGTGGTTCTAAGAGGCATTTGAGGCTGTAGCATTGTACCCATGAAGTCCAGCCCAGCCAGCTTTGCTTTTGCTTCTGTGTTCTTACCACACAAGATGTTTGAGCCCCACCAAATGCTCACCAAGGGAGCCTGCATCTACAGCTAAGGGAAGTTAGAAAGCTGAAAGCAGGTCTTAGTAACTCTTCAGAAAGCTCCCCACACTGTCCAAAACACCATCTTCCTTCTCCATGGTAATTCTTAAGCCTGGCCTGGAGGAACTTCTGCCACCTTTGTAATTAGCCTGACTTTATCAGGTATGACCTAAATCAAATCCCTTATGATTATACAGTGGAAGTGAGAAATAGATTTAAGGGACTAGATCTGATAGACAGAGTGCCTGATGAACTATGGACGGAGGTTCGTGACATTGTACAGGAGACAGGGATCAAGACCATCCCCATGGAAAAGAAATGCAAAAAACCAAAATGGCTGTCTGAGGAGGCCTTACAAATAGCTGTGAAAAGAATAGAAGCAAAAAGCAAAGGAGAAAAGGAAAGATATAAGCATCTGAATGCAGAGTTCCAAAGAATAGCAAAGAGAGATAAGAAAGCTTTCCTCAGTGATCAATGCAAAGAAATAGAGGGAAAACAACAGAATGGGAAAGACCAGAGATCTCTTCAAGAAAATTAGAAATACCAAGGGAACATTTCATGCAAAGATGGGCTCAACAAGGGACAGAAATGGTATGGACCTAACAGAAACATAAGATATTAACAAGAGGTGGCAAGAATACACAGGAGAACTGTACAAAAGAGAGCTTCATGACTCAGATAATCACAATGGTGTGATCACTCACTTGGGCCAGACATCCTGGAATGTGAAGTCAAGTGGGCCTTAGAAAGCATCACTACGAACAAAGCTAGTGGAGGTGATGGAATTCCAGTGGAGCTATTTCAAATCCTGAAAGATGATGCTGTGAAAGTGCTGCACTCAATATGCCAGCAAATGTGGAAAACTCAGCAGTGGCCACAAGACTGGAAAAGGTCAGTTTTCATTCCAATCCCAAAGAAAGGCAATGCCAAAGAATGCTGAAACTACCGCACAGTTGCACTCATTTCACATGCTAGTAAAGTAATGCTCAAAATTCTCCAAGCCAGGCTTCAGCAATACATGAACCGTGAACTTCCAGATGTTCGTGACATTGTACAGGAGACAGGGATCAAGACCATCCCCATGGAAAAGAAATGCAAAAAAGCAAAATGGATGTCTGAGGAGGCCTTACAAATAGCTGTGAAATGAATAGAAGCAAAAAGCAAAGGAGAAAAGGAAAGATATAAGCATCTGAATGCAGAGTTCCAAAGAATAGCAAGGAGAGATAAGAAAGTCTTCCTCAGTGATCAATGCAAATAAATAGAGGAAAACAACAGAATGGGAAAGACTAGAGATCTCTAGTGATGCTTTCTAAGGCTCACTTGACTTCACACTCCAGGATATCTGGCCCAAGTGAGTGATCACACCATCGTGATTATCTGGGTCATGAAGCTCTTTTTTGTACAGTTCTCCTGTGTATTCTTGCCACCTCTTGGTTTTAGAAAAGGCAGAGGAACCAGAGATCAAATTGCCAACATCTGCTGGATCATCGAAAAAGCAAGAGAGTTATAGGAAAACATCTATTTCTGCTTTCTTGACTATGCCAAAGCCTTTGACTGTGTGGATCACAATAAACTGTGGACAATTCTGAAAGAGATGGGAATACCAGACCACCTGACCTGCCTCTTGAGAAACCTGTATGCAGGTCAGGAAGAAACAGTTAGAACTGGACATGGTTCCAAATAGGAAAAGGAGTACGTCAAGGCTGTATATTGTCACCCTGCTTATTTAGTTTATATGCAGAGTACATCATGAGAAATGCTGGGCTGGAGGAAACACAAGCTGGAATCAAGATTGCCGGGAGAAATATCAATCACCTCAGATATGCAGATGACACTACCCTTATGGCAAAAAGTGAAGAGGAACTAAAAAGCCTCTTGATGAAAGTGAAAGAGGAGAGTGACAAAGTTGGCTTAAAGCTCAACATTCAGAAAACGAAGATCATGGCATCTGGTCCCATCACTTCATGGCAAATAGATGGGGAAACAGTGGAAACAGTGTCAGACTTTATTTTTTTGGGCTCCAAAATCACTGCAGATGGTGATTGCAGCCATGAAATTAAAAGACGCTTACTCATTGGCAGGAAAGTTATGACCACCTAGATATCATATTCAAAAGCAGAGACATTACTTTGCCAACAAAGGTCCATCTAGTCAAGGCTATGGTTTTTCCAGTGGTCTTGTGAGAGTTGGATTGTGAAGAAAGCTGAGCGCCGAAGAATTGATGCTTTTGAACTGTGGTGTTGGAGAAGACTCTTGAGAGCCCCTTGGACTGCAAGAGATCCAACCAGTCCATTCTAAAGGAGATCAGTCCTGAGTGTTCATTGGAAGGACTGATGCTGAAGCTGAAACTCCAATACTTTGGCCACCTCATGAAAGAGTTGACTCATTGGAAAAGACTCTGATGCTGGGAGGGATTGGGAGCAGGAGGAAAAGGGAACGACAGAGGATGAGATGGCTGGATGGCATCACTGACTTGATGGACATGAGTCTGAGTGAACTCTGGGAGATGGTGATGGACAGGGAGACCTAGCATGCTGCAGTTCATGGGGTCACAAAGTTGGACACGACTGAGCGACTAAACTGAACTGAACTGAATGGAAATGTGGCACATGAGTCCTTTGTTCACAGTAATCTAGGTAATAGATTTTGCCAACATTTGTTGAATCATACAGAGAAGGCAATGGCACCCAACTTCAGTACTCTTTCCTGGAAAATCCCATGGGCAGAGGAGCTTGGTGGGCTGCAGTCCATGGAGTTGCTAAGAGTTGGACATGACTCAGTGGCTTCACTTTCACTTTTCACTTTCATGCATTGGAGAAGGAAATGGCAACCCACTCCAGTGTTCTTGCCTGGAGAATCCCAGGGACAGAGGAGCCTGATGGACTGCCGTCTATGGGGTCACACTGAGTCAGACAAGACTGAAGTGACTTAGCAGCAGCAGTTGGATCATAGAGAAAGCAAGGGAATTCCAGAAAAACATCTGTTTCATTGACTACTCAAAAATCTTTGACTGTGTGGATCACAACAAACTGTGAAAAATTCTTAGAGATGGGAATACCAGACCACATTTCCTATCTCCTGAGAAACCTGTATGTCAGTAAAGAAGCAACAGTTAGAACCAGACATGGAACAAAGGACTGGTTCAAAATTGGGAAAGGAGTATGACAAGGCTGATATTGTCAGCCTGCTTGCTTAATTTATATGCAGAGTACACCATGCAAAATGCTGGGCTGAATGAATCACAAGCTGGAATCATGATTGCTGGGAGAAATATCAACAACCTCAGACATGCAGATGATACCACTTTAAAGGCAGAAGGCAAAGAGGAACTAAAGAGCTTCTTGATGAGGGTGAAAGAGGAGAGTGAATAAGCTGCCTTAAACTAAATATTCAAAAAACTAGATGCCAAAAATCATGGCATCCAGTCCTGTCACTTCATGCAAATGGAGGAAAAAGTACAAACAGTGACAGATTTTATTTTCTTGGGTTCCCAAATCAGTGCAGATGGTGACTGCAGTCATGACTTTCAAAGACACTTGCTCCTCATAAGGAAAGCTATGACAAACCTAGACAGTACATTAAAAAGCAGAGACATCAGTTTGCAGACAAAGGCCCATAAAGCAAAGCTAGGGTTTTTCTGGTAGTCATATATGAATGTGAGAGTTGGACTATAAAAGAAAGTTGAGCACCAAAGTACTGATGCTTTCGAATTGTGGTGCTGGAGAAGATTCTTGAGAGCCCCTTGGACTGTAGGGAGATCAAACCAGTCAATTCTAAAGGAAATCAAACCTGGATATTCATTGGAAGGACTAATGCTAAAGCTGAAGCTCCAATACTCCGGCCACCTGATGCAAAGAGCCATCTTATTGGAAAAGACTCTGATACTGGGAAAGATTGAAGGTAAAAGCAGAAGGGAGTGGCAGAGAATGATTGGTTGGATGTCATCACCAACTCAATGGACACGAATTTGAGCAAACTACAGAAGATAGTAAAAGACAGGGAAGCCTGGAGTGCTGCAATCCATAGGGTCACAAAGAGTCGAATATGACTTAGTGACTGAGCAATAAAAATTAAAAAAATAAAAAAGTAGTGGAAGTGTTGCCAAAAGTCCTTGCCCAGTTGCAATTACACTGTTTAGAAGATTAGTTCCCTTTGCTAGAAAAACCCACCCTGGAGGTATCTGCAGCCCTGGCACACACTTAAAAAAATGTGTTTGTCACATTTAGAATTGCCGTTTTGTTCACAGACAAATGGAGGAGTGTCTTGTGTTTCATTTGCCTCATGCACATTCCTTTAAATTGACCTGAAAACTAAACAGCGTTGGAATCAGACCACAGACACCAGGCCACATTGCCAGCACAATAGTTTAGCAGAAAGATCCAGACCATATGCTACATGAAAGTCTCTCAGATTGTGTTTATACTATCAAAATAATACAAAGAATTGAGCCAAGTGTCCATATTATTTTGATGATGAAGAAAACTTTAATTGTGATAATAACATTGAGCAAAAGTTTTAGCAATAGCTCTGAACAGTGGAGTGGGGACACTTTTTTTCTTATTGAAATATAGAATATAGTTGTTGTACAATATTGTGTTAGTTTCAAGTATACAGCAAGGTGATTCAGTTATATTTTTTCAGATTTTTTCCATTATAGGTTATTATAAAATACTGATTATAGCTGCCTGTGCTATACAGTAAATCCTTGTTGTTTATCTACCTTATAGTAGTGTGTATCCGTCAATCCCATGCTCCTAATTTAACTCCTTTTCCCCTTTGATAGCCATAAGTTTGTATTATATGTTTTTGAGCCTGTTCCTGTTTTTTTAAACTGTGAAGTCACCCTTCACAATTCCAGGTCCATGTAATGATGACTGGTATGCTTTACAGAGAATTCTCTATTTAATTGGTATTTTTAAAGTGCCAAGAATGTAGTTCTAAGAGGTATTCGAGGCTGTGGTTTTGCACTCATGAGGCAGTTCATAAGTATTTTTACTTCCTTCTCATTATATTAATAGTTCTATTGTTTGGGAGAGAGGGGCCAATGGTGTTCATGCCATGTCTCCTAATAAATACATTAGTTAAAAAAAAACTAATAAACTTGGTGTAAAAACACAAGAATCATTTGCTACTATTATCTCTCAGTTGTGAGGTTTGACTAGACCCAGATCAACAGATCTCCATCAAGATCTTTATTATGATTCATATGATTACAGTCAGAGTCTGGAGCTGGAATCATTAAAAGCACCCTGACATCTCTGGAGGCTGATGATGGCTTTGGGCTGGGACCTCGGTAGGACCCATTGGCCAGAACACCAACAAATGGCCTCTTCCTGTTGCCTGGGCTTCCTCATAGCATGGCTGCTGGGTCCCAAGGTCAAGTACCCCAAGACACAGAGCCCCACAGATGCCTTACCAGCATTCTAGGGCATTCTATTCACTGCAAGTAAGGCACTAAGCTCGGCTTACCAGGTGGTGCTTGTGGTAAAGAACCTGCCTACCAACACAGGAGACATAAGAGACGCGGGTTCTATCCCTGGGTTGGTAAGATCCCCTGGAAGAGGGCACGGCAACCCACTCCAGTATTATTGCCTGGAGAATTCCATGGACAGAGGAGCCTGGCAGGTTACAGTTCATAGGGTCACAAAGAGTCTGAAGTGACTTAGCACACACGCAAAGCACTAAGCTCAATCCGTAGTTAGGGCAAGGAGGATTAGACTGAACCTCTTGATAAGAGGAGAGTCAAAGAATTCCAGAACATGAAAAACTTCAGATCAGTCTTTTTGAAAAAGGGACTTCCCTGGTGAATCCAGTAGCTAAGGCTCTCTGTTCCCAATGCAGAGGACCTAGGTTCAATTCCAGGTCAGGAAACTAGATCCCTCATGCTTCAACAAAGATCAAAGATCCTGCATGCCACAACCAACAAAGATCAAAGATCCTGCATGCCACAACTAAGACCCAACCCAGCCAAATAAATAAATATATATATATAAACAGTCAATCTGATTTCAGTGTTGGCCATCTGGTGATGTCCATATGTGTTGTTGGAAGAGGGTGTTTGCTATGACCAGTGTATTCTCTTGGCAAAACTCTGTTAACCTTTACCCTGCTTCATTTTGTACTCCAAGGCCAAATTTGCCTGTTACTTCAGGTATCTATCTCTTGACTTCCTGCTTTTGCATTCTAGACCCTATAATGAGGAGGACATCCTTTTGGGGTGTTAGTTCTAGAAGGTCTTTCAGGTCTTCATAGAACCATTCAACTTCAGCTTATTCAGCATTACTGATTGGGACATAGGCTTGGATTACCATGATATTGAATGGTTTGCCTTGGAAATGAATAGAGATCATTCTGTTGTTTTTGAGATTGCATCCAAATACTGCATTTCAGACTCATCTGTTGACTATGAGGGCTACTCCATTTCTTCTAAGGGATTGCCCACAGTAATAGATATAACGGTCATCTGAGTTGAATTCACCCATTCCAGTCAATTTTAGTTTACTGATTCCTAAAATGTCCAAGTTCACTCTTGCCATCTCTTGTTGGACCACTTCCAATTTACCTTGAATGTTGGACCTAACATTCCAGGTTCATATGCAATATTGTCCTTTACAGCATTGGACTTTATTTCTATCACCAGTCACATCTACAGTTGGGCATTGTTTATGCTTTGGCTCCATTTCTTCATTCTTTCTGGAGTTATTTCTCTACTATTGACTCCAGTAGCATATTGGGCCTCTACCAACCTGGGGAGCTCATCTTTCAGTGTCATATCTTTTTGCTTTTTCACTGTTCATGGGGTTCTCAAGGCAAGAATACTGAAGTGGTTGCCATTCCCTTCTTCAGCAGACCACAGTTTGTCAGAACTCTCCACCATGACCCATCCATCTTGAGTGGCCCTCATAGTTTCATTGAGTTAGACAAGGCTGTGGTCCATGTGATAAGTTTGATTAGTTTGATTATATTATTTGCAGCCAAAGATGGAGAAGCTCTATACAGTCAGCAAAAAAAAGACTGGGAGCTGACTGTGGCTCAGATCATGAACTCCTTATTGCCAAATTCAGACTGAAATTGGACAAAGTAGGGAAAACCACTAGACCATTCAGATATGACCTAAGCCAAATCCATTATGGTTATTCAGTGGAAGTGACAAATAGATTCCAGGGATTAGATCTGATAGAGTACCTGAAGAACTATGGACAGAAGTTCATAACACTGTACAGGGGGCCGTGATCAAGATCATCCCCAAGAAAAAGAAATGCAAAAAGGCAGAATGGTTGTCTGAGGAGGCCTTACAAAAAGCTGAGAAAAGAAGAGAAGTGAAAAGCAAAGGAGAAAAGGAAAGATATACCCATCTGTGTGCAAAGTTCCAAAGAATAGCAAGGGGAGATGAGAAACCCTTCCACAGTGATCAATGCAAAGTAAAAGTGAAGTGAAGACACTCAGTCGTGTCCGACTCTTTGTGTCCGACTCTTTGTGACCTACCAGGCTCCTCCATCCATGGGATTTTCCAGGCAAGAATACTGGAGTGGGTTGCCATTTCCTTCTCCAGGAGATCCTCCCGACCCAGGGATTGAACCCAGGTCTCCCGCATTGTAGCCAGATGCTTTAACCTCTGAGCCACCAGGGACTATCAATGCAAAGAAATAGAGGAAAACAATAGAATGGGACAGACTAGAAATCACTTCAATAAAATCAGAGATACAAGAGAATATTTCATGCAAAGATGGGCACAATAAAAGACAGAAATAGTATGGACCTAACAGAAGCAGAAGATATTAGGAGGTGGCAAGAATACACAGAAGAACTATACAAAAAACATCTTCATGACCCAGATAACCACGATGGTGTGATCACTCACCTAGAGCCAGACATCATAGAATGCAAAGTCAAGTGGGCCTTAGGAAGCATCACTATGAACAAAGCTAGGGGAGATGATAGAATTCCAGTTGAGCTTCAAATCCTGAAAGATGATGCTGTGAAAGTGCTGCACTCAATATGCCAGCAAGTTTGGAAAACTCAGCAGCGGCCACAGGACTGGAAAAGGTCAGTATTCACTCAAATTCCAAAGAAAGGCAATGCTAAAGAATGTTCAAACTACCACACAACAGCATTCATCTCACACACTGGCAAAGTAATGCTCAAAATTCTCCAAGTCAGGCTTCAACTGTACATGAATTGTGAACTTCCAGATGTTCAAGCTGGATTTAGAAAAGGCAGAGGAACCAGAGATCATATTGCCAACATCCACTGGATCATCAAAAAAGCAAGAGAGTTCCAGAAAAACATCTACTTCTGCTTTATTAACTCCACCAAATCTTTGACTATGTGGATCATAACAAACTGTGGAAAATTTTTCAAGAGATGGGAATACCAGATCACCTCACCTGCCTCCTGAGAAATCTGTATGCAGGTCAAGAAGCAACAGTTAGAACTGGACATGGAACAACAGACTGCTTCCAAACTAGGAAAGGAGTACGTCAAGGCTGTATATTGTCACGCTGCTTATTTAACTTATATGCAGAGTACATCATGAGAAATGCTGGGCTGGATGAAGCCCAAATTGAAATCAAGATTGCCAGGAGAAATATCAATAACCTCAGATATGCAGATGACACCACCCTGATGGCAGAAAGTGAAGAACTAAAGAGCCTCTTGATGAAAGTGAAAGAGGACAGTGAAAAAGCTGGCTTTAAACTCAACATTCAGAAAACAAAGATCATGGCATCTGGTCCCATCACTGCATGGCAAATAGATGGGGAAACAATGGAAACCATGACAGACTCTATTCTGAGGGGCTCCAAAATTACTCAGATGGTGACTGTGGCCATGAAATTAAAAGACACCTGCTCCTTGGAATAAAAGCTATGATCAACCTAGACAGCATATTAAAAAGCAGAGATATTACTTTGCCAACAAAGGTCCGTCTAGTCAAAGCTATGGTTTTTCCAGTTGTCATGTATGGATGTGAGAGTTGGGCTATAAATAAAGCTGAACACCAAAGAATTGATGCTTTTGAACTGTGGTGTTGGAGGCTACTCTTGAGAGTTCCTTGGACTGCAAGGAGATCCAACCAGTCCATCCTAGGGGAAATCAGTCCTGAATATTCATTGGAAGGACTGATGCTGAAGCTGAAACTCCAATATTTTAGCCACCTGATGCAAAGAACTGACTCATTGGGAAAGACCCTGATGCTGGGAAAGACTTGAGGGCAGGAGGAGAATAGGACAACAGAGGACGAGATGGTTGGATGGCATCACTGCCTCAATGGACATGAGTTTGAGCAAGCTCCAGGAGTTGAAGGACAGGGAAGCCTGGCGTGCTGCAGTCCATGGGGTCTCAAAGAGTTGGACACGACTGAGCAATGGACTGAACTGAACTGCAAAAGCAGTCAGACCTGTCCTTCATTCTGTCATTATCCATTCACATCCCAAGGAATAACAATTCAATGAGTCTACCAGAATCTAACAAACCAAACTGGTTGAGTCTAGAGGTTGTTGCTTTTATCTCTTTCAAGATGAAGTTATCTGTGAAACCAGAATGCCAACTTCTCTTTTAGCAGCCTCTGGAATTAGCAAATGAATCTCAAGTAAGACAGGTAAGACCTCTGAGTGGTGATGATTTTATTACATTTTGGTGCTGCCAGAGTCAGGTTGCCAGAGGTGATATATAAGTGGGCTTGCATTCCCCTTAGGCTAAGCAGCAGGTGATACCCATTGTTTGAGAACAGCATTGTTCACTTGAGCTTTGTCTCCATAACAGCTCCTGTTCATCAATATGATGCATTGCATTCTGATTTTCTACTTCTGTCTTTCTTTCTGGATATTCCTTTCTCCTCTCTGATTGCTTTTTCTTCTTAGACCATTACTCTAGTTGATAGCGCCAGGTTATCATTGGTTCCCATCTCCCTCTCCAATAAGCCTGTGATTGATACTAATCTTCCTCATGGGACACATTTTATAGGAGGCACAGTGGAAACCACTCTCTAAATCTTAGCTTTATATGTGCTGACAATTTACAAGGTTGCACCTCACACTCATCTCAGGAGGCTTAAGGGGAAATTTGAGAACTGTGTAATCAGGCCTCCTAATAAGAACAGAAATCTCTTCCATACACAGACACTGTCATACCATTCAGCAGTCTGTGCTACACCCCTGTTTGTAGTTTTTAATTTTTTTTCCAGTCAACAAAATGCACATCTAGGTAAGTGCAATTTGAGCCATGGCCAGTTCCTAGAAGCCCAGCATGCATCATTTCTTTCTTCAGAGAAGAGTGGTATTTTAATTACTCTAGTGAAAGCTTTCACTTGCCATCAATTCCATAAAAACAGAAAATTAAGATGATAAAAAGCACCTCACTGAAGCAGAAACCTTACTTCATGATATAGCTTCACTTTTCCTAGGAAAAGTGAGCTCCCGAGAGATTTGTAAACAGAGCATGCTTCATCTGACATAAGCTTGGGTTGCAATTTTATTTTTCCAGACCCAAGAAAGTGTTTTGATTTCTCACGTAAAGTCTGTACCCCTAAAATATGCAGCCCAGCAGAGCTAATGTAATGCAGTATTTGGTTAAAACAGTATTAGACTCAGAGCGTTCTTCAAATGAATGCCTTCACCTGGGAAATAGAGGTACTTATCAGAATCAGGGGCTTCCCTGGTGGCTCAGCAGTAAAGAATTCACCTGCCAATGCAGGAGACTCAGGTTCGGTCCCTGACTTGGGAAGATCCCCTGAAGGAGGAAATGGCAACCCATTCCATTGTTCCTGCCAGGGAAATCCCATGGACAGAGGAGCCTGGCGGGCTACAGTCCATGGGGTCACAAAGAGTCAGACACGACTGAGCACACACACACACACACACACACACACACACACAAACACACACATCAGAATGAAGGCTTTCAAGCCACATGAGCTGAATTCATGATTTGTTAATGAGATGATATGAAACTTGAAAAACAAGGCTTCTGTCTTTTCTATCTCTGTATGATCACATTGTGGACCAGAAAAACAGTAAGGAAAATTGGAGATCCTTTTATATCATAACTTAAAAATTCAGATCCAATTACATCCACTGGGGAATAATACAAAAATTTGGTTGTTTTGAGTAGTTAGATCTCCTTCCCATTCTTGTTTTCACATCTGAAAGTGAATTGGCCCTTTTAAAAAAGATAATATCTCAGAACCTTTGTTTCTCTTCCTTCAACATCTGTGTTCTCTGTGAATAAATATTAGTACTTGTGTTCAGGGACTTCCCTGGTGGTCCAGTGGCTAAGACTCCATGCTCCCAATGCAGGGGGCCCAGGTTCCATCCTGGTTAGGGAACTGGATCCCACATGCCACAACTAAAGATTCTGAGTGTCACAACTAAGAACCAGTGCAGCCAAATAAATAAAAATAAAATTTTAAAAATACTCCTGGTCAAACTGGGGGTTATGAATTAAATTGTTCCTCCCTCCAAAATTTTGCATGTTGAAGTCTTAACTCCCAGTACCTCAGACTGTAACTCTATTTGAAACTAAGACCTTTGAAGAGGTAATAAAGTTAAAGTGAGATCTTTAGAGTGGGCTGTAATTCAGTACGTCTGAGTCCTTATAAGAAGCAAGGATTAGGACACAGACAACACAGAATGAGACACAACCAGCAGTGGGAAGGTGACCATCTACAAGCCAAGGAGAAGGGCCTCAGGAAAGCTAACCCTGCCAGCATCTTGCTCTTGGACTTCCAACCTCCAGAACTGTTGGACAATATATTTCTGTTGTTTAACCCACTAAGTTTGGTGTTTGTTTATGGCAGCTTTGAGCACTGGGAGTTTTTCCTGCATATAATAGAAACCCATTTTTCTCAGTAAGTAAAAGTACCTTGCACATTTTTGGAGAAGGCAATGGCAACCCACTCCAGTACTCTAGCCTGGAAAACCATGGATGGAGGAGCCTGGTAGGCTACAGTCCGTGGGATCAAGAAGAGTCGGACACCACTGAGCGACTTCACTTTCACTTTTACTTTCATGCACTGGAGAAGGAAATGGCAACTCACTCAAGTGTTCTTGCCTGGAGAATCCCAGGGACAGGGGAGCCTGGTGGGCTGACATCTATGTGGTCGCACAGGGTCGGACACGACTAAAGTGACGCAGCAGCAGCAGCAGCAGCAGCACATTTTTAGGTAAAGCTGTGGGTGAGTCACAGTGTCCTGGTCTCATTTTCAGGGTTTCAAAAAATTAAAGATGGACACTAGTCAGAGATAAGGAGGGATTGTAATCAATAATATGTTGATTAAAAGGGGAAATATTAGGGGGGAAAATCCAATGTGAACTGAACTCAGCTTTGATTTACACAAAGGAATCTGGGCACGTTAAAGGGAGAATGAGGGCATAGGGAGGGGGTTCGGGAGTTCAGCAGAGTCAAGGAAGTGAAAAATAACAACAATCAGAAGGGGAGCTGGCCCATGTAAAACCCAGCTGGATCTCCTAACTGGCACTTATGGAAGTTAGGCTCCCGACCTCCCACAGAGGCTGAGAGAAGGGCCCTGTCTTCAGGTGTGGGCTGAAACAAACAGTAAATTCTTTTGACAGCCTTGAATTTGCTAAAGCAGGCACTTCAAGGGGCTAGGGTTATCCTAGAGATGCAGCCTTGGGTGTTAGGAACTATGCCAGTGTTTGTTCAAGTTTTCATGGGCCAAGGTTGACTGGCCTCATGGAGAAGAAGGCTCAGAGGAGCCTGGCTAGAGTTTGATCACGAAGAGAATCTTTGTCAAGGGCCCCCAGAGTCAGCAAAGCCCACGTGCTGACAAACGCCGCACACACTCTCACAGTCCAGCTCCCACTGGGGAGCACTGAGGTGCCCAGAGCTTGGTGCTGGTGCAGCAGCATCAGTAACAGAAACCAGGGCCCTTCAGAACTGGGGGATGGCACAGGCTGGGGAGGAAACTCCATACAAGCAGACCTGAAATCTGGGGCAGCCTCAGAAATAATGGCAGGGGAAGAGGCAGGTGCCTTCAAAGTTAGAATTTAGGGTTGGCTCTTTTTGATACCCATTGCACTTTATTACATTGTGTTTACACAACATAGGCAGAGAAGTGAGAGGCTGAGTACAGAGTGTAGCAGAATCAGGCTGGTGCCAAGGCAGCTAGAAGGGCATGAGCTACAAAGCTGATGGAATAATTTTAAAAAGGGGGGTGTTTGGGGTGCCTTAGGCAGGGGTCCTGTGCCAATGCTGGTTACATACCAGCATACCAGCTCACATAGGTAAAGGCATCACCACCACAGTGGCGGTTCTGAGAAAGCCCAGGGCACGAACCACTAACCACAGCCCAGACCCAGGGCAGTGGAGGAAAGTCTGGTGCAGGTTTGTGAGCTTGGGGACTTCTCAGAAGCCAAGACCACAACAGGATTCTGCCAGCCAACACCAGACTGGATCCGCTCCCAGTATAAATATTCTCATAACATGCCATGCATTTATGAGTTTGTGATTATGTATTTGATTATTAATCAATTACTTGATTAACATCTGTTCTTCCATTAAACCATACGTTCCATGGAGATAGAAACTGTGGCTACTTTACTTGCTATTGACTTCCCATTATCAAACATGGCCCCTGGCAAGAGCCGACACTCAGGAACCGCTTGTGGAATGAATGGAGGAGTTGATTTGCAATGGCACCCCTAAGCCTATCTTCTAGTATGGAATTGTGGGGGATGCATGGAAGCTCAAGGTCAGGAAACAGCTTCCACCCAGGGGAAGCCTCTGCCCTCACCGGGCCGAAGGGCTTGGGTGCCAAGTGCATCACTATGAATTGGGAGAGCATCTCACCTCTGACAGGCCAATGAAGAGCTCAGTGACTGAGTCTGTTTCTGCAGATTTCACAAGAGACTTGACATAAGAGGTCCAGGAACTCTGCAGAGTAAAAAGAAGGCAGTGGACCTGCCTGTGGAGACTGGGCCAGGATATGATCTCTGTCTTTAGTGTTCATGGTCCTTGCAGGCAGGAGGACGCATCACACAGACAGCTGTTCAGCAGCCTCCAAGCCTTGCCTAGATGGCAACAACAGAGTCCTCAGCAGTCCATGGACCACCGGATCCCCAGTCACCCAGAGCAGAGATTCATAGAGGTTTCCCATCCTGTGACCCCACCTGCTATGACCTGCCTTTCTGTGTCACCTGAATACTGATCAGGTCACCTCCCAGGCATTTTACCCCTTCTAACTTCTTCCGTCTTCTACCCCTGGTCCCCAGCTTTCCCTCTATGGATTCTGTTTATTTTAGACATAAACATCATAGTCACTGAACTGTGTTGGAAAAGCTCCATTGATTCTGAAACCTCTCTCTCTCAAACATATGGACGCACACACACACAAACACACATATACTCAGCACTGTCCCACTCCAATGATGCTTAAATGCCTGATATTCCACCACAATCACCCCTTTGGCTCAAAGAATTGAAGAGATTACAATTAAATCATTCTTATATCTGGACAACTCAATTTACTTGGTGAAAATCAGCTCACTCTGCATACCTGGAATAGTCTTGGAAAAGATGCATCATGGACTAGATGGATTTTGATCAGGAAATGTAGTTAAGAAAGATCTGGGAAATCGTGCATGCTTCTGTAGACACGGTGAGATCTTTAGGTGGCTCTACCCACTGGGTCAAATCACCCCAGGCCTCCCTCCCCCAACCTACCTCTCCCCACACAGGCAGTCTCCTTTCTGACTGCAGAGCCGCCACCTGCCAAGACCACCTGGCTCAGAGGTTTCTCTCCCCTCAGCAGATGATAAATAGTAGACAGGAAAATACAGGAAGGTCACCCCAGTCAGTTATGGTGCTCTCTCATTTCCTTAAGGAGACTGGCATTTGTCCAAACTAGTTTCAGGAAAGAGTATTACCCCCTAAGATTTTATGTTCAGAAGCAGCATTGCATAATGGGAAGGAAACTGGGCTGGAAGTTTTAGACCAAATTCTGATCCCACGTTGGCACTGACTCTGTGACCTCGGGCAAGTTCCTTCACCTCCTGAGGATGTTTTCTTTCTTTAAATGTCATGCCACCTTTGACTTGTTTGCTGCCATTTTTGTCCAGGGAAGCACCCTGGGAAATATGACTAAGGAGGGAATCTTGTCCTCTTAGCTGTGGAGGGGGACCTTAGTGCTCAGTCCCAGTGAGCGCTTTGGATCAGCCTCAGCTCCTCTTGAGTTAATTTCCTCTTCCTTCTCTCTAATCCTGCTGTCCCCGTATAATGGCACAGCATGGCCCTTTGCATTTAAAACTGCTTTCTAGAAAGTCCACACACGCATCCTGGCTGGGCTGCCTTCGTGTGGAGCTGGGACTGATTCATCTCAGAAGCCTAATTCCAGCCATGGCACTGGCCTGCAGAGGTGTCACTGAGAGGGGCTCAGAGGGCTAAACTTAGTGACTCTCCAGGACGCAGGTAATATGGCTCTGGCCCCATATGCCAAGGTGCAGCAGATGTAATCCTGGGCTCTCCAAAGTCAGCAGGGAAGTTTCATTTCTGCACCCTTTTTACTTATTGATCTGTTTACTATCTGTACCCCCAGTTTGTATATTATTTCCATCATGGCAGAGGTTCTGTTCAGTCAGCTCACCCTTGAGTCTTTAGCTGTGGAATTATACCTGGAAGACAGTAAACTACTAAGAAATGCATTTTCAATGGATGAATGGCAAT
This sequence comes from Oryx dammah, assembly GCF_014754425.2. Classification (NCBI taxonomy): domain Eukaryota; kingdom Metazoa; phylum Chordata; class Mammalia; order Artiodactyla; family Bovidae; genus Oryx; species Oryx dammah. The sequence goes on along the minus strand of NW_024080615.1, from coordinate 292,528 downwards.
TGTTTGGTCCAAGTACTCTGCTGCCAAACATATAGAGGAGTCTGGCCTTCTCCCAACAGGCCACCCCTAAGGTGATCAAGGGCAAAGCAGGGAGAGCTTGCAGGCAGGGACACAATTGGGTTGGGATCATCACTGCTCAAGAACCCTTTGCTCAAGTGTGGCTGTTCCCCCAGCTGATGGAAGGAGTTTGCAAGGATTGTTGCTGACAAATAGTCCTTTCATCTCCACTCTAAAGACAGAAAATAATAATGACATGTGCATGCCTGCTAAGTCGCTTCAGTCATGTCTGACTCTTTGCAAACCTATGGATTGTAGCCCACCAGGCTCCTCTGTCCATGGGATTCTCCAGGCAAGAATACTGCAGTGGGTTGCCATGCCCTCGTCCAGGTGATTTTCCTGACCCAGGGATTGAATCTATGTCTCCTGTATTGGCTGCTGCTGCTAAGTCACTTCAGTCGTGCCCGACTCTGTGTGACCCCATAGACGGCAGCCCACCAGGCTCCCCTGTCCCTGGGATTCTCCAGGCAAGAACACTGGAGTGGGTTGCCATTTCCTTCTCCAATGCATGAAAGTGAAAAGTGAAACTGAAGTCACTCAGTCGTGTCCGACTCTTAGCGACCCCGTGGACTGCAGCCTACCAGGCTCCTCCATCCATGGGATTCTCCAGGCAAGAGGACTGGAGTGGGGTGCCATTGCCTTCTCCTGTATTGGCAGGCAGGTTCTTTACCACTAGCGCCACCTGGGAAGTCCAGTAATGACATAGAGGAGAGCAAAATAGTCCCTTCAAGATTCTAGCATGCAATTAATCCCAAAAGATGTATTCCTTGTCATCCAATCACAACAAAAATAAATGCTTCCCTTTATAGTGAAGATGGATTGAAATGGGTGAGGTTCCTTCATTCCTGGATGTGGGGCTTCTGACCCATCTCAGGGGACCAGCACTTGGATGAAGGTCTGTGTCAGTTTCCCATTGGCTTCTTCTAATGACTGGAAGCATGAACCATTTATTGGGCATGTACTGTGTGTCAAACTCTGGGCTAAGCTCTGTAGATAAGACAGCATCGTTTAGACATTTGTAGTCTAGCAAAGGATGCTGGCAAATAAACCACAGTTGTAGCAGAGATGCAGCAATTGAGGTGACAGATGGTGGAGGGCTGAACTGAGATGTTTACAGTAGGAATGGAGAGAAATGAGCAGAATTGGGAGGAAACTGGAGATGAAGGACAAAACTTCATGATTACTTGGTTGAGGTGCAGAAGGAAAGGGAGCAGTTAAATGGGACTCCTAGGTTTCTGGGTAGGCGGGGCAGCGGGGTGGGCCTGAGCCCTTCATTGGAAGAGAGGAAGAATGGAAGCTTTGGGGAGGCTGAAGATGCCTTCAACTCCAGATATGTTGAAGGCAAGGCTCCTATGTGCCATGCAAGAAGAAAATCCATTAGGAAGTAGAAGATTTAATGCAGAATAATATTTAAAGAGTGGGGAAGTTTCACTGTTTTCATATCTTTAAACATCAATAGTATTCTAGAGAGACATATCCTCCTGCATTTGAAGACTGATTTACAGTCCTGGCCTCCTTCATAAGTAAGCCTTTTTATTTTATGTTATTTTGGAGTATAGTCGATTTATAACATTGTGCTAGTTTGTACGTGCACAGCAAAGTGATTCTGTTAGACATAGACATATACCTATTCTTTTTCAGAGTCTTTTTCCATACAGATATAGGGTAGAGTTCCCTGTGCTATACAGAAGAGTTCCCTGTGCTTGTTGATTATCTATTTTATATATAGTAGTGTGTATATGTTAATCCCAACCTCCTAATTTGTCCCTCCCTCCAAACTTTCCCCTTTGTTTTCCGTATCTGTAAGTCTGTTTTGTAAATAAGTTCATTTGTATCACTTTTTGGTTCCACATATAAGTGATATACGATGTGTGTCTTTCTCTGTCTGACAGTAACCTTTCTTTTTTCAGCCCTGAGTGCCACTGAGAATGAGCAGGGCCAGGCCAGTGGGGAATCCGGTCTGTCAGACTCTGTATTTACCATTGCCCTCCTTCACTAACCCCTGCCCTCATGCCTGTGCTGTCAGCTCTGAAGGATATTTAGTTCTCTCAACCTCAAAGTATTTAACCCTTCTATGGCCTCTGAAGACAAACCCAGGGTCACTCAGACACATCATGCATGTCCAGGAATTAGCACAAAAGACAAAACTGTCCCCCTCTGCTCAGCGTGGCCAGAGTAACTCCCTAAGCTTCATGCCTTTAAAGCCAAAGCAAACTTCCTAGCAAAACAGGTCCCCATGCTTGAAGGGTGGATAATTACACAAGAGGTCAGAAAAATGATCAAAGCTTCTTCAAAACTTCAGCATATTAAAAAAAAAAAAAAAGCCTTGTCATTCTCTGATTAGAATTCAAGCTAGAGGAAAACATCGTAGTCCTCTGAGCAAATCACGGGTGAATGAAGGATGAAGCCCAGTTCCTGCAGCTTTAGAAATTCATATATTCATTTATTCAACTGACATGGATTAGGCATCTCATATATTTGTGGAGTAGTGTGGAGATGCAAAGATAAAAAGTTATTCTCCCTCCCAAGGGGGTGACTCGTGAATGGTCAGAATGGGTGAAGAAATAATTTCCAGTATGAATTGTGGGGTAGGCCGAGGGCTCGTGAATCCACGGAAGAGCAAGCTGTGGCTCCTCTGTGGACTCACGAACACACACAGCCCTAGGAGGGAGGTTGGATCATTACCATGATTTTATAAATGTGGAAATTCATGCACAGGCAAGTTAAGAAATTTGCCTAAGGTCACTAGTTGGTAAGTGATGGGATTTGAACCCAAGAAATTGGAATTAAGGACAACTTTGTTGATCAAAGGATGATCACAGTACCTATAGTTCAGACGGTAAAGCGTTTGCCTATAATGCAGGAGACCCAGGTTCGATCCCTGGGTCAAGAAATCCCCTGGAGAAGGAAATAGCAACCCACTCTACTACTCTTGCCTGGAAAATCCCATGGACCGAGGAGCCTGGTAGGCTACAGTCCACAGGGTCACAAAGAGTTGAACACGACTGAGAGACTTCACTTTGTTGATCAAATGGCCTTTATGAAGAACTTAAATGGTAGGATGGTTTTCAGTGACTGGAGTTGCTGGTGAGTCCATTCCAGGGGGTCACAGGGGTAAAGACGAGGACATGGCACATTTGGATAAATGAGTGGTATTCCAGTTTGAGGGAATTTAAGGTTCTTGAACCAGTAAAAAATGAGATATGAAGGGTCCCTTTTAGGAATGTAGACTTCCCTCTGTAACAGGGAGTTATGGAAAATCTCTAAGCAGCAGCAATGTCATCAGAACTATACTTTAGGGAAAAAAGCACGGTTCCTGCACTCTCTCTGTCAGTTGCTCAGTCATGTCCAAGTCTTTCCAACCCCACGGACTGTAGCCCGCCAGGCTCCTCTGTCCATGAGATTCTCCAGGCAAGAATACTGGAGTGAGATGTCATTTCCTTTTCCAAGGGATCTTCCCAAACCAGGGACTGAACCCGTGTCTCTTGCATACCCTACACTGGCAAGCAGATTCTTTCCCACTGGGGCCACCTGGGAAGCATATTCTAGCTACTTGGTAAAATAAGTGGGAAAAAAAAGAAAGTTTCCTGGTTGTTTAATGTGATAATTACAGTTACACTGCCTGCTTCATAAACAGATACAAAAAAAAGTGTCATAGTTCAAAATGACAGTTTTGGGGTGATTTTTTTTTTTTTGATCTCACAACATAGTCAAAAAAGTGAGCATGATTAATCTCTCTCATCCAAACAGTGATTCATTTTGGCTCTGCCATCTTTGACACAGGACTTCCAAGTTCACTAGGCTGGGTGTACCAAGGCAACAGAAAGGGGAGGTGTGGAGAAAGCACCTGCTTCTTAACTTCTCCAGTGACTTCTGTTCCGATTCCATCGGGAGGCATGTGGCTCCTCCTTGAGGCACGGGGACAAGAAATGTAGTTTTGACTGGGCAACCACTTCCATCAGTGTCTACACTGTGGAGTGGAAGCATGAATCTTCGCAGAAAGTCTACCACACCTGAGTGAGGGAAGAAAGGCTTATTTATCCTTCAGCAATAACTTTTCAAAGTAGTCTAGCACCTCATTTTGAAGCATAGTTGAGGAATGAGTCTTATGAGCAAATGAGTCTGAAAATAACATAAGCAAAGTTCCTTTTAGCACCGAATCGTATTTGTCTAAATTATTTTTGAGGGTTCCAAGTTGATTTTATACTTTTCTACTTAAGTGAACAAAGCAACTTAATTTAAGCTTTTCTTGATGACTTAGGTTCCACATTATGAATGCCACATTATAATGCAGAGTGTTGTATACGGTTGGCTTTTGAGTGGTATGAAAATGTTTGTTCCTGCACTGAAAGCCTCCAGAATTCTAGGCTGTTCTGCTAAATTGCCTCTTTAACCTTTCTGACCCCCTAAGAATTTGTATAGCCACATTTCAGTTCAGTTCAGTGGCTCAACAGTGTCCAACTCTTTGCGACCCCATGAATCTCAGCACGTCAGGCCTCCCTGTCCATCACCAACTCCTGGAGTTCACTCAAACTCATGTCCATCGAGCCAGTGATGCCATCCAGCCATCTCATCCTCTGTCGTCCCCTTCTCCTTCTGCCCCCAATCCCTCCCAGCATCAGAGTCTTTTCCAATGAGTCAACTCTTCGCATGAGGTGGCCAAAGTATTGGAGTTTCAGCTTCAGCATCATTCCTTCCAAAGAAATCCCAGGGCTGATCTCCTTCAGAATGGACTGGTTGGATCTCCTTGAAGTCCAAGGGACTCTCAAGAGTCTTCTCCAACACCACAGTTCGAAAGCATCAATCCTTCGGTGCTCAGCTTTCTTCACAGTCCAACTCTCACATCCATACATGACTACTGGAAAAACCATAGCCTTGACTAGACGGATCTTTGTTGGCAAAGTAATGTCTCTGCTTTTCAATAAGCTATCTAGGTTGGTCATAACTTTTCTTCCAAGGAGTAAGCGTCTTTTAATTTCATGGCTGCAATCACCATCTGCAGTGATTTTGGAGCTCAAAAAAATAAAGTCTGACACTGTTTCCACTGTTTCCCCATCGATTTCCCATGAAGTGATGAGACCAGATGCCATGATCTTCATTTTCTGAATTGAGCTTTAAGCCAACTTTGTCACTCTCCTCTTTCACTTTCATCAAGAGGATTTTTAGTTCCTCTTCATTTTCTGCCATAAGGGTGGTGTCATCTGCATATCTGAGGTGATTGATATTTCTCCCGGCAATCTTGATTCCAGCTTGTGCTTCTTCCAGCCCAGCATTTCTCATGATGTATTCTGCATAGAAGTTAAATAAGCAGGGTGACAATATACAGCCTTGACGTACTCCTTTCCCAAATTGGAACCAGTCTGTTGTTCCATGTCCAGCTCTAACTGTTGCTTCCTGACCTGCATATAGGTTTCTCAAGAGGCAGGTCAGGTGGTCTGGAATTCCCATCTCTTTCAGAATTGTCCACAGTTTATTGTGATCCACACAGTCAAAGGCTTTGGCATAGTCAATGAAGCAGAAATAGATGTTTTTCTGGAACTTTCTTGCTTTATCCATGATCCAGCGGATGTTGGCAATTTGATCTCTGGTTCCTCTGCCTTTTCTAAAACCAGCTTGAACATCAGGAAATTCACGGTTCACGTATTGCTGAAGCCTGGCTTGGAGAATTTTGAGCATTACTTTACTAGCGTGTGAGAGGAGTGCAAGTGTGCAGTAGCTTGAGCATTCTTTGGCATTGCCTTTCTTTGGAATTGGAATGAAAACTGCCCTTTTCCAGTCCTGTGGCCACTGCTGGGTTTTCCACATTTGCTGGCATATTGAGTGCAGCACTTTCACAGCATCATCTTTCAGGATTTGAAAGAGCTCAACTGGAATTCCATCACCTCCACTAGCTTTGTTAGTAGTGATGCTTTCTAAGGCCCACTTGACTTCACATTCCAGGATGTCTGGCTCTAGGTGAGTGATCTCACCATCGTGATTATGTTACCTAATGTCTCCCGTTTTTGTTTTCTATGTTTTGTATGTTTTCCTGCCACTTTTGTTATCTAACTAGTCCCTGCCCTCCTTAGGCTTCTTTTTTTAAGATCTTTCGATCATCTTTTCTAATTAAAAAAGAATTTTTGTCCACACCACATAACATGTGCCTGTTATGCGGTAGTTCCCCAACCGGAGCCCACACCGCCTGCACTGGAAGTGCGGCGTCTTAACCACTCCACCACTAGGAAAGTCCCTGGTCATCTTTTCTTTGTAGTCTTCCTACGCAAGTCTGTTTGTCTGTCATCGTGGACAGAGCGTGCACACACTTGAGAGTGGGATTGACCTCAGCACCAACACAGGCTGAACCTTAGAAATTATGAGCTTGAGCAATATAACCTCAAACCTCTGTTTCCTCAAGTATAATCTGAGGTGGTTAATACTGTACATACCTTGCCAATTTACTTTGGGGTAAAGTGATAAAATAATGGTAATATAAATAGCTTCTATGTAAAAATTGGTAGCCTTCAGCATTGCTCTTTTGGCACTTATAGGACCTGGTTTCTAACTGATACTTTCTATAGAAATAAAAATAATCTGCAAAACCCCAGGTAGTTGGGATCCAGATACAGATGGAGGAAAAGCTAGAATATGGGAGACACTTTCATGGAGTGAGTGGCCAAGGCCATGAGTCAAGGTCCTGATAGTCACCAGGAGTTATGGGTCCATTAATATGCTTGGTATACTGGAGTGGGTTGCCATTCCCTTCTCCAAGGGATCTTCCTGACCCAGGGATTGAACCCAGGTCTCCTACATTGCAAGCGGATTCATTACCATCTGAGCCACCAGGGAAGTCCCTAATATATTTGGATGTAATCTAAAGAAAGATCTAACATAAGTGGATGAAGCCAAAAGAGAAGTATCAGGAAAAGAAGGCAAGGTAAAAGTCTCCCCCATTTCTTATTTTTAAAAGCTCCCCCGCAGAAAGAAGGAAACCTTTCTTAACCCTGAAACGCTCTCAGGTTATCAAGTCTATTTGCCTTCACCAACCCCCAGGCTTCTTGAAGGAGCTGGGACACCTCTGTATCTCCTTGCCAGGAATCAGCTTCCTTGTATTTTAGGTCTTCCCTCTGAGTCTGAGGATCAGTAGAGGACTGAAGACAGTTGTGTACTGGGCAGCTTGCCCAAGAGGTCCCATTACACAGACAGTAGGTGCTTAATAACTATATGTTGAGGAAATGAAATGGGAAAAGAAGAGAAAGTGATTTTTCACTAATACAAAGTAAGTCATGCAGCCCAGAAGATGCATCATATTTAGCAAATTAAAGCAGGGGGCCGAGTACTTCCCCAGGGTGTACATCATGTGTAATGTCCATCAATGGTCAGCAAAAGAGAAGACTGCTTGCACTGGCAATCCTGCTTCTAGCCTTGTGCTTTATTTATTTAACTAATGGCTGCTTTGCTAGTGGCTCATCACAACAGTGTTACTGAGCTTGGCAAAGTGAAAAATTATGATTTTGTTTACTCATGTGTTCCCAGCTGGGGTACTGAGTTATCCAGGCTGCTGATGGTCATTCTCAGAGCCATTAAAATAGGCAGTTCAATAAACAAACCATCATCCCGAGAACCAGAGTATCAGTACTGACATAATCTGGTTATTAGCTACCTGGCAGTAGTCAGTATCCAGACCCCTGTACAATGACTTATTCTGAAAAATGAGTATTTGCACCAAATTAAATAACCTATTTTGGATGAGCTTGCCTATACTTGGGCCTTATCAAATGGAAATGAAAACTGAAACACAAAGCCTGGAAGAGGCTGTAGTTCTGGAACAGTCCCCTCAGCTGCATGAACTGGTTTGGTTACTCGTGCAGTAAATATTTAGTGAGTACCCATGGTATATTAGGTCCTGAGGATATTTTAGTGACCTAAACTCAAAACAGATATAGACTCAATTCTTGAGAACTTTGCCATTTTGTACAGAAGAGAGAAACTGAGTCAATGATTACAGATATGATGAGAATTATAAAGAAAGAAAGAGGATCCTAAACTAATCTTGGCATTTAGGGATGGTTTCAAGAAAGTGGTACTTTGGACAAGTGATGAAAGAATTACAAAAATCATAGATGGGGAGAGGATGCAGGGGAGGGAAACTTTGAATGTTATTATTATCTCATAAAATAACTTTTTCCGTGGATGTGTATTGTTCTGGTTTACAACTGAAGGAAGTTAGGTTCTGGGAAATCATGTACAAAGGCCCTGAGGCAAAGTCGTAGGAATAGTGCCACTTGGAGATGCAAGGAGCTACAGAGTCAAAGTCAGCATGACTAGAGTGTAGAAAGCCACGAGAGGGTTGGGGGTACAGTAAGACCTGGCAAGGTATCAGGGCCTGGTAAGCCACAGGGATGATCTCGTAAAGCTCTCGTCCTCCCAAAGCAACGGAGGTCATATAGGGATACTAAGTAAAAGTAGACCCTAATTAGATGTGCATTTAAAAAGGCCACTCTGTCTGGTGGGGAGTCTAAATGGGAGTAGATGCAGGAGGACTGGCTAAGAGGCATGGCAGTGCCCGGGCAAAGATGGTGGGCTGAACTAGGCGAGATCAAGGGGAAGCCATTTACAGGTGGATGCATGGGTACTCCATCATTTCAGCCATGTCTGACTCTTTGCAACCCTATGGACTGTAGCCTGCCAGGCTCCTCTGTCCATGGGATTCTCCAAGCAAGAATACTGGCATGGGTTCCCTTACCCTCCTGCAGGGGATCTTCCCAACCCAAGGATCAAATGTGCGTCTCTTATGTCTCCTGCATTGCGAGGCAGGTTCTTTACCATTGAGCCACCTGGGAGGCGCCATACAGGTGGATAGAAATGTTCAGATTCAGCAGAGGTGAAGGTCGAGTTTGCAGGCTCAGAGAGTGATTAGACATGAGAGGAGAGGATGTAGTAGGTTATTCACGAGGGCTCTTTTTTTAATCTGAGATAATGAAGCCATGATAGTAATAATAGTTATTTCTTACTTAGTGTCTACTGTGGCCATTTTACAGAAGAGAAAACTGAGCCTGAGAGTAGGCAAGTACCTCCCAATAAATGGCTGAACTGAGATTTGAACCCAAGTCTGACTCAAGACAGTGCCCTGTCTACTTTAACATTGTAAATTTCATGTTTTGTTCAATTAGGTTTTTTTCTCAGTTGGTCAACTGAAACCCTAGCTTTCCCCCCTCCACTTAACACAGCTATATGTGGAACTCCCACATTCTCATAATTCTCTTGCCTTTGACCGTCAGTTATCAGTGTTCCTCCCAGATCTGGGCCGTGCTGTATTTATCTGAGGATCCTTGCAAGTGTAGCAGATGCCAAAGAAGCCAGCTCTGTGGAATCAGGCTTGTCTGGCAGCATTAAATATCACCTTCCTCTAATGAAAATGGAGTTTTTTGTTTGTTTTAATGAGCTCAGGGGGCCTTTATATCCTTTCTCCTCCTAGAGGAAGTAACTGCATATGAGTGACCTTTGAAGGAAATCACATCAAGGAGTTATTTGAAAGGCTATGAGGTGAGCCAGGGGGTAACATCACCCACTGTACTAGCATTTCAGAATGGGTCTAGAAATGGGCTTGTCTCACTGACAGCTCATCTGTGCCTCTCTGGACAGAGAACCATCACCTACCACTTGCTGAAAAAGTAAGGTAGTCCCGTATTAGGAGATTTCTTTCTCTTTTGAGCACCTGCTGTATACCAAGCATACATCAGGATCTCTGCACTCATGGCACTCATGTTATAGAAGAAGTGATAAATAATAAACAAATAAATAACGTGTGCCATTAGAGACTGTGGAAAGTACCATGAAGGATATAAACAAGATCATGACAGGTGATTAATTCGTGCAAATTTCTCATCTGATAAAATAAGAATGATGGTAGAATTTGCCTCTCAAGGCTGTTTCAGGATTAAGGTAGATGATGCATGATTTGTGCTTAGAATAGTGCCTTACACGTGAGTGAGCTGAACATTTTGTCAGTGTTATTAGTGGCTAATATCTTTCTTATATAATAAGTGAGGGAGGCTGCATCCAATTAGAGCAGTCAGGGAGGTACTTCCTGGAAGAGATGGCTTTTAATCTGACATGTGGGACTTCCCTGGTGGTCCAGTGGCTAAGACTCTGGACTCCCAATGCAGCAGGCCCGGGTTTGATCCCTGGTCAAGGAACTAGATCCCACAGGTTGCCACTAAAGATCTTACAAGCTCTAACAAAGATCGAAGATCCTGTTGCTGCAACTAAGACCGGGCGCAGTCAAATTAATAAATAATTTTTTTTTTAATCTGACACATGAGAGACTGGGACAAGCATGTAAATAATAGGGGGAACAAAGGCCAGAGATCAAAGAAGGAATGCCTGATCTCTCCCGAAGCAGAAAGGAGATCTGTGGTCAGTGGGGCTGGAGAAGGAAGCAATGAGTTGAAGACCAAGAGGTAGGCACGACTCCAGCCAGGTGAAGAATTTGGATTTTGTTTTTCTAGCAAGGTAGGAGAGTGAATGCTTTATGCTTTAAAATCTCCCTCTGAGAGTCATGCAGAGAGTGAACTGTGAGGGTGAAAGCTGCAGGGCCAGGATGGAGCCTTGCTGGCTACAGTGCTGGCAGGAGGCTGGAAGGCAGAGTAAAAACTCTGTGGGTGGGGTAGGGGGCGGCAATGCATTGGTTTCCCAGAGCTGCCAAAACAAGTTTCTACAAAGTGGATGTCTTAAAACAACAGAAATTTATTCTCTCACAGTTCTGGGGGTCAGAAGTCTGAAATCAAGGTTTTGGCAGGGTCCTGCTCCCTCTCAAAGCTCTCAAAATCCTTCCTGGCATCTCCCAGCTTCTGGTGCTTGCCGGCAATCTTCGGTGTTCTCAGGCAGCAGATGAATCACTGCAATCCGTGCTATGGGGTTGCAAAGAGTCGGACACAACTTAGCAACTAAACAACAATCTCTGTCTTATCATATGATGTTCTCTCTCTTGGTCTCTAGGTCTTTGATCTCTTCATATAATGACACCAGTAATTGGATTTAGGGCTCTCTAATCCAGTAAGACCTCATCTTGATTTGCATTTTAAATACATCTGCAAAAACCCTTTTTCCAAATAATGTCGCACTCACAGGTACTGGGGTGTTAAGACTTTAACAGAACTTTTCTGAGGGACATAGTTCATCCCACAACAGGCAGAAGGGTCCTGACTGGCTACGCCTCCAAGAGGCTGTGCTGGAGAGAAGCCAAACTGGCCCAACTTCCCCAGCAAGAATAACCCTGGCCACACAAAGAGCATCAGCATCTTCCACCCCTGTAATAGGGGTTTGAATGCTCTTTAGTTATCCCTGGCTGCTCCTTCCAAATCAGCAGGCAGGTGGCACAGAGGCGGGAAGCCCTGCAGATAAGGAATGTTCCTTCTTATTAGTCTGTCTCCACCACACCTCTTCCGTTTGCAGGTTTAATCTTAAGTAAAACTATTAATTCATGATTCCTTTTCAGTGAGTCCCCAGTGACTTTAAACCATCTACAGATATAGGCGAATTTCTTAGATTTGTGGAAAGAGGAGACCTGAGGTTTATCTCAGATGGTGCCCTTAGTGTGTGACCTTGAGCAAATCATATAACCTCCAGAGTTTCAGCTTCCTCTTCTATAAAATGAAGGCATTGTCCTGGTCTGGGGATTCTCAACCTTGAGGATGTGTCAAAATCACCTGTGTTGCTAAAATACAGATTGCTGGGCCTTACCTCAGAGCATCTGATTCAGAAGGATTCTGGCAGAGCCTGAGAATTAAAATTCTAGAAAGTTTCTAGACTTTGTTGTTCTGCAGGTTGAGGAACCAATCAGAGAAATACTGTCCTAGATAATCTCTGAGATTTCTGCCAGTGATTCTATCCCATAATTCTACAAAAATCAAATTTCAATATAATATGAGTAGGCAAAGTAAAATGTCTAAATTTAATTATCAAAATCTGGCTTTCCCAGTTTTATTGACATATAATAGACAAATGAAATTGTATATATTTGAAGTACATAATGTGATGATTTGATATACATATATATTGTGAAGTGATTACCACATCCATTAATTAATTAATACCTCTGTCACGCCACATTACATTTTGTGTGTGTAGGTGTGTGTAGTGAGAAAGCTTAAGATCTACTCTCTTAGCAAATTTCAAGTATACAATATCATATTATTAACTATAATCACCATACTGTACATTAGATCCCCAGATAATTATGAATAAAATCACTACCTTTTGACCAGCATCTGCCCATTTCTCCCAGCTCCTGGCCACTGCCTTTATACTCTCTTTTTCTATGGGTTCAATTTTTTTTAGGTTCCAAATATGTGGGATCATGTAATATTTTTCTTTCTCTGGTTTAATTTACTTAGCATAATGTCCTCCAGTTTCATCCATGTTGTAGGTGGCAGAATTTCCTTCTTTCATGACTGAATACTGTTTCATTGTGGGTTGAATATTTTTCTTTATTTATCATTTTTCTTTATTCATACACTCATTAAAGGACACTTACAGTATTTCCACATTTTGGCCACTATGAATAATGTGGCAGTCAACATTAAAGTGACATTACTTCCCTCCAGGGAAGCTGCGACCGGCGCACTAAGCGTGGCCGAGAGGAGCTACCCCACGTCCGAGGTCAGGGGCAGAAGCCAGGAGGACCTCATCCCCGAAAGGCGGCGGCCAAGAGGAGTTACCCCAAGTCCAAGGTCAGGGGCAGCAGCCGGGAGGAGCCACCCCAGGTCCAAAGAGTGGCGGTTGCGCAGGTGCAGGAGGGCCTAGAGGAGCCATCCCACGTTGAAGGTCAGGAAGGGTGGTGGTGAGGAGATACCCCTCATCCAAGGTAAGGAGCAGTGGCTGTGCTTTGCTAGAGCAGCTGTGAAGAGATATCCCATGCCCAAGGTAAGAGAAACCCAAGTAAGATGGTAGGTGTTGCAAGAGGGCATCAGAGGGCAGACACACTAAAACCATACTCACAGAAAACTAGTCAATCTAATCACACTAGGACCACAGCCTTGTCTAACTCAATGAAACTAAGCCATGCCCGCGGGGCAACACAAGATGGGCTGGTCATGGTGGAGAGGTCTGACAGAATGTGGTCCACTGGACAAGGGAATGGCAAACCACTTCAGTATTCTTGCCTTGAGAACCCCATGAACAGTATGAAAAGGCAAAATGATAGGGTACTGAAAGAGGAACTCGCAGGTCAGTAGGTGCCCAATATGCTACTGGAGATCAGTGGAGAAATAACTCTAGAAAGAATGAAAGGTTGGAGCCAAAGAAAAAACAATACCCAGCTGTGCATGTGAATGGTGATAGAAGCAAGGTCCGATGCTGTAAAGAGCAATATTCCATAGGAACCTGGAATGTCAGGTCCATGAATCAAGGCAAATTGGAAGTGGTCAAACAAGAGATGGCAAGAGTGAACGTCGACATTCTAGGAATCACCGAACTAAAATGGACTGGAATGGGTGATTTTAACTCAGATGACCATTATATCTACTACTGTGGGCAGGAATCCCTGAGAAGAAATGGAGTAGCCATCATGGTCAACAAAAGAGTCCAAAATGCAGTACTTGGATGCAATCTCAAAAATGACAGAATGATCTCTGTTTGTTTCCAAGGCAAACCATTCAATATTATGTAAATCCAAGTCTATGCCCCAACCAGTAACACTGAAGAAGCTGAAGTTGAACAGTTCTATGAAGACCTACAATACCTTTTAGAACTAACACCCCCAAAATATGTCCTTTTCATTATAGGGGACTGGAATGCAAAAGTAGGAAGTCAAGAAACACCTGGAGTAACAGGCAAATTTGGCCTTGGAATGCGGAATGAAGCAGGGCAAAGACTAATAGAGTTTTGCCAAGAAAATGCACTGGTCAGAGTAAACACCCTCTTCCAACAACACAAGAGAAGACTCTACACATGGACATCACCAGATGGTCAACACCGAAATCAGATTGATTATATTCTTTGCAGCCAAAGATAGAGAAGCTCTATACAGTCAACAACAACAAGAACAGGAGCTGAATGTGGCTCAGATCATGAACTCCTTATTACCAAATTCAGACTCAAATTGAAGAAAGTAGGGAAAACTGCTAGACAATTCAGGTATGACCTAAATCAAATCCCTTATGATTATACAGTGGAAGTGAGAAATAGATTTAAGGGCCTAGATCTGATAGATAGAGTGCCTGATGAACTATGGAATGAGGTTCGGAACATTGTACAGGAGACAGGGATCAAGACCATCCCCATGGAAAAGAAATGCAAAAAAACAAAATGGCTGTCTGAGGAGGCCTTACAAATAGCTGTGAAAAGAAGAGAAGTGAAAAGCAAAGGAGAAAAGAAAAGATATAAGCATCGGAATGCAGAGTTCCAAAGAATAGAAAGAAGAGAAAAGAAAGCCTTCTTCAGCGATCAATGCAAAGAAATAGAGGAAAACAACAGAATGGGAAAGACTAGAGATCTCTTCAAAAAAATGAGAGATACCAAGGGAACATTTCATGCAAAGATGGGCTCGATAAAGGACAGAAATGGTATGGACCTAACAGAAGCAGAAGATATTAAGAAGAGGTGGCAAGAATACACAGAAGAACTGTACAAAAAAGAGCTTCATGACCCAGATAATCATGATGATGTGATCACTCACCTAGAGCCAGACATCCTGGAATGTGAAGTCAAGTGGGCCTTAGAAAGCATCACTACAACAAAGCTAGTGGAGCTGACGGAACTCCAGTTGAGCTGTTTCAAATCCTGAAAGATGATGCTGTGAAAGTGCTGCACTCAATATGCCAGCAAATTTGGAAAACTCAGCAGTGGCCACAGGACTGGAAAAGGTCACTTTTCATTCCAATCCCAAAGAAAGGCAATGCCAAAGAATGCTCAAGCTACTGCACACTTGCACTCATCTCACATGCTAGTAAAGTAATGCTCAAAATTCTCCAAGCCAGGCTTCACAATACATGAAGGGTGAACTCCCTGATGTTCAAGCTGGTTTTAGAAAGGCAGAGGAACAAGAGATCAAATTGCCAGCATCCGCTGGATCATGGAAAAAGCAAGAGAGTTCCAGGAAAACATCTATTTCTGCTTTATTGACTATGCCAAAGCTTTTGACTGTGTGGATCACAATAAACTGTGGACAATTCTGAAAGAGATGGGAATTCCAGACCATCTGACTTGCCTCTTGAGAAATCTGTATGCATGTCAGGAAGCAACAGTTAGAATTGGACATGGAACAACAGACTGGTTCCAAATAGGAAAAGGAGTACATCAAGGCTGTATATTGTCACCCTGCTGATTTAACTTCTATGTAGAGTACATCATGAGGAACACTGGGCTGGAAGAAGCACAAGCTGGAATCAAGATTGCTGGGAGAAATCTCAATAACCTCAGATATGCAGATGACACCACCCTTATGGCAGAAAGTGAAGAGGAACTAAAAAGCCTCTTGATGAAAGGGAAAGAGGAGAGTGAAAATGTTGGCTTAAAGCTCAACATTCAGAAAACTAAGATCATGGCATTGAGTCCCATCACTTCATGGGCAATAGATGGGGAAACAGTAGAAACAGTGTCAGACTTTAGTTTTGGGGGGCTCCAAAATCACTGCAGATGGTGATTGCAACCATGAAATTAAAAGACGCTTACTCCTTGGAAGAAAAGTTATGACTAACCTAGTTAGCATATTCAAAAGCAGAGACATTACTTTGCCGACTAAGGTCCGTCTAGTCAAGGCTATGATTTTTCCAGTAGTCATGTATGGATGTGAGAGTTGGACTGTGAAGAAAGCTGAGCACCGAAGAATTGATGTTTTTGAACTGTGGTGTTGGAGAAGACTCTTGAGAGTCCCTTGGACTGCAAGGAGATCCAACCAGTCCATTCTGAAGGAGATCAGCCCTGGGATTTCTTTGGAAGGAATGATGCTGAAGCTGAAACTCCAGTACTTTGGCCACCTCATGAGAAGAGTTGACTCATTAGAAAAGACTCTGATGTTGGGAGGGATTGGGGGCAGGAGGAGAAGGGGACGACAGAGGATGAGATGGCTGAATGGCATCACCAACTCGATGGACGTGAGTCTGAGTGAACTCCGGGAGATGGTGATGGACAGGGAGGCCTGGCGTGCTACGATTCATCAGGTCTCAAAGAGTCAGACACGACTGAGCGACTGAACTGAACTGAACTGAACCTAAAGATGTTGATTAAAAGGCTTCTCTTTCTATTCTCCCTACACATAGACCATGCACTTTCCTCCGCCTTGTGAATCCTGCACATACAAGACTCCTGCAGAAGTCAACAGAGTATTGACCTAGAGTTTAATAGAATCATCTACTCCTGGTAGAACTTATTTGGGGGTGGAAAAGGAGTCAAATAGATGGAATTAGAAATTTGAAAACTATGGCATAAATAAGACTATGAAAATATCATCAATATCTTTACTCATTAGGAAAATACCAATCAAAAACACAATGAAAATTCCAATGACATTTTACACAGAAATAGAAAAATTCTAAACTTTGTATGGAACCACAAAAGACTGCAAATAACCAAAACAATCTTGAGAAGAAGAACCAAGTGGAGACATCACACTTCCTTATTTCAAACTATATTACAAAGATATAGTGATCAAATAGTATGATATTGGCATAAAAAAAGACATATATCAATGAAACAGTAGAGAGCCCAGATATAAACCCATACACTTATGATCAATTTATTTATAACAAAGGAGCTAATGAATATATCATGTGTAAAGGACAGTCTCCTCAGTAAACAATGTTGGGAAAACTGGACAACCACATGCAAAAGAAAGAAAATGGACATTCACCATGTAAAAAATAAAATCAATTTAAAATGGATTAAAGACTTGAACATGAAACCTGAAACCATAAAATTCCTAGAAGAAAACGTAGGTAGTAAGCTACTTGTCATAAGTCTAGATGATAATATTTTTTTACTCCAACACCAAAAGCAAAAATAAACAAGTGGGACTCCATCAAACTAAAAAACTTCTGCACAGCAAAGGAAACTATGAACAAAATGAAAAGGCAGACTTCCCTGGTGGTATAGTAGATAGACATCCACCTACCAGTGCAAGTGACCTGGGTTCCATCCCTGCTCCAGGAAGTTTCCACAAGCCTCAGAGCAACTAAGCCTGTGTGCCACAACTACCGAGCCCAGGTGTTGCAGTTACCGAAGCCCAAGTACCTAGAGGTTGTGCTCTGCAACAAAATAGGCCACCACAATGAAAAGCCTGCACACCATAACTAGACTGTAGCCCCCGCTCTCTGCCAATAGAGAAAGCCTGAGTGAGGCAATGAAGACCAAGCACAACCAAATAAATAAATAAATAAATAATTTTCTTAATGAAAAGACAACTTACTGAATGGGGGAAATATTGCAAATCATATATCTGATAAGGGATTAATATCCAGAATATTAAAAAAAAACCCTCCTACTACTCAATAGCAAAATCAAACAAACAATCCAGCTTAAAAATGGGCAGAGGTCATTATGCTATACATTTTAAACTTATACAGTGCTATATGCCAATTATATCTCAATAAAACTGGAAGAAAAATTTAGTCAATGATCTCACAGACATTTCTATGGAGAGGACATACATATAGCCAACACGTATTGATACATGAAAAGGAGCTCAACATCACTCATCATGAGTTCAGTTCAGGTCAGATGTTCAGTTGTGTCCAACTCTTGCGACTCCATGAACCACAGCACATCAGGCCTCCCTGTCCATCACCAACTCCCAAAGTTCACCCAAACTCGTGTCCATTGAGTTGGTGATGCCATCCGATCATCTGATGCCCTGTCATCCCCTTCTCCTCCTGCCCTCAATCTTTCCCAGCTTCAGGGTCTTTTCAAATGAGGCAGCTCTTCACATCAGGTGGCCAAAATATTGGAGTTTCAGCTTCAACATCAGTCCTTCCAATGAACACTTAGGACTGATCTCCTTTAGGATGGACTGGTTGGATCTCCTTGCAGATCCAACGGACTATCAAGAGTCTTCTCCAACACCACAGATCAAAAGTATTAATTCTTCAGCACTCAGCTTTCTTTGTACTACAACTCTCACATCCATACATGACCACTGGAAAAACCATAGCCTTGAATAGACAGACCTTTGTTGGCAAAGTAATGTCTCTGCTTTTTAATGTGCTGTCTAGGTTGGTCATAGCTTTTCTTCCAACGAGCAAGCGTCTTTTAATTTCATGGCTGCAGTCACCATCTGCAGTGATTTTGGAGCCCCCCAAAAATAGTCTGACACTCTTTCCCCATCTATTTCCCATGAAGTGATGGGACCAAATGCCATGATCTTCGTTTTCTGAATGTTGAGCTTTAAGCCAACTTTGTCACTCTCCTCTTTCCCTTTCATCAAGAGGCTTTTTAGTTCCTCTTCACTTTCTGCCATAAGGGTGGTGTCATCTGCATATCTGAGGTTATTGAGATTTCTCCCAGCAATCTTGATTCCAGCTTGTGCTTCTTCCAGCCCAGTGTTCCTCATGATGTACTCTACATAGAAGTTAAATCAGCAGGGTGACAATATACAGCCTTGATGTACTCCTTTTCCTATTTGGAACCAGTCTGTTGTTCCATGTCCAGTTCTAACTGTTGCTTCCTGACCTCATATAGGTTTCTCAAGAGGCAAGTCAGATGGTCTGGTATTCCCATTTCTTTCAGAATTGTCCTCAGTTTATTGTGATCCACACAGTCAAAAGCTTTGGCATAGTCAATAAAGCAGAAATAGATGTTTTTCTGGAACTCTCTTGCTTTTCCGATGATCCAGCAGACGTTGACAATTTGATCTCTTGTTCCTCTGCCTTCCTAAAACCAGCTTGAACATATGGAAGCTGAAGCCTGGCTTGGAGAATTTTGAGCATTACTTTACTAGCATGTGAGATGAGTGCAAGTGTGCAGTAGCTTGAGCATTCTTTGGCATTGTCTTTCTTTGGGACTGGAATGAAAACTGACCTTTTCCAGTCCACTGCTGAGTTTTCCACATTTGCTGGCATATTGAGTGCAGCACTTTCACAGCATCATCTTTCAGGATTTGAAAGAGCTCAACTGGAATTCTATCACCTCCACTAGCTTTGTTAGTAGTGATGCTTTCTAAGGCCCACTTGACTTCACATTCCAGGATGTCTGGCTCTAGGTGAGTGATCACACCATTGTGATTATCTGGGTCGTGAAGATCTTTTTTGTACACTTCTGTGTATTCTTGCCACCTCTTCTTAATCATCAGGGAAATACAAATCAAAATCACAATGAGATACCACCTCATACCTGTAAGAAGGATTGTAATCAATAAGATGAAAAATAACATGTATTGGCAGAGATGTGCATCTCTTTAGGATTATGGGAATGTTCTTAAACTAGATCATGGTGATGGTCATAAAACTGTAAATATTCTTAAAATCATTGAATTTACATTTAAAAGGAGTGAATTTTATGGTATGTACATTATGTATAAATAAAGTTGTCTAAAGGCATTTAAGTAATAGAATGCAATTCCATTAAAATTAAAAAAGAAACTAATGGGATTTCCTGGGCCTCTCTTTGAAGGTCACCTAATGCTGAAAGTGGTTATGACATGTGCAGGAGAATTCAAATACTTCTCTTCAGAAAATATCAACCTACTTACCCAGACCAGAAAATATTAGACTGGTTACTAGTTGGTAGAATGGTGACACTTAAATACATTAAGCACATTTTTTTTCATATTCTTGATGTATCAGGCACTGTGGTAAGTGCTATATGTTTTATCCTTCAGTCATTCATTCAAAAATATTTATTGAACTTATTTTTTATGCTCAGCATTGTTCTTGATGCTGAAGACACATGAGTAAGACTAAGTCCCACATTTCTTGGAGCTTACATTCTAGTAAGGGAGAAAGACATAAACATGTAAACACACAAGCCATAATACAGATTACTTTAGGTGGTGATGTATGAGTTTAAAAATAAGCCTGGATAATGGAGAGAGTCGCAGAAGATGGCAAAGGAGAGCAGTGGAAACTGAGGGCTCAGGGAAGTTCTCTGGCAGAGGAGGGGGTAGATTGAGGTAACATTTGAAGAATATAAAAGTGTCATCATGCAAGGATTGGGAGAAGAGTGTCCTGGGTGGGGAAAGAGCTAATATAAATCACATCGGGTCATAGGAAATGGAGAGATGACAGTGTAATTAACAGAAAGCAGAACAAAGTAGAGGCACCATAGTCCCTGATTTCAACTATATTGCAAAGCCATAGCAGTCAAACAGTGTGGTATTGGCATTATCTTGGACAGAACTCTCTGTTAATTTCATATTAAAAGTCACCCCAGAAGCTTTGTGGATATGGGAATATGGAAGAGGGAAAGAATGAGGAAAGTAAAGAATTAAGAGTGTATGGCAGGGGCTAAAGAGAGGTGATGGTGGCTTTGATGAAGAGGGTGACAGCAGAGATGGTGAGAAGTGCTAGTATCTGGGACATCTTAGGATAGATCCAATAGGGTTGGATGCTCTGTACAGGGTGGAGAAAGAGGTGTTGAGAATGATCCTTAAATTTTACCTTGAGCAACAAGGTGGAAGGCACACCATTAATTGAAAGGGCAAACTTCTTTGAGATTAACTCTACTATATCCTGTTCATGGATGAAGAAACTGGGCCTCGGAGAAGCTAAGCCACTTTGCCCCAGGTTATCCACCTAAGGAATGGGAGAAGTAGGTTCAAAGCCAGTGACTCCAAAGACCATATTTTGTTTTTGTTTATTTATTTATTTTTGGGGGCTGTGCTGGGTCATCATGGCTGTGCCAGGATTTCTCTAGTTGCAGCAAGCAGGGGCTACTCTCTAGTTGCCATGTGTGGGCTTCTCATTGTGGTGGCTTCTCTTGTTACAGAGCACAGGCTCTAGGGTGCACAGGCTTAGTTGCCCTGCAACACGTGGGATCTTCCCAGACCAGGAATTGAACCCATGTTCCCTACGTTAGCAGGTAGATTCTTAACCACTGGACCACCAGGGAAGTCCCAAAGGCCATATTCTAAACACTGTTTAGTACTAACTCCTGCCCAAAGTGTTCCTTCATCCTCAGCCAGATAGTGGACAGAAATCATGGAAAGTAGCATTGGGTGGCTAGAGGAGGGCTCCTTGGCTAATGGGTGGGCATGTCATTGAACAAAAGGGAGAGGAGCAACTTGAAGGAGTAACATTTTTCCAGTGAATCATATTAAATAACCAGAGTGCCTTATACCCAGTGTCAGGCTAAACAGAGATTGACAGGTAATAACAGCCCAGTAATTACAGGAAAACCTCAGCTTGAAAAGTGCAGAGATTCTTGAAATACCTGAAGCCATTTAATATATCTTATGTTTGCTCCAGACCAAGAGTCAGCTCCCAAAGCAAGACTGGTCTCATTACCAAACTAATGGACATCATGTTCTGAGGTGCCTTTCTTTCTGCCAAATAAATCAGAATTTTAAAAACTGAAGCCCAAGATAGCCATGCTGCAAATGTTTGCAAGGATATCACTGAGTGTTTCAGATGTCAAGTTTAATTTGACTTGGCCCAGTCTGTTCTTTTAAGAAAGGCTCAGGAGGCATCAGCTGGGTCACAGGGAGAATTCCTTCTGCTCTTGCTCTTTGAGCTGTGACAGAAATCAAACCTTGATTTCCTGAACATACTTTCTCAAGCAAGAATTGCCCCTGTCACTATGGCCCAAAGGAGTAAGTTGTGATGAAAGTTGTCATTCTCCCCTATTCCCTGATTGTAGGGTTGTTGGTTTTTTTTTTTCCCCAGGAGTAGGGGATGGAGAGAGAAGCTCATTCACACTTTCATGAGCCACCAATAAGTGGCAGCCACTGTCCTAGGAAGTGAAAGTGAAAGTCGCTCAGTCATGTCCAACTCTGTGACCCCATGGACTATATAGAATTCTCTAGGCCAGAATACTAGAGTGGGCAGCTGGTCCTTTCCCCAGGGGATCTCCCCAACCCAGGGAAGTCGGCTGATGCCAAATCTTTATATTATCAAAAAGCATAAGTGATAGCAAAAATAAAATGGTAAACTTGTGTGTGCCCATATCTGTGTGTGTGTGCATGTGTGTGTGTGATATGTGCACGCTGCCTCAGCTGCTCCCCGCACACTCCTGTGCACAGCACTCCTAGGGCCTGAGCATCAGTGGCCTGGACAAAGGGAAACTCTTCCGTGCCTTGCAGACTTTCCTCAGCATTTTTCACCATACAATAGCTCTAATGACCTTGGCATCGAGCTCTTACTGGGGATTAATAACTGGCTGGATTTAATGGCCCTTACTGTGTCCTGGGCCATTTTCCCAGTCAGCCATTAATTCCAAGCAGTGCCCTGGGCTCTGGCCATTATGACTCCCTGGGCCAAGTGGCTGCCTTGAGGTAAACAGCCCAGCCTCCTTCTCTGCAGACAGAGCTTCCACTGCGCTCTCCCCTGCTTCTCTCCATGGCATTGGTACCTAGGGCTGCAGGCAAATTGTTGGTTAGGGCATCACATGATGTCTTCTTTTTATGTGTGTAGGTTTTCTCAGAGGACAGAGAATCGTAGAGGCTGAGTTTCATTCACTCACTTATCAACTCATCTGTCTATTCAGTAGCAATTGAGTGTTTTTTATGGGTCAGGAAGCAAGAGAGATTTTGGAGTGACCTAATATGGGCGCTCACGTTTCCTACCAGGGTCAGGACACCTCACCAAATGGGGCTTTAAGGAAAATGTCCCCAACTAAGGGAGGCTGAATACTGTGAGAAGAAGGAAAGAAAAGGATAGGGCTGCAGTGTGTTCACAGGGAGCCACTGCCCCTCTTGCATCCTTGGTGTAGGTTTACCTCCCAGGTGTGCCAGCACAGCTCCAAGTTCACTTTCCCAAACTCCTCTGTGTGATTCATCAACTCAGCATCTGGGTGCTTAAGTGAAGACTGTGAATGCTCCATCAGGAATCTTAACTCACAAAGGCATGAATATATCCACCTGTTTCATTAAGACACTCAGGATGGTCATGGTCCTGTGACGTGGAGGAACAAGGCTGTCTCAGAGGAGTAACGTTCCGAGAACCTGGGTCCCAAAATCTGTATAGTCATTCCACCTCCCAAGATATCCTTAGTCCCTCAGAATGCGGGAAAGAGACTTCATTTCCCCCTTTGGAAGGGATTCAGCCTTT
The DNA here is from genome assembly GCF_014754425.2 of Oryx dammah. NCBI lineage: Eukaryota > Metazoa > Chordata > Mammalia > Artiodactyla > Bovidae > Oryx > Oryx dammah. The sequence goes on along the minus strand of NW_024080615.1, from coordinate 269,297 downwards.
GGTACATGCTGTCAACTGCAGGAAGTGTAACATTATGTTTAGAACAGTTACTGTCATTTATTGGCTCCACTTGCGGAAAGGCACTTAAGGCATAATTCAGACATCAATTTTTCTGCATTGTTTGGTGCATCTGAGCAACACAAAGAGAGGGTGCTGGTGTCCAAGGTAATCAATATACCTCAGAGCTCAGGCAGGTGGGCATGAGGGAGGGCTCTCTGGGACAGGGTGGACCCCAGTGTGTTCTGATGGTGCCCAGGTATCACAGAGGGTCTGTATGGCACAGTCAGGAACATTGGCCTTCCCTAAAAGGGTCTTCATCTGGCCTCAAGTGGGCATAGGAGACAGAGAGAGAGAGAATCTTGGAATCTTCAGTGGGGTTATCAGTTTCACCCATCAAGCAGCCTGTGCTCTGAGAACCACAGTAGAATAATTCATTACAGGGAAAGAGATGCTGGGAACTTCCTTTAGAATTTTTCCCCAGTAAAAATGAGCACAATATCTAGAAATTATAGCTCAGACTGGAAAAGTCAGGATTAATACTTCTAGGTGAGTCTGATAAGAAAAAGCAGGTTCCAATGGCCTTGGGGTCCAGTGGAATGAAATCTTACAAAGTGACCTTATCAAGCAAATGGACTGAGTTACACTGTACCTCAGGGGTATATTAAGTGTTCAATGAATGTCTTTTAAATGAATGAACGAATGAATGTCATCTGGCTATTAGCATCTTAGTTGGCCCTCTCTTTGTTTTACGAGTGAGAAAGTTAAGTACCTTGCTTTGTGGTGAAGTCTGCTTTAGACCGTGGGTCCCCTGACCCTAATCATCATTTGGTAATGTGCTATTTGCAGATGTCCCAGTCATCTTCGTAGAAATGTCTTAAGTGGGCTTCTACATGAGTAGAGATTTCCCAGGATATAAGACTTTTGATGCTAAAACCCAAATAACCCCTAATAAACCAGGTTGTTTTTCCACTCCTCAATATTCTCATTAGTAAAATAGGGGTGATGATGTATCTTTCTTATAGGGTTATTTGAAGAATTAATGCAATTATATAAAAAGCTCATAACAGTGTCTGGCACATAGAGGACATCCAGAAATATTAACTAATATTAATATTAGTTCACTCTTTCCTTTATGTCCCCCACTCTACTCTGCTCCAAACAGCCCCCTTTACTAACACTGAGGCACAGCCCTGCAATGTCTCATAATTTATTGCACATTTTACTGACCCGCTGCCCGCTACTAAAGTATAAACTGAAGGATTCTGTTTTTCCATTCCATTTGCATTCTTACTGCCCAGCACAGTGCATGTCACCTAAGAGTAGTGAAACTGAAAGTCACTCAGTCGTGTCCGACTCTCTGTGACTCTGTGGACTTAGCCTGCCAGCCTCCTCTGTCCATGGGGATTCTCCAGACAAGAATACTGGAGCTGTTGCCATTCCCGTCTCCAGGGGATCTTCCCAACCCAGGGACTGAACCTGGGTCTTTTGCATTGCAGGCAGATTCTTTACTGTCTGAGCCACCAGGGAAGCCTCACCTAAGAGTAACTTGATGTCAAATGAATGATGAGAATTTGCAGTGGTCGAATTGCCATTTCATAAGCCCATGTGTCAATGACTGACTCCAGGTGATCAGTACATACTAACTTGGTATGGACCTACTCTGCTCTCCACTACGCTTGATAATCCCTGAATCAGCCATCACTTAATGAAGGACACTGTGCCCGGTCCTACGGTAAGGACCGGGTTGAACTGCGTGCAATTTCTATTAATAATTATGCAGGTCAAATATCGGCAGTTTCATATGACTCAAGCTGATACTATGTGTTCTAGCAAAGTGGAATGGTGCATCAATTATCCCCAGTTAAAGATGAGAAAACTGAAACTTGTGGAGGTTCGCGAATGGGCAAGGTCCCAAAGCTAACAGGTGGTAGGGCCGAGTCTGGACCATCCTGTGTGGGTGCCGTTCGCCACTCTGCAGTGAGGGAAGGTGGCCGCCCTTGGGTGCTCTTGGTCCAATTCTGAAGACAGAGCCATGGCTCAAGAAACTCCCAGAGTAAATATACACCTGCTGAATACATGCAGCACAAAATTGGAACCACTTTCCTGGGACTGTGCAAGGAATGGACCCAGTGTGTCCAGTTGAAAGCTAACAGGGAAGGAGGACAGAGTCTCTGGGGAAAATATAATAGAGCAACTGTCCTTCGGAACACTCTTGACTGTCAGTTTCTTGTGCACTTGTTGGCCTTGGCCTCAGGCCCTAATTACATTATCTTCAAACAGCAACTGAGATATTTCTCATTAAACACAATCAGGGAAATGTATAATGTGGAGGAATATTGCTGTTCAGAAAACACATCAGGGGTTCAGGGCGTTGAAGTGAGCCCTGTCCTTGGTGTTGCCCTGGCGGTGACTGCAGGCCCAGGGCTCCCACAGGGCATGTGTGCACTCGATGAGCTTAAGGCTTTCTTCTCATTTCTGAAGGTGGACCAACTCAGTTTCTCGCTCTCTCCCTTTAAAATGGGAGAAAGAATCCTAACTGTCATTTCAAAATTATGGCATCTGAGGGGTTACAATTTGCGTGTCTTTTCTCCTATGATTTTTAGACCATGCCTATTTAGGAGAAATATATTTGTACAGCATCCAAGAACACTGATATATGCTTAACTTCCAATCAGGTGAGTCAAGAGCATCAAAACCAGTGTCAGAGCACATTGTAGTATATAGTCTTTTCTTCAACTTAGGGGTAACTTTGGATTCAGAAAGACCTGAATTTGAAAGCATGACTTCATTACTTGCTAGTTATGTATCTGAGCATTTTTTTTAAAATGTCTCTGAGCCTTGGGGTATCATTATCTGTAAAATGGCAGTCACAGCAAGCTTGTTACATTGTTATGACAGTCTGATATGTTAATATCAGTGAAGCCCAGACCCCCACGTTTGACAGGTCACTGCTGGCTCTTTTCCTGTTGTCCAGTGCTCCCTGACACCAGTCTGATGAGGTAATAGCATCAGCGGTATATTTTGGCAAAAGAGGGAGGAGAAAAAAGAGAGGCAGCCCCCAGATGCAGGGAAGTGACCTGCTGGTCACAAGAGAGCATTTTCCACTGATGGAGTCCTCCCTCTCCTTCCAGCCCCTGAAAATGCACTGCACGGACTGCGCCCTGGTGACGAGCTCCGGGCAGCTGCTGCGCAGCAGGCAAGGCGCCCAGATTGACCGGACTGAATGTGTCATTCGCATGAACGACGCCCCCACGCGTGGCTACTGGCGGGACGTTGGCAACCGCACCAGCCTACGGGTCATCGCGCATTCCAGCATTCAGCGGATTCTCCGCAACCGCCACGACCTGCTCAACGTCAGCCAGGGCACCGTGTTCATCTTCTGGGGCCCCAGCAGCTACATGCGTCGCGACGGCAAGGGTCAGGTCTACAACAACCTGCAGCTGCTGAGCCAGGTGCTGCCCCGGCTGAAGGCCTTCATGATCACGCGCCGCAAGATGCTGCAGTTCGACGAGCTCTTCAAGCGCGAGACCGGCAAAGACAGGTGCGGAGGCGAGGGCAAGAGGCGGCACGGGGGCGGGCTAGGGCGAGCAGACGCTCTCCCTGGCTGGCCAGCTCACCAAGAGCGAAGCTTTTTTTTTTTTTTTTTTTAATGCTTATGTCAGATAAGCTTCTTTTTCTTTAAATTTTTAATCATTTTTTTAATTGAAGTGTATTTCATTTACAATGTTGTAGTTTCAGGTGTATAGCAAAGCAGTTGAGTTATATGTGTGCTCACTCCTGTCTGACTCTTCATAACCCCAGGGACTGTAGCCCACTGAGGTTCCACTGTCCATGGGATTTTCCAGGCAAGAATACTGGAGTGGGGAGCCATTTCCTACTCCAGGGGATCTTCCTGACCCAGGGATTGAACCCACCCTCTCAAGGCTCCTGCCTTGGGAGGCACATTCTTTACCACAGAGCCACCTGGGAAGCCCAACTCAGTTTTGTGTATATATGTGTATATATATATATATATAGAGAGAGAGAGAGAACATATATATGTATGTATATGTATGGAGAACATATATGTTTGTGTATATATATATATATATATATATATGGAGAACAACTATATATAATTTTATATATATCTATACTTATGTGTAATATAAACTTTCTCAGATTCTTTTCTGTTATAGGTTATTACAAGATATTTAATATAGTCCCTGTGCTGCAGTATAAGTCCTTATTGTTTATGTTTTATATATAGGAGTGGTTAATTCCAAACTCCTAATTTATCTCTTTCCCTCACTACCCCTCTTGGTAATGGTAAGTTTTTATTCTAAATCTGTGAGTCTGTCTCTGTTTTGTAAATAAGTTTATTCATTCAGGTTTTTTTTTTTTAAGATTCCACATGTAAGTGATATCATATGATATCTGTCTTTCTCTGACTTACTTTGCTTAATATGACAAGCTCTAGGTCCGCCCATGTTACTGCCAATGGAATTATTTATTCTTTCTAAAAGCTCTTGCTTAAGGCTTTTTGTTATGGCCCTGCCGCTCATGCTGTAGACAGAGTTCATCTGTAGGGTCCTCCTGGAGATTGGACTGTTTAAGTTGAATTTATAGGCAGAGTGAAGAGAGTATTTATGTGGATAATTCAGGGCCATATCCCTACTTTGGAGGAAGAGGTGACACTGCTGCTGACATACATTGGTAGTGAGGGCAAGATAATAGGTTTCTTGCATTTTATTTCCTCATGTGAACACTAACCAAAAAGAAGTGCATAGGGTTGTTTTTCTCTTCAAAGGCAAATATTTATTCAGTCAACAGATACTTATTAGTACCTGCTATTTCACTGCACCTGATATGGGAAATACATGTAGTCAAAAATAAGGCAGATGTAGAACCTGCCCTCCAGAAATATAGTCTTCTAGGACGGGCAGATATTCACCAAATAGTGGCCAATGTGTTAGGTCTTGTGAGGGGAAGAAAATGGTCCTCTGACCTGTGGGACAGGGAGACGGGCTGTAGTCTAGGGCAAGGCTTACCAAACTGTTAGTTACAGATCCGTGATGGGACACAAAATGCATGCAGTGAGTCACTATAAGATTTTTTTAATATAATAGAAAGAATGGAATAGATGTAATAAAAGACAATTTCAGCATTCATTCCCCACAGTAAGTAAGGAAAGTATTATTTCATGAAATAAAATTTGTTTCAGTTTTACACATAAAAATACACATATACAGAGACATCTTTTTGATGTGATAAATTCATTTTAGAAGTAGATAGGGATGATGATGGCATAACTGTGAATATACTAAAAAGCACTAAATTATGTGCTTTAGAAAACTATGAAATGAAAACCATGTATAATACATGTGAGCATATACACTCAATCACGATGTAAAATGTATTTCTTACTGTAAGTCCAAATCTTTTGAAAAGCACTGGTCTAGAAGATGAGGATCTGGTAGAAAGATTTTCTCCCAAAGATGTATTTAAGCAGAGGCCACGGTCAATAAGTATTTATCCAGGTAAAGAAGAACCTGAGAAGCAGAGAGAAAAGTGCCCTTATGGGTATGAGAAGGTGAGAAGTGAGAAGACTTACAAGGGGTTGGAGAAGAGTCCCTATGACTGTGGGCAGGAGGGCTGGTGGTGAGGTGGCATGGTGGGCATCTGGAGAGTAGGCAGAGATAAAGGGTGAGGAATCAGCTAAATCTCAGTGAAGAAAAAGACAGTTACAGGTATCAAAAGGAATAGTGTGGTGTACACAGTGAACAGTGCGGTGTCCAAATACACAGCTCTGGGTTGGAATTTTGACTCTGTCCCTCACTAGTTGCATAGTCTAGGACAAAATAGCTAACCTTTTAGTAACTTCACATGTGAAAAGCACACAGTGACTAGGCTTCATAGGACTGGTCTAATGATTAAATTTTACTCATTTCCTCAATTCTAAAAACATGTACTTTTATAATTAATACACATTTAATGATATAACTTACCCCTTTCCTAACAAAAATCGTTCTTGAGCCAATTTCTGATAAATAAAGAATTTGTTGTTGTTCAGTCATTAAGTCATGTTCAACTGTTTGTGACCCCATGGACTGCAGCACACCAGGCTTCCCTGTCCTCCACTATCTCCCAGAGTTTGCTCAAGTTCATGTAAATTGAGTCAATGATGCTATCCAACCATCTCATCCACTGCCACCCTCTTTTCCTTTTGTCTTCAATCTTGCCCAGCATCAGGGTCTTTTCCAGTGAGTCAGCTCTTCACATCAGGTGGCCAAAGTATTGGAGCTTCAGCTTTAGTGTCGGTCTTTCTAACAAAAGGTGCTGTTCAGTCGTTCAGTCACTCAGTCATGTCCGACTAATTGGGACCCCATGGACTGCAGCACACTAGGCCTCCCTGTCCTTCCAATGAATATTCAGGGTTAATGTCCTTTAGAATAGGCTACTTAGATCTCCTTGCAGTCCAAGGGGTTCTCAAGAGTCTCCTCTAGCACCACAATTCAAAAGCATCAATTCTTCAGAGCTCAGCCTTTTTTTATGGTCCAGCTCTCAAATCCGTATATGACTACTGGAAAAACCATAGCTTTGACTACATGGACCCTTGTTGGCAAAGTGATGTCTTTGATTTTTAATACATTGTCTAGGTTTGTCATAGCTTTCCCTCCAAGAAGCAAGTTTCTTCTAATTTCATGGCTGCACTCACCACCCTCAGTGAATTTGGAGCCCAAGAAATAAAGAATAGGAAGTTCTAAATCCTTTGGGCTAGCTTAAGCAACTCATTATGGAGAACAGTCTTAAAGAAAGAATAGAGCTCACTATCCTCAAATTCTTTGTTGGGAAGAGCTTTCTTTTTAAATCCTGGAAATCTCTGTGATCATTGGAGGGCTGGTCAGGCAAGAGTAAGTATGATTTCTGATGGAATGAGAAGAGCAGGACCCAGCTGCTGGCACTGTGGCCTCCTTCCATAGAGGTCCAGGTGACTAATTCCATGGTTAGCCCAGTCAGTAGATCACACAGGGGATTTTGTCATCATCACACACTGTCATGAAATCCAGTCATTCATTATCTTTTAAAAACCACAAATAAGACAGACTGTTGCTCATTTGTATGAGTTCTTTAATCAAAAGAGCATTTTATAAGAGGAGAATGAAGGAAGTTATTTACAGTTTCAATTTCTGTGTTTGGAAAATTCAAAATAAGTAAAAACACTCTCTTCAATAGAAAACACTTCTCTTTTGAGTTTAATGGTTGTTTGCTAGATTTAAATATTCCTGAAACACTGCTGCAGTGTTAGCTATATCAAATAATTACACATTGCTCTGGATCTTCTTGGGGTTTCCCAAGTGGAGCTAGAGGTAAAGAACCTTCCTGCCAATGCTGGAGACACGCAAGAGACACACAAGACACACGGGTTCAATCCCGCGTCGAAGGATTGGGTCGGAGGATCCCCTGCAGGAGGGCGTGGCAACCCACTCCAGAATTCTTGCCTGGAGAATCCCATGGACAGAAAAGCCTGGTGGGCTATAGACCATAGAGTTGCAAATAGTCAAATGTGACTGAATCAACTTAGCCTACACATATGCTGGATCTTCTTAAGGGATTAAGTTGATAACTTCGAGATTAGTCATTCCATCCTGATTCTCCTCAGACCTCTAGGAAACAATCTCACATTAAGACATAACCCACTCACCAAATTCATTAAATTCTGACCAGTGAAAACCTTTTTTGCAGTACGCAAGAAGTAAGGGTTTTCCAGGTGGCTCAGTGGTTAAGAATCCACCTGCCAACTCAAGAGACACAGGTTTGATCCCTGATCTGGGAAGAAGAGCAGTTAAGCCTGTGTGCCACAGTTACTGAGCCCAGGCTATAGAGCCTGGGAACTGAAGCTACTGAGCCCACATACAGGTTGCAACAACTGAGCGCATGCTCTGCAATGAAAGAAGTCATAGCAATGAGAAGCCCAAGCACCACAATTAGAGAGTAGCCACTGCTCTCTCCAACTAGAGAAAAGCCTGTGCAGCAACAAAGACCCAGCAGAGCCAAAAATAAATAATAAATAAATAAATAAATATTTTTTGTGAAAGTGAAGTCGCTCAGTCCTGTCCAACTCTTTGCGACCCCATGGCCTGTAGCCTACCAGGCTCTTCTGTCCATGGGATTTTTCCAGGCAATAGTCCTGGAGTGGATTGCCATTCCCTTCTCCAGAGGATCTTCCCAACCCAGGGCTAGAACCCAGGTCTCCCACATTGTAGACAGACGCTTTACCATCTGAGCCATTAAGTATACTTAGAAAAAAGAAGCTGATCTTGTACTGACTCAATATTTGTATGTGTCCATATTCTTAATCTGTAGTGTACCCCAAGCTGAAAGAACAAAGTCAAAAACAGCCCTTTAGGGCAAAACTATTTCTGTAAACTAAAACACAAAACATTTAGTGTCTAACAGTATTGCCTGTATTATGCTTTTCTTGAAACCTAACACAGTAGCATGGATTAAAGATACACTTAGTATGGAATATCTGATTTTGCACATCTCATGATCTGGACATTCATTTCAGGCTAATATTTTGAAGAAATGGGATAATTCAGTAGATTCTGGTTTATGGAAGTTTCACCCTACTTAAAAGTAAAGAAAAAAGTGGCTCAGAAACAATCTGCAATTAAGAAGCATGACAAATGACATAGATGGCCAAATGGTATTCTTTGATATTAGAAAGTAACTGTACTTGAAAATAACTTTATAATTGAATAAGGGTACATTAGGAAAATATGATTCAGAACCAATATTATAGTAATTAGATAAAAGAAGCATAAATGAAATAACTGCAGGAAGAATATTTCCATAGAGATTATAAATGAGATTCTGGTGGAGCAGAAAGGCCTTTAATTGTAATTTAGTGTGCACTATAGAATTATCAGCTCAGTGTGTTACTTCATCATATAAAAGAATATCTGATCATTTTCCCTAATAAGCACATGACAGCTCTTCATATTCCTTCATTACAGCTGATTAAGTGTAAAAACAGTAGACATTCCTTTGCTGGAAAAAGAGTTTGAATCGTTTTAGACAGACAGTGCAGGGCAGCTGAATGTCTGTAGCTTGTGATCTTTTCCAAAAGGCTATTATTTTGCAGGTCTGGGGAATTTTAAGTGGCACTTTAAAGAAATCTTCATATTGGTTTCTTTAGTCCTCCATTTTGTATTCTCCCCATTTTTACCCATTAAACCTTTTACTGTAGAGTCCCATCCTCCTATATTTCAGAATGTGGCTTGTGATTTCTACTACATCACACAAAAGAAAGTCAAAATTGTGGGGAAGTTTCTGCCACTGGGAAAAAGCCCTCTTGATGTTTCCTACAACTTGAAATCATAGGGACACAGGTGTGATTTCTGGATCAGGAATCTGTGGATATCAATAAGCTGTCATTCTCTTCCTGGGCCCCACATTCTCCTGCTTATTCACTGACCTAGTTTAAGTCTAGAACAATTGGCCATCTCAACGTCACAGCCTTGGTGAAGACGAGGCATGGCACGCCCTTCCCTTCCCCTCCCCCACTCAGCTCTGCTACCCCCTCAGTCCCAAAGGCCTTAGGAATACATAGTCCTGGTGAGAAAGAAGTGGGACCGTTAATACCTGTGTAGACTGGAGGTCCCAGAATTTTCTCATTACTTCCCTAACTACTGATGATGGATTCTACGTAAGAGCCAGTAGCCATGTTAGAAGGATATCAGTTTCTTTGTGTGTGTTAAAAAGCACTGAGAGTAATGGCTGAATTATTTACTTAATTTGCTCCCAACTAGCAATCAAGAGAGGAGGAAGGGATCTTGATGTATCAACATCCCAGACTTTATGCTTCTTATGATGTTGTCTCTCTTAGTCTTTGAAATTACAAGTTGCTCAGGAAGATAGAGCTTCCCATGCCTGCTTTCTGAATAAGAAATCAAGACTCAAAGAATAGTAGTAACCTGCCTCAGGTCATTCAGCTGGTGAATGATAGAAACTAGTAAGATACAAATCTGTGTTATTTCCATCTTGAGAATCTTTAAAATGTACTTCCTGGGATATTACTGGATCAGGATACAATAGAATGGAAAATAAAAATGAGTAAAAGAATTAAGAAGTAGAAAGTTGAAGCCATGAGCTCAGGAATGACTAAATTATCCATTCCTGTCAAGTATGTGATAAAACAAAAGACTTCTTAAAACACCTTTTTTGATTGTTATTCCTTATGTGAAATGGAGATAATGCAAACTGCTTGACAAAAACTCTTCCTCCTTAAAGAGGGGTACTATGCAGTGCCAGTAGAAAAGCTTTTCTGCAGCTCCACTATTCATATCACATATGGTGCTATGGCTGGGCAAAGTCAGGCAGTCTGACCTTGGGGATAAGGTTTTAAAACTGGCTAATGAGGCCTACAATAAGCACTGGGGAAAAAAATAAAAATAGCAATCCCCAAAGAATTGAAATTAATATCCACAGCAGCATAGCATGGTGAACCAAGTCATCCTCACAGGTCAACTGAGACCTTGATGCTATGTCTCCACAGTTACCCTTGGACTCAGCATGTGGTTAGAGCTCAACACAGATGTTTGAATGGGTAAATGAATGAATGTTGAAACCCACCAATGCAATCCTTACATTCTGTCAATTTTTGGTTCTTCTAATAAAAATTTTCATAGGGCTCTAACTCTTTTGATGGAAAATAAAGCAAATACTCAATTAAACATAAGCATTCCTATGTCTTCTTCCTCTGATCATTAGTCCCTTCCTAAATGAATGGACTTCTTTTAAGGAAAGACGTTCAGTCAAGATTTGGGTGTCATAGTCTAGTTAAAGGCAAGCTTCTACCCTACAACCATTTGATTGATCAATCAATCAATTGGTAGATAAAGACCAATAAAAATGTATTTATTCATTTTAATAATCTTTTCATTATCCACCCTGCTTGGAGAAAAAAGAATATTTATAGCTAGTCAAATATTCTAGTTAAAAAAGATTTGACACATGAGGATTGTAGCCTTACAAGAAATTGAGTGGTGGGACTTCCCAGGTGGTCCAGTGGTTAAAATCCACCTTCCAATACAGGGGACATGGATCCTATCCCTGGTTGTGAAATGAAGATCCCACAAACCATGGAGCAACCAAGCCCTCATGCCACAAGTAAGATCTAATGCAGCCAAATAAATAGATAAATAAATTTTTTTTTAATTGGTAATAACTTGCACATAAACATTGATCATGACTACGTAGACGTCCTTTAAGAACCCACCATAAAGGAACATTGACATCATTTACCATTGTATCACGGAATATGGTGGTATTGGTAACATATTGCTATCTGCTAAAGTTCTGGCTGTTTATCAAATGGAGAGAGAGAGTGTGTATGTATATCGTCATCCTTGTTCCAGATAAGATTTAAGATGGAAGGGGTATAATGATCACTTTACCAGCTTGCAGACTAAACTATCGTTCCTTCCAGGAAGATCTCCAACACTTGGCTCAGCACTGGCTGGTTCACGATGACAATAGCCCTGGAACTCTGTGACAGGATCAATGTTTATGGCATGGTGCCCCCAGACTTCTGCAGGTAGGATTTATTCTGCACACATAATTCATCAGCAGTGTTATGCAGTGTTTATAAATATCTGATTCCAAATATCAACCACGAGACATGTCTTACTGTCTTTTTAAAGCAATTAATTAACATGTCCCAAGTCCTGGTTCTAGAAACAACAAACAGCATTTAATTATGTGATATAAAATATTGAAAGTTTTTTGTTTGTGCTGCTGTAGAATTAATCCATCTTGTGGGCTTCATTTATCCTCTGAATATTTATCAACCAAAAGTAATGCAATAATTGGTATAATATTAACGATGAATGGCATTAAGAAATATTAGTTTTATTCTCATTTGAAAGGAATGTGGTGATTTTTAATGAATTAAAGAGGGCAGTTTCTTTGACAGTAGGCCTGTTTCCTAAAATTAAAATATTCCTCTGAGTCTCTTTCCCTTTCCACATCAGCAGCCTCAGTTTGTGCTTCTAAGACCAAAAGCACAGGCATAATTATTTTGATGTATCGCTTTGAAGGAAACAAACATACATCTCTGTTGCTACCTTAAGTTACCTCCTGGCATGTGCCCAGACAGAGTTTGCTATGTACTCAGAGATGCACTGAGAGACGTTCAGGGCCTGATTTGTGGAAGCCTGATTGAAAATCCACCTGTAATCTAGAGGAGTGGTGCCAATAAATTCAGAAAGTTTCCTAGCTCTCAGGCATGCCTGCTGACCTGCACATGGACTCAGTTCTGATCTTCAAATGGTAAAACCTAGGGTAGGAGGGCATTCTCAACTTTTTCATTAAAATTTATACTCACTGATATCTTCGTGTGGGGCTGGTGGCTCAGTGGTAAAGAATATGCAATGCACGAGACACAGGAGACACAGGTTCTATCCCTGGGTCAGGAAGATGCCCTGGAGGAGGACCGAGCAACCCACTCTGGTAGTCTTGCCTGGAAAATCCCGTGGACAGAGGAACTTAGCAGGTTATAGTCCAGGGTCACAGATCAGACACGACCTAGCACTTGAGCAGGCATGCATGCATACCTTCATGTGTTTTAAACCTAACAGCTTCTCAGAGGCCATGGATCTTTGGATAAAATCTACAATTGGGAGGTTAGAGGCAAGGATGATTAAGCATGATGAAGTAGGCATCATGCCGTTACCGCTTTGCCACTTCCCTCCCATCCTTTTTAACCCAAAGACAACACAGCAGCAGCACTAATGTATATGTAACAGTCAGGTCACAGAGAAGGAAAGGCATGGATAGAACAGGCCTGTGAAATCTTCTTGGACTCATGAATCCCCAGGGAAGACATAATGTAGTAAGGAAGGATATGGAGTCTGTACTCAGATGGCACAGGTTCAAAGCCCAGCCCCACCACTTACTAACCTAGTGTGACCTCGAGCAGGTCACTCAGTCTCTCTGTATCTCAGCTTCGTTGCCATTAGAAGTGGATGTGATGATAATAACAGATGCTGCCTCATAGGTTTGTTGGGAAGATCTCCTGGAGGAGGGCATGGCAGCCCACTCCAGTATTCTTGCCTGAAGAATCCCAGACAAGAATACTGGAGTGGGCAGGAATACTGGGCAGAGGAGCCTGGTGGGCTATAATCCATAGGGTTGCGAAGAGTCAGACACGACTAAAGAGACAGCACACGTGCATGCACGTAGGGTGGCGGGCGAATTAAATAAGTGAATACACGTAAGTGCTTGGAGCAGCGCCCAGTACATGACCAGAGTGAGCGTGGACCCTCACGCTCTTCCTCACCACTTCATGCACTGGCTTTGTTTCCCCCTTTAACAACCGCCATGCAAAAAGTTAGGTTGGATGGTGTTAAAAAAAGCAAACTGCCTCCTCAAACCAACAGGCCAGCAAAGGCAGTGGCAGCATCCCCTTCGGGCATGCCAAGAGCCATCAAAGCTGATGGTTAGATGGCAGATGTAATTATGTAATATTGCCGTTAAGATGCCAAAGAGAAAGAGTATAAATAAATTGAAATGTTAATGACTTAAAGTGTTCAAGGAAATATTCCATTTATTATGGAAAACAAATGAAAGGCAAGTTAACTTGTCCTTTCTCTTACTCAGAGTTAGTTCCTCACAACCTAGTGCTCGTGGGATGGGAGCAATTTCTGGAACGACACTAGTAAGGAAGTCCAGATACGCCCATGCACCGGATGGAATTGCCACCCGCTCAGAATTTGTCCCTCAGTCACCATCCCAGAGGTACCATAGGTATTCTCACAAGATGCTTTTGGCAAAAATTCTTCAGGAGGGTCCCTACCCCGAGCGTCCTTCTGGGGAAAGTGGAGAGGTCTGCTGGGTGACTTCTGGTGCAGAGGGTTAGGCTGGAGATAGCATCCTCTTCAGTCCCAATGCCTGTTTAGAAAGGAAAAGAAGGAAAGACCAGGAGCAGCACAGACTAATCCCAAGTTCCTTTCCTCTTCATGCCCTGGACACTTGGATTGAACCACCAGGCACCCAGGTCCCAAATGGTGGAGGCTCATCTGCAAGATGGGGATGAGAAAACAATAATAAAAAGTGAATGGGTCATGGTGAGGATTAAATGAGATCATGGATGTAGAATGTTTGACACAGTGCCTAACACAGGAAAGATTATTAATGTCATTCATGTTATTAATACATTATACTATAAGAGATACAAACTATTAATAATTATTAATATTATCTTAAGGACTCAGGAGTTTCCCAGAAAGGTACAAGGAATTTTGAGGGTGTTCAAAGAATAGGCCACAGCTCTTGCTTTCTAAAGGGTTACAATAAGCCTCATTTGCCAGGAAATCTAACACAGCAGAGCCACTTGTAGTTAAATGTCTCTTGCAAACAACATCTGCCACCAAAGAATGAAAATGCAACTTATAAGTTAATCTTGCTACTGGCCTGACCATTCCCTGTTTTGTCCTGACTTTGAAAGAAGCTAAGAACTCTAAGGCTAGCAGAGTATGTGTATCATGAGTTCTAGGGCTTACAAAAGTAAAATATCACAGGAAAGGTGAGATAGCAGACCTATGCTGATTGAGCCCACCAGAATATAAACGCCTAGAGGGCAGAGACTTTTGTGTGTTGGGATCGCTGTTGGAGCCGTGGTACCCAGGACAGTAGATAGGTACCATCCTGGCCTATAGCAGATGCTTCATACATACCGAATGGATAATGGCCCTGCCCATTGTCTCTCATGCTGTAGTAAAAGGGTATTTAATGGGTGAACATAAGCCATTTCTGCCTCTCAGAAGCTATGTGACCTTGAGAAAGTTATTGAGCCTCACTGAGCCTTCGTTACTTTGGGCAAGTTACTTTGACTGTCTACCTCAAGCCTTAGTTTCTATGTCTGCATGATGACAGCAGTAGTACTTACCTCCAGGGTTTATGTGATAATCCCATGAGATAATAGATGAGAAAGGCATGGCACAACCTTGCTGTATGCTAAGCATGGATAAATCTACCAAGTGAAAGGATTCGCTCATCTGCACTTGTGGATACCCATGAGTACATTTTAAGAAGCTGTTCAGTAAGTGCTAAAAAGTCAGTGGGAAGGACCTGGCTCCTGGAAGGGGAAGGCATTGCGAGCATGTTCAGTTGTGCCTGACTCTTTACAACCCCATTGACTGTAGCCAGCCAGGCTCCTCTGTCCATTGGATTTTCCAAGCAAGAATACTGGAGTGCATTGCCATTTCCTTCTCCAGGGGATCTCCAGACCCAGGGATCGAACCCATGTCTCTTGCGTTGCAGGTGAGTTCTTTACCAACGAGCCACCAGGAAAGGCCCTCACACACTTCTAAAGAGAATCTGATCATCACTTACTCATTGCCAAGGAAATTGAGGCACAGAAAGACTAAAGATTGGACTAATTCTGCAGTCATTTCCATCAGCTTAGCATGGCAGTGACCCAAAGGGAATCAATGTCGCTTGCTGAATGCTGGGACATATAGGGAGGGGGGTGGGGTAGGACAGAGAGTAGAGGTCTAAATTATATCCTACGGAGCAGACAGCTGAGGAAACCCACGAGTGCCTGACTTCTAAGAAGTGTGCATAGACTATCCCCTACAGGCCTAGAGCTGTCATTGTCTTCCAGTTCTCCTGCAGGTCTGGCCTTCTCACCCCTCCCACCCAGAGGCGCCTGACTTACTTCCAGAGAAAGTAAATCCCAAGGACAGAGAAACCTGGTGGGCTATGTCCATGGAGTCATAAAGAGTCAGATACAACTGAACACCCCCATAATGCCTTCCCTTTCTAGCAGCCAGGCCCTCCCCACAGACCGATTGCCATTTATTGGCCAGAAAACTTCTAGTAGCCACTTCTAGTATTTCAGGCGCATGGATTCCTTGGGGAGAATAATAACCCTATGTTCATATTTAAAATCACAAATGGAGGCAATGAATGTGTAAATGACCATGTTGGCAGATGAAGGACATGTTATTCAAAACCTGGCAGTAACTAACACTGATTAAAACTCATGTGACTGGTGTGCAACCGTTTCCTCCTCAGTTTGGTGCCACTGTAGCCTTCTGACTGCTCTCTCCGACTCTGGTCTCTTTCCTCTAGATAACCATCAAATCGGCTCTGTCACCAAAACCCCTCAGTAGGTCCCCACAGTTTTTAGAACAGTGTTCACACTCCCTAGCTGAGCACACAAGCCCTCAGGACCTACCCTCTGCAGCCACTTTAGTCTCATCTCCTGGCTTCTTCAGTGAAGGCTCAGTGGGTAAAGAATCTGTCTGCAGTGGAGAAGACTTGGATTCGAACTCTGGGTTGGGAAGATTCCCTAGAGGAGGAAATGGCACCCCATTCCAGTATTCTTGCCTGAAAACTCCCATGGACAGAGAAGCCTGGTGGGTTACAGCACATCCACAGGGTCACAAAGAGTCAGACACAACTGAGCAACTAAGCACACACACATCTCTATTCACACACTTATTTTAGCCACAATGAGGAACTTAAGAAGGAGCTCACCTTGTGCACACCTGTCCCTTTGCCCTTATCTTGAAATGTCCATCCCCTCATCCTTAATCTGGCTGATTGCTACTAGTTTTTCACTGTAGTATTAATGGCTGATATTTTTCTACACATACCAAGTGCTGGCCCTATGCTTACTGTGAATACATGTGCCATTTCATTGGACCTTGATGATAATCCCAGGAGGTAAACATTTTCCATATGAAGCTTGAGGACATGAAACAGCTGCCAAAGTTGTAGGGCAGGAAAGTGATGGAGCTGCGATTTGAATTCAGGTCTCCAGGACTCAAAAGGCAAAACTCTTAACATCTCACTCCAGTGCTTCAGAGATCCTCCTCCTCCAAGCTTTCATTGACTTTCTGTCTGGGTCAGACCTCACCTAGGCCCCTCCTGGGGCCTCTGCCACCTCCTCCTCTGCTCACCTCACTGGGTGATACATTCATCTTTTTCATCAGCCTGTGATCTCCTTAAGGGAAGTGGTCCTATCTCAAGCCACGTTTGTCTCTCCAGTTCTTGGCACTTTTTCTGGCACATAGTGTGTATTCAGTATTGATTAACTCAATGAATAAATAAAAACCTTTCTTTCCCTGGCAGTGTTTAGGAGACTAATTCTATATTTATTCCAAGATCAAAAGTGCCAGGTGAGTGAAGAGTATAATTAACCAGTGGCAAATTCAGATTTCAAGGATCCAAAGAAGTCACTGGTAGCCACCTGTATCATTCTCAGCCAAGGCCAGCACTGGTCCTCAGAGAGAGGTTCAGGCATGAGGCATCAGTCTATTCTGCCTCTATCACTCCGACTGCAGGCTCATCAGTGTTCAGAAAGCTGGAGAAAATTAATGTCATGTCTCACCAGAGACAGCCTCAAAATATATTATTATGTGGATGTGGACCTTTAAATCATGCCATATCCATATAGGAAGGCAAATCCATTCTCTCTAGATGGACTATAAATTGCAATGAAAAAGATCTGTTATCATTGCTTTCCAAACCAAGTTATGGTGAGTATTTTTAATCCCATTTTCCATTGTAAATTATTTGTGATAATAATGAGCCAAGCATTTAAATTCTACCTAGTAATCTTATTTCTGATCGTACTTAACACATTACCAAGTTTACAACTCTCTGTTACCCATCATTTCTTGAGTATTAATTAGCAGAGTAATGACTCAGAGTGATCACTGTCATGGAACTAAATTAATATCTCATCCATAATGTGAAGGACATCTCAAAGGTATCGTGAATATCAGAGAGTTGATTCTGCTAGAGTTATTAGCTAGTGAACATTAATAAAGCTGCCAGCGTAACAGGGCAAGTTCCTACCTGGCAACAGTCCACCACGTAGATGCTTACAGAGGATGGGTATGGAATATAATGCATCCGTGTGGTTCACATTTTATGAAGTGAACTTAAAATCAATTGTTGTATTTTTTCATAGATGTTTAACTTTTCCATAATTTTTTCTTTTATCTCTGCTATAATTTGACCAAATCTTACTGGTCACTGGGTGTTCTCATTACCTTCCTCTGTCCCATGGGTGCAATGTTTCTGAGGTGCCTGAGTGGTTGGTAGTGGATACAGGGTTCAGATGACTCACTTGTCCCCTTTGATCCATGAAGGGTGGACAGCTACAGGCTCTCAGTGTTTCCTGTGCCCCAGAAACACAAGTACTATTCCACTTCAGGTGTGCTGCAGTTTCCTTCCAAAAGAGGCTGTGAGACAAGAAAGCGAGGCAACAGAATGAAGGTGTCTCATGGGGCTTCACAGGCCAGGAGCTGTGTGAGAAGGCCTGTTAGGGGAACACTTTCTTCTGAATGCTCTATAGTGTCCAGAGCAAGCCAGTTTCAGAACCACCAGGACACTTGACAGATGTTGATTCAACTCTATTCTTCAAAGTTTGCCTGACTACCTGCCAGGTCAGTGCAGTTCAGTCGCTCAGTCATATCCGACTCCTCGCGACCCCATGAATCACAGCACGCCAGTCCTCCCTGTCCATCACCAACTCCCAGAGTGCTCCCAAAGCCATGTTAATTGAGTCCATGCCTCTGTCATCCTCTTCTCTTCCTTCCCTCAATCTTTCCCAGCATCAGGGTCTTTTCCAATGAGTCAGCTCTTCACATCAGGTGGCCAAAGTATTGGAGTTTCAGCTTCAACATCAGTCCTTCCAATGAATATCCAGGAGTGATCTCCTTTAGGATGGACTGATTGAATCTCCTTTCTGTCCAAGGAACTCTCAAGAGTCTTCTCCAACACCACAGTTCAAAAGCATCAATTCTTTGGCGCTCAGCTTTCTTTATAGTCCAACTCTCACATCCATAGATGACTACTGGAAAAACCATAGCCTTGACTAGGCAGAACCTTTGTTGACAAAGTAATTTCTCTGCTTTGTAATATGCTGTCTGATGCTGCTACCAAGTCACTTCAGTCGTGTCCAACTCTGGTGCGACCCCATAGACAGCAGCCCACCAGGCTCCCTCATCCCTGGGATTCTCCAGGCAAGAACACTGGAGTGGGTTTCCATTTCCTTCTCCAATGCATGAAATTGAAAAGTGAAAGTGAAGTCACTCTAGGTTGGTCATAACTTTCCTTCCAAGGAGCAAGTGTCTTTTAATTTCATGGCTGCAGTCACCATCTGCAGTGATTTTGGAGCCCAGAAAAATAAAGTCAGCCACTGTTTCCACTGTTTCCCCATCTATTTGCCATAAAGTGATGGGACCAGATGCCATGATCTTAGTTTTCTGAATATTGAGCTTTAAGCCATGTGGTACTATATACCATGCCGAGAATACAAGTATGTTTGAAGAGAGTGTCTGAGAGCTCTAAAGAGAAACAAAAGCACCATTCTTTCATCGGGATCTTTAGCCTTGTAGATAATCCAGGCCAAATCCAGAAATCAGGGTCAATCTGGTCATACCCAGAAATGGAAGTATCCACCCTTACCTGTTAATGATAAGCTTTTCATAATTGCAAAGCTTAGCTTTAGAAGATTAAAAAAATGGCACATCACCAACTCCTGCTGCCAGTGATATCAGTGGCTAGAACTGAGTTTAGAAAATAAGCATGGTGACTACAGCCGTGAAATTAAAAGACACTTGTTCCTTGGAAGAAAAGTTATGAAAAACCTAGACAGCATATTAAAAAGCAGAGATATTACTTTGCAAACAAAGGTCCATATAGTCAAAGCTATGGTTTTTCCAGTAGTCATGAATGGATGTCAGAGTTGGACCATAAAGAAAGCTGAGCGCCGAAGAATTGATGCTTTTGAACTGTGGTGCTGGAGAAGACTCTTGAGAGTCCCTTGGCTTGCAAGGAGGTTCAACCAGTCCATCCTAAAGGAAATCAGTCCTGAGTATTCATTGGAAGGACTGATACTAAAGCTGAAACTCCAATATTTTGGCCACCTGATGCGAAGAACTGACTCATTGGAAAAGACCCTGATGCTGGGAAAGATTGGAAGCAGGAGAAGGGGACGACAGAGGATGAGATGCTTGGATAGCATCACCAACTTGATGGACATGAGTTTGAGCAAGCTCTGGGAGTTGGTGAAGGACAGGGATGCCTGGGGTGCTGCAGTCCATGAGGTCACAAAGAGTGGAACACGACTAACCAACCAAACTGAACTGAAGCTCTGATTTGGCAGGGACTTGACTAAATCAGCCGTCTTCAACCTGGCTGCATGTTAGGATCTCCTACATAACTTTATAACATTATTACCTTTTCAAAAAGGGCTTCCCTGGGGGCTCAGTGGTAAACAACCCTCCTGGCAATGCAGGAGACTCAGGAGATTGTGATTTGATCCCTGGGTTGTGAAGATGCCCTGGAGGAGGAAATGACAACCCATTCCAGTTTTCTCACCTGGAAAATTCCATGGACAGAGGAGACTGGCGGGCTACAGTCTATAGGGTCGCAAAAAGACGAACACCACTGAGCACGAGCACTGTTTTTTTTTTAATATTTATTTATTTATGATTTGGTTGTGTTGGGTCCTACTTATGGCACATGAGGTCCTTGTTGAGTCATAGGAGATCTTTCACTGTGGCGTGCAGGCTCTCTAGTTGCTATACGGGGGCTCAGTAGTTGCAGTGTACAGCCCAGTTTCTCCATGACATATCGGATCCCAGTTCACCCCCTGCCCCCCGTCCAGGGATAGAACCCATAGCCCCTGCATTGCAAGGCAGACTCCCAACCACTGGACCACCAGGAAAGTCCCACATTATTATCTTTTAAAATTTTTTTGTTTTGAAAAAGTTTTAGACTTACAGAAAACATTGCAAAAATAGTACAAGAGAGTTTCTGTATATCCTTCATCCTGCTCCCCTAAAGTTAATATTCTGGTGCAGTTCTCAAAAGTAAGACATTAACGCTGGTGCAGTACTCTCAACTAAACCGCAGGCTTTATTCAGATTTCACCATTTTGTTCTACTGATGCCTTTTGTCTCCTCCAGGACCCAATCCAGGCTCCCTTTGCATTTGCTTATCATGTCTCCTTAGTCTCCTCCAGTCTGTGACTGTTCCTAAGTCTTTCCATATCTTTCATGACTCCAACACATTTGAAAAATTCTGCTCATTGCTGTAGGATATCCATTGCTTTGGATTTGTGTGATAGTTTCTCATTATTAGATTGAGGTTATGCATTACTGAGAAGGACGCCGCAGAAGCAGTTGCATCTCATATCAAGAGGTACATGATGTCAAAATATCTTACTACTGGTGATGTTAACCTTGGTCACTTGGGTATGGTGTCATCTGCTGGGTTTACTCATTGTCAATTTACTATTTTTTCCTTTTGTCATTAAATACCTGGGGGGTGCTTTATGCAAATAATCTATTTCTCATCTCCCCCTCCATCATATTCCATTCATTCATGCATCTTGCCTGCAGTAACTACTGCATTATTCTAATGGCGATTTTCTACTCCCTCATTTTTTTCTAGAGTATGAATTGGAATTATACTGCAAGGAAATGCTTTTTCTTCTCCCTCATTTGTTTATTTAATCAGTAATTTATTGAAATCATCATGGACTCATAGATATTTATTCTATTTTACTTTATGGGACTTACAATTCAATATTGCCATTATTTATTTTGATACACAAAACCAAGTCACTTTTTAAAATACCTATGCCTGGGACCCTCTCCAAATCAATTAAACAAGACTCTGTGGAGGTGGAGCACAGGCGTGGTGTTTCTTTAAAACTCCTCCAATGCACTAAACATTAGTTCCTTTATCCTCCCCACCTGGTTTCTCTATAAAGAAAAAGAAAATTCCTTCTTCACATTATTCTGCAGGATTTTGTTCCCACACTGGCCCCTGGGGTGCTGATGACAGGCTGCAGCCACTTAGGGAACAAACTGGCTCTGTAATTACCATAGCCCTCCCACCCACACACCGTCACTCCCTGAGCATCCCCTGGCCCCCACCAGCAACTTGGATGCCAGAATCCTCCCTTCTACAACAGTAGCCTCCTGATGTGGAAATTCTGCTGATTCTTATTGTTGTATTCATTTGGATCAGGTGGAGGGAAAAAACCTATAGCAGCTTATAGAAAGTCAGGTTTGAGAAAAAACTCGAGGAATTATAACCTGAAATTTTCTAAAGGAAGGGCTTTCTGAATGGCACAGTGGATGACAGCTAACAGCATGCTGACAATCTACAGGGAGATTGTTCCTGCAGTTGCTTCGGCTCTGCCTTCTATAATAAATCCCATCAAGCACTTTTCTGCCATTTGGACAAAGTTTTAAAGTGTGGAGACAACCCGCACTTATTTGGACACCTTTGAAACCATAATAACCAAAGATGTAAATTTAATTCTCCCTTGAGGAGATCAGCAGGGAGCCAGATGTGTTTTCATTCAAGGAGATGGTCTTCCTGAATAAGGAAATTGAACCTACAGTGTCCTTTAGCTGGTTTCCAATTTCCCTCTATTCCTAGGTGCCAAATCAATCTCATGATATTTTTAGAAACCTGATTGTTTCTTTAGTCATACTGATGCCAATAATATGCTCAAAACTTAGCTGAATCAGATTTAAAACCTGATGCGTGCTGGAGTAAAAACTCAACACCAAGTCTACTCTGGTGACATGAATTTAGCATGGTTCCCCAAATTATGCCATATGAATCTAGGAAAGATAAGTCTCGAAACTTTTTATTTCTTTTTTATTTTCTTCATACTGGTCAGTTCCAACTTGAATTTTTCCTACCACACACTTTCTGTGTTGAAAACAACTTCTAGTAAAATTTGAAGGGGATTCTAATTTCTAGCGCAATAAATAAGTGAAAGTGTTAGTCACTGAGTCAGGTCCAGCTCTTTGCAACTTACGGACTGTAGCCTGCCAAAGTTCTGTTCATGAAAATTTCCAGGCAAGAATACTGGAGTGGGTAGCCATTCCCTTCTCCAGGGGATGTTCCTGACCCAGGGATCAAACCTAGGTCTCCTGCATTGCAGGCAGCTTCTTTACTGTCTGAGCCACCAGGGAAATAAATAAGTGAACTCTATAATAACTAGATAGGGCGGGATCTGATGTCTTAATATAAAACACAGAATTACTTCCGAGACAAGCATAATAGAGATGCCAAGTATTAACTCAGCATAGCATCCAACCCAGGATGAAGAATGTTTAAATGGCGCATGACAAAAATAAATCTCTCTTCCTGGAAGAACTTTAACCTCAGAGGAGAGGAAGCTCAAAGGTTTATCGCTGTCAGAGCCACAAACTCGACACCCCTCTTGATAAAAGACTTCAATCTCTGACCTCAGTGAAGTTGCTACTCTAAAAGCCATTGTGTATTGATCTCTAAAGAAAGCGAATAGGTATCTAGCAGGATGAGCATCTCTGGGAAACCAAGTTACTGTACTTAGAGTAGAGCCGAGTGCTGGGAGGGGGGCCCTAGGGCATCAGGTGCTGTAAGGTGGTTTGCAGGAAGCTGGGATGCCTTTTAAGAGAAGCCATAAGAGAGACAAGAAAAACTTAGTTTCTGCAGCAAGGCTGGTTGGTGAGTGTAGGTCAAAGTAGGAAGGGTAATCTACTGGGATATCTTGACTGCTCTTGTCATGTAGACTTCAACACGGAAGAGATGGAATGGACTGGCCTAGAATGGAAACTGGTCTGAGACCAGAGCTCTTAGAGGGTGAGATATTTTAGTAATCCAACATCAGGGCGCCAACCACCCCTCATGTTAATCCTGTTCACATTACCTTTAAGAAAGAGCCAGTATTTCTCTTCTGAGGCAGAATATAGAGACAGGGATATGGAGCACTTGCTAGGAATAAGACAAAGGCCTATTCTTGTAAATAGACAAGAAGCAAGTAAACAACAATAGCGTTTCAGAAACCAATTAATGCCATAAGGAAAATAAATGCAGGGAGTTCGCTCGTGGTTCAGGGAAGACTCCATGCTCCCAGTACACGAGGCCTGGGTTCGATCCCTGGTCAGGGAACTAGATCCCACATACTGCAACTAAGAGTTAGTGTGCAACTAAAGATCCTGCTAATACCCAGCACAGCCAATAATAAATATTTTAAAAAACAAAAAGAAAGAAAATAAATCCAAGTGAGATGGAGAGAAGGGGGCAGGCATTGGTTAAGGGTTCTCTGAGGATGATACATCTGTGTCAATCCCCAGCAGTGAGGAGTTAACTGAGGGGGTGTACCAGTCAGGCAACTGCCCTCAACAGCCATGACCTCAGGGGAGGGACCAGCTTGGCAGAGTTGACCACCAGAGAGGCCAGTAAGGTAGGAGCATGCAGACAAGGCTGAGTAGGTTAGGAGAGGCTCTGGAGTGAAGCTAGCTTACACCCTGTAGGCCATGCTCTTAGTATAGCTGGAAGCCTCTGGAGGGTTTGGAGAGGGGTGGGAGTGGGGAAGCAGAATGATCTGTTTTTGTTTTATAAATATTATCATAACTGTTTGTGCTAAACAGATTGTATGGGACAAGAGTGGAAATCAGAACTACAGTTGGGTCTTAGGACTATGTAGTTTCTAAATCCTAAAAGCCTGAATGTCTTACTGCAGATGTTTATTCTCACTGATCACGATGGTCACTGACTTTATTTCACAACCTCAGAACCTCTCTATGTGTATATTGCTTAAACATCAGAAAAGCCATTTGTTGAAATTCATTTAACTTGAAAGTGTAGTTTGTGCTTATCAGCTTATTAAAGATAACATCTTACCTCAATCAGTGAAAGGAGTTTTTTTTTTTTTTTTGGTTTTAATCAGTTATTTCATTTTCTTCCTACAGGGATCCCAACCACCTTTCAGTACCTTATCACTATTATGAACCTTTTGGGCCTGATGAATGTACAATGTACCTGTCCCACGAGCGAGGACGGAAGGGTAGTCATCACCGCTTTATCACAGAGAAACGAGTCTTTAAGAACTGGGCACGGACATTCAATATTCACTTTTTTCAACCAGACTGGAAACCAGAATCTCTTGCTACAAGTCATTCTGAGAATAAACCTGTGTTCTGAGGAATGTGTGTGGCCAGACGGAAATCCCAAGAACCCCACTGTATCAAACATTGGGCCACTGAACTTCCTGAAACACCAGACATGAAAGAGGAACAAAACTGGTCGCAGGAACAGCTTCCTCCTCAAGAGGTACCATGTGTAGATGCCTCTGAGGCATGACTACAAGCTAGTGCAGTTGGTCCATAAGGGAAGATTCCAGAATTAATACATGCTAGTGAGTGTTGTCCCTTTCTAAAGGGGTTACCTTAGGAGCCAAATGCACATTTCAGTGATGCTGCCATGGCAGAAAGTGTGTAGGATCTTTTTAAGTATTGCCTTCGAAACTGAGACATAAACAACTCAACCTTAGATGTATCCCTTTGTAGAAATACCACCTCTAAAGTCATTTTTCTATCAAATTGTATCCTAACCTGAACTATAACCTTTGTTATCTGTTGAACTCTGTATGTGTGATTTATAAAGAGTAGCCTTGAAAATACAGACATGATTTCTGAAGAGTACATCTTCACTTTCATAAGCAAATGCCCAATATTTATTTATTGAGAGTTTTTTAGTGTGCGCTAGGCCAGTATTTTTATAGATTATGATTATGTGGTAATTTATCCCTCCTAATTATTTAATCCTGAATGATAATTGGAAAAGGCCCAGAACTGGGAGATGAACTACCGTGCTCACAGCGCTCATTGTTAGCAAGCAACGGTATATGGCTTGGAAACGTTGTATTGCATTTTTTGAACCCTCAGGCTTCAAGAACAATTATGATATTTTCCAACATGCAGAAATGCTCCAAATGACAATATTGAAAACCAAAAACTGTGTTGTTCAAACAAAAACCAGACCAACAACAGAAACTGAAAGACAGTTGGCTTGGGTAATAATTAATGTAGGACACTTCATTTAAGCCCTAGTTTCCTCTTCTGCAAAGTGATGTCACTGTACCAGAAGACAGTGACGTCACTGAAGTTTCATGCCAGATCTGAAATTCTCTCAATGAGCATCTCGTTGAGCTACATAAGGACTTTATACTTGGAATGACGGGGCTCCTGCAGTCGCAGGAGCCTTATTTTAGGGGGCCTTTTATATCTCCCTAAGGGCTT
The DNA here is from genome assembly GCF_014754425.2 of Oryx dammah. Classification (NCBI taxonomy): domain Eukaryota; kingdom Metazoa; phylum Chordata; class Mammalia; order Artiodactyla; family Bovidae; genus Oryx; species Oryx dammah. Next base: position 243,198 of record NW_024080615.1, on the reverse strand, counting down.
CCCTGGTGGCTCAGACAGTAAAGAATCTGCCTTCAGTGCAGGAGACTCAGGTTCAATCCCTGAGTTGGGAAGATCCCCTGGAGAAGGGAATGGCAACCCACTCCAGTATTCTTCCTGAAGAATTTCATGAACAGAGGAGCCTGGTGGGCTACAGTTCACGTGGTCACAGAGTCAGACATGACTGAGCAACTAACACTTTCACTTTATATCTCCCTACTACCTAGCTCCCCCTTGTGGTGAAAAAATACCTCCTCCCTGGACCCCATAGGCAAAAATTGATCCCCTGATTCTCTGGTGTTTTTTGTACCAAAAGAGTGAGAGAGAATGTATGTGTATTGCGGCAGTAGCGGGAGGTGGGGACTTTCATACTATTCCCTGTGAACAAGGGAGGCAGGAGGGAGAACTTTCATGCTGTTCTCTGACTACAAGAACAACGAACTACACCTCTGTGAATCTGTGAGAAGAGAACCCAAGATTTTTCCGTTACATGACTCATTTATCCTATGAACTGTTCAGATTCACTCACTGCAAATCTTATATTCACTGCCGTTCCCTGGTCTTCAGGAGTATAAAGGACTTATTTTATTCAAAGCCAAGATCAGCTAGTATGGAAGATTTCAATTATGCAAGTAATATTGTTCAAAAATAGCCTTTTAAAAAATATATCAATGTTTTCTTTACTCATGGCTTAGGAGGAATTAATTTCTCTAATGCCAGATTTGAAGGCACCAGCAAATATTATGTATGTAGACTGACGTTGTTTTACAAAACATGACCTGGTTTGTGATTAAAGAAGGTTTCTCACATTACCATCTTTTCCTTCTCCTTATGAAGTACTTAAATTCCATTCTCTTGAACTAGTACTATTAATTATATGGAGTACTGTTATTGAGATGCAAACACAGTCCAGATACTCATATAGCAAAAACAATATTGGTATTCTTGCAGTGTGGCTTGAGCTGTAAAAAGTCAATACAATTGAACTGTCTGTCCAAGACATATTGGAATGTGTTCTTTAAATTTTCTCAATTTTTTAAGGAGACAAAAGGAATTTTATTCCAGCACAATCTCTTCTACAGCACGAACTCTGAACAAACAATACTTTATGAACGTACTAAAAATCACAAGAACATAGGCCACATTTCCTGTCACTTGAAGAGATTATATTGCTCAGATGTAAATAGCTTCTTTAACAAGTCTTATTTTTATGAAAATTCGGAAAGGCATACTCGGGACATGCAAAAATGTAGCTATATTACTGAATCCAATAATAATCTCAAATGTCTGTTATCTTTAGGTTTTAGGGGTTTTGTTTTTGTTTTGTTTTTTAAGAATATATGATAGCTCCATCTTTTTTGAAACTTTCCCTTCTCAAATACTCAAAGGAGTGTAAATCAAAGGAATTCTGAAATTCCTGGCTTTGTTGGGAAATATTTTAAATCTACATGTGGCTAGGATATGTATGTGAATTTATATTTTTTAAAAATATGGTATAAATACGTAAGAAATCATTATTAGTCAGTGATTTTCTTATAGCATTTAAAGAAAATACCTAGTATTCTGATAAGTTGTGCTATCAGACCTGGTTATGAGCAATTGAACTATCTTGCCAAATCATTTCATGACTATCATTTTTAACACAGTGCAATGCCATTAAAATCAGCTCTGATATAAAAAAACTACAAACCACGTTTACAGACCTCAGTGATTTCAATATCCGATTATATTTGAAGCCTGAGTCATACTCATTATGTTATATACCTTTTCCCTCTCTCCTCAGCTTTGTCATCAGCTTCCTCCTAGCTTTTAAGACCGAAGCAACTCAAAGCCATGGCTGGCCCATCCGTGAGTCTGTTATTTCAACACAAGAACATTTGAATAGAGGCCATTACAATAGATAGCCTTTACGGGCAAGGATACGGGAAGGCACAAACAAAATCAATCACTTCAAATGGCCCATAAAAACAGGAATCTTGCATTTAATATTCTACAGTAAATATTCACCCAAGAAAACATACATTAAAAGAACATTAGGAGGTAAACATTCAGTGAACTGCGTGGGGCCTTCGCTGTGTGATTTCCATTATGGTTAATGGGTGTTTGGTAGCTAAGCCCCTGTGCTTCACTAACCCTGGGATGTGCTCCTAAGGGCCAGACGTAAAACCAGAGCCGTGCAGGAACTTCCAGGGCCCTAAGATTGCAGACTTGGAGCTTCTCTCCAAAAAAAAATAAATGAAAGCAAAACACAGAGTCCTGTACTTAGAAGAGAAATTTCTATGAGGTTCCTTGGAATCCTTAGGTTACCATTGGATATGTGTATCGGATTCCAAACAAGACCACTCAAAACAGATTATCTTTGTTTTCGGAGGTTCTATTTGTTACTGATTTATTTGAATTCCATGACAAGTGGAAGGTTATAACCTCATTTTGAAGTAAAAACTCACCTCAAAATTAAAATTATTGATTTAGATGGTAAGGGTATTTAGAAAGAAGGAAAATGTTGAAATTAGGAATGAGAGTGGTTATTTAAACACATATGTATCTATTTAATAAGCCCAAATATCTGCACTTAGGTAGGAGGGACCTCATTTTAGAAATATACCCTGGATTCCACTGGCATGATGATTCAAGTTGTTAAACGGACCTACTCAGAGAAGGGCCTGTATTCCCACTCTCTGTGTTAGGAGGTGATGTTAACCCGTATGTCTCTCTTTCCTCACCCAATCATGTCTTGCTTGCATCCACACTGCTTCTCTCGTAAACCTCTTTCTGTCTTTGCTGTCATTCTCTCCTGATGTCTTCTTTTGTCTACAGTGTGCTCTTAAACCAGCAGTCTTTGGGGGCTTGTTAAGGTCTTTCTTATACATTTTTCAACTAGAGACCTAACTGGGGAACAGATTTGGGGTGAGTCATGCCAGGGTAATGGTCATAGTAGGTGGGAGAGCTACAGGAACAGGTAGTTCAGAAGTACCATCCTGGTTTCCCCAGGGTCAAGGGAGGAGAAAAGGGGAGGAATTTCAAAATTTGGACATTTCGTACTAAAATCCAGACAGTCCCAGGAAAGCCAGAACAGTGGGCTATCCTATCAAAAGGGCACCTCAATGAGAACTACAATACCAAGGTCTTTGGGGTAAAAGTGAATCAATGGCCAAGGTTGTAGCACTTGCCAGAAGATACTTTGGAATGGAAAAGATGAGAGAGTGTCTACACAGCTTATAAATGAATAGGAGTAACCCTTTTATTCCAGTTCCCTCATCCCCCCACCCCCCATTCAGGGTATTGAGCCACCATAGAAATGAAAAAAAAGGGGGGAGGGGCAATCTTATTTGTTTCTACTCAGTGACCTAATATTATATGCTACCTTGGATTGTCTTTTGTCTTTTTATGCGTGTGTCCTGTTAGTCTAGTTAGATTGTAAGCTCTTTGAGAGCAGGGACTGCTTTCTTCTTTGTCTCTGTAGCCCCATGCCTAGCACAGTGCCTTGCATACAATAGGCGCTCAATAAAGGTCTGTTGTTGATGATGACGTCTTAATGTTGGCCCATTGGATTGGTAGTTGGGATATATCCTTCCATGTAAGAAGTACAAGAGACAGAATAGGTGGTAAAATAGTTAAATTTTAAGTGGGTTTTTATAGGGTCAGTCCTTAAACCTATAACATTTTTAATCAACAGAGTTGACCTAGATTCAGTAGAATAATATTGCTGAATTCATTAGGTTCGCTATGCTGGGTGTTCTGAACTCACAGAATGAAGTTCAGCAAGCTTTGTTTTCTCACTGTTAGTGAGCTGCTCTTAGCACAAATTAAATTTAATATTGACAAATGCTATACCACAAGCAAAAAAGGGAAAAACATTTTGGGCTCTGACTTCTGCGATTCAACTACAAAAAGGAGGCTAAATGAGATGAGTATAGCCTGCCTTAAACTTGACAGCTTAATTAAGCTGCTGAGAATCCAACTGATGTTTACCGAAGGTCTATAAAAATTAACCGTATATTTATCTTAAAAATAAAATATCCCCCCAAACTTTTGTTTCCATGAAACACATCTAAAATGGTTTCATCTCTATCAGAATATGAGGGAAAAGAACTCTTGAGAAAAGGTGTCCTCAGGTGGAGTACCCCAGGCTCCTGCGTCACCCCACCTGGCCAGTACCTGGCATGGAAGACCACCTGGTTGCAGAGGGCAAAATGGCATAATGTCAGCAAAGGTGAGTAGCTGCTGGTCGGGACCTCGATAGGAACCATAACCATTACCTTTTTGAACATGCGAACACTCTGGAATTCCCCTCCTACATTGTCTGCTCTTCCACCTCATTATTTAATTGTGTGATCTCAATTTCAATTTTTAAACATAGAAAAAGGGCTGGAAGACACTATGTGAAACTGTGAAATGTGCTTATCTCTGACTGGATAGGATTATAGACGTACCCATATTTTCAGAAATAATATAACTTCAAAATGTAATTTAATAAAATATTAAGAGAGATGTTATATCAGGATTTCAAACTGAATTCCAACAGGGATGTTAGTAAAAAGCTAGTACATGCCATGGCTAGCTACACATACAAGAAGGTCGTTGCTCACTACATAAATCATCTCAAGAATTAGCATCTTTAGTTCTTTGCCATGTTTCTAGTTCTTTCATTTCAAAACCAAATACAGGCAATCCATGACACTGAGTCAAATCTTTATAATTGGATTTCATCTACTATCTAACGAGTTCTTTGCACAATGTCGTTTTTCTTATATTTATTATTTCACAATAATCCAATGATCCCATTGTGAAAATAAGTAAGCTGAGACTAGGGCAGTTTGTGCATCCAGTCTCCAGAGTGATGAACAAAGCAGACATACAACTTGCCGTGGACCGGGCACTTTTCTAAATGCTTTACATTTATAAATGCATTTCATCCTCACGATGACCAAAATAAACAGATAATTTCTTTTAGAGCTCCCCTTTTACAGATGTGAAAACTGAGACATAGAGTACTTCAGTAACTTTGCCAGGCTCATGAAGCTAGTAAGAGGGAAAGTCAGGTAGACACCACAGGTCTGTCTGCAATCTTTCTTTGGTCATCATATACTTCCTGGCAGAAGCTTAACCATATAGGTAGCAATTTCTATGAGAATATTTGTCATGTACTATTATATCATATTCATAGTGTACAAAATATTTGAGATATACCAAATAATAAGTGACAAATCTATAAATTATGAAGCAAACATAAGGAAAATATTGCCATGACCCTTGAAGCTACCTGAGTGTTCCTTCTATCGTCTTGGATTTTTGACTTTCCATTCTCTTGGTTTCTAAATAGTTGTATTATCAATACACATAGACATACCAACAAATAATACTGTTTTTGTTTTTTATATTAATAAATGTAAATCTGTTACAACATTGTGTCTAGTCTTTCAATCTTGCTTTTTACTCTAAGATTCATCCACTCTCTTGTAACTCTCATTTGTTCTCAAGATTGTATTGCCATTGTATAAATATACCATAATTTATTTCTATCCATTTTTATGTAGACATTTAAGTTTCCAGTTTGTTGCTTACTGCTTTTACGAACATTCTGGAAAGGTCTTTCAATACATGTGTGCAAGAATTTTTATGCAGAGTATATATCTAGGAATAAAATTGCTGGGCTATAGTATAAAATGGTTCACATGTGCATTATATTGCCAGACTGTTTTCCAAAGTGGTTGAACACTTTATACTCCTAACAGTGGTTGTTCACATCCTTGCTAACACATGACTTGGTATTTTCAGACTGTAAATGTTTGTCCATCTAGTACATGTAAATTATATCTCATTGTCATCTCAACTTGTTTTTTCTTGGTTCCTTATGAGGTTTAGCTTTTTTTTTTCCTTCTCCACTAGTATTACCTCATCGATGAAATGGGGCTTCTCTGGTGCCTCAAATAGTAAAGAATCTGCCTGCAATGTCAGAGACTCTGGTTAGGTCCCTGGGTTGGGAAGATCCCCTGGAGAAGAGAATGGCTACCCCCTCCAATATTTTTGCCTGGACAATTCCACAGACAGAGGAGCCTGGCAGGCTACAGTCCATGGGGTTGCAAAGAGTCGGACACAACTGAGCAACTAAGCAAAGCACAGCACATACTCCATATGAAGTTATTATAAAATATTGGCTATATTCCCTGTGCTATACATTATATCCTCATAACTGTTCATTTTATACCTAGTAGTTTGTACCTCTTAATCCCCTTCAACTACCTTGCCACTCCCACATCCCTCTCCCCACTAGTAACCACTAGTTTTTTTTCTGTATCTGAATCTGTTTCTGTTTCGTTATATTTGTTTATTTGTTTTATTTTTAGATTTCACATATAAGTGAAAAATACAATATTTGTGTTTCTTATTTCACTTATTTGTGACTTATTTCACTAAGAATATTTGTGACTTATTTCACTAAGAATAATACTCTCTAGGCCCACCCATACTGTTGCAAGTGGCATTATTTCATTCATTTTATGGCTAAGTAACTCACCATTGTACCTACAGATACCACATCTTCTTTATCCATTCATCTATTGATAGACAGGTTGCTTCCATATCTTAGCTATTATAAACAATCATGCTAAGAGCTTTGTTGTACATATATTTTCTAATTAGTGTTTTCATTCTCTTTGAATAAATACCCAGAATTGGAATTGCTGGATCATATGGTAGTTCTATTTATAAGTTTTTGAGGAACTTCCATATTGTTTTCCATAGTGGCTGCACCAAGTTATATTTCCACTAACAGTGTATTAGGGTTCTCTTTTCTCCTCATCCTTGCCAACAATTTTTATTTGTCTTTCTGATGATAGTCATTCTGACAAGTATGAGATCATATGTCATCATGGTTTTGATTTGCAATTTGCTGATGATTATTGATGTTAAGCATCTTTTGATGTGCTTGTTGGCCATATATATGTCCTCTTTGGAAAAATGCCTTTTTGGGTCCTCGGCTCATTTTTTATTCAGGTTGTTTTATTTTTCTTGATACTGAGCTGTATGAGTTCTTTACACATTTTGAATATTGACCCCTTATCAAATGTATCATTTGCATATATCTTCCCCATTAAATAGGTTGTTTTTTGTTTTCTTGATAATTTTCTTCACTGTGCAAAAGCATTTAAGTTTGATTAGGTCACTTTTGTTTATTTTTGCTTTTATTTTCCTTATCTGAAGAGACAGATCCAAAAAACAAGATTGCTCAGATCTATATCAAAGACTGTATGGACTCAAATTGGAAGGGAAGAAGTAAAACTGCCACTTTTTGCAGGTGACATGATACCACACATAGAAAACCTCAGACGCCACCAAAAAACTAATAGATGAACTCAGTAAAGTTGCAAGATACAAGATTAATATGCATAAATTGTTGCATTTCTATACATTAGTAATGAGCTATGAGAAAGAGAAATCAAGAAAATAATACCATTTACAATCTCATCAAAAAGAATAAAACACCTAGAAATAAATTTAACCAAGGAAGTGAAAGATCTATACTCTGAAAACTTTAAGACACTGATGAAAGAAATTGAAGATGATACAAATAAATGAAACATTATTCTGTGTTCAGAGCTTCAAGAATTAATATGGTTAAAATGTCTTTATGACCCAAAGAAATCTACAGATTTAATGCAATCTCTATTAAAATACCCATAACATGTTTCACATGACTAGAACAAATAGTCCTAAAGCTTGTACGAAACCAAAAAAAGAGCCTGAATAGCCAAAGCAATCTTGAGAAAAAAGAACAAAGCTTGGGGTATCATGTTCCCTGACTTCAGACTATACTACAAAGTTACAATAATCAAAATAGTATGATATTGGCACAAAGAAACAGACACCTAGACCAATGGAACAAAACAGAGAGCTGAGAAATTAAACCACACATGTATGGTCAATTCATCTACAACAAAGGAGGCAAGAATACACAGTGGGGAAAACACAGTCTCTTCAGTAAATGGCACTAGCAAAACTAAGCAGCTACATGTGAAAATTGAATTGGAACATTTTCTCCCACCATATACAAAAATAAAGTCAAATGGGTTAAATACCTAAATGTAAGACAAGAAAACAAAACTCCTTGAAGAAAACACACAGTATTCTTCTGGCCGATTCCTTTAATTGGACTGTCAAGTTTTTTCTTATTTATGGGAATTTTTATGAGAATAAGTCCTTTATTATTACAAGGTGTGGCTTGCCTTTTCATGTCTTGAAGTGAAGTGAACTGAAAGTCACTCAGTGGTGTCTGACTCTTTGCAACCCCATGGTCTATATGGGGTCCATGGAATTCTCCAGACCAGAATACTGGAGTGGGTGGCCTATCTCTTCTCCAGTGGATCTTCCCGACCCAGGAATTAAACTGGAGTCTCCTGAATTGCAGGTGGATTCTTTACCAACTGAGCTATGTTTCATGTCTTAATGGTATATTTTGATGACTAAAAATTCTTAATTTAATTATTTTAATTCAAATTTATCAATATTACATGCATACTATGATTTGCATATTATTTAAGAACACTTACCTAGACCGAGGTCATGAAGGTAATTGCTTATATTTTCTTCTAGAAACTATTTTTTCTCTTCTTTCCATATTGTATTTATGACTCATCTCAAATTGATTTGGGTATATGATGTGAGGAAGGGGTCACAGCACCATTTATTGTAAATGCCACTTCATTGGTACTTTGTTAGTAAATCAGGTTACCATATATACTTTGGATTATTTCTTGACACTGAGTTCTATACCATTTTGTACTCTTACCACATTATCTTAAACATTATAACTTCATAAGCCTTGATATCTAAAAAGTTTCCAGCTTATTCATCTTCATCAATATTCTTTAGCTGTTCTTGGCACTTTGTATTTCCACATACAATTTTAGAAACTGAGTATCATTTTCCATATTTAATAAAACCTGCTGGGATTTATTTCTATTGAGATTGTATTAATTCTATGGAGACTTTAGAGAGAAATGACATTTTAACAATAAAAAGTATTCAGTTCTTGAGCACAGTTTAAAGTTTTCTGTATAGAAGTCATCCACATCTTTTCTTCTAGCTATTCCTGGAAATTTGATGGGTTTGTTTGGTGCTATTATGAATGATATTGTTTGCAATTTAATTTTCTACTTATTTGTTATTATTATATAGAATACAATTTTTAAATAGTTTTATCTATTTATTCATTTTATTTTTGACTGTGCTGGGTCTTTGTTGCCACGTGTGGGTTCTCTCAAGCTGTGTGTGAGCAGGTTTCTCATTGTGGTGGCTTCTCTTGTTGTGGAGCGTGAACCCTAGGGCACATGGGCTCAGTAGTTGCAGCTCATGGGCTCAGTAGTTGTGGTTCCTGGGCTCTAGAGCACAGGTTCAGGAGTGTGGCACACAGGCTTAGTTGCCCCACAGCACATAGAATCTTCAACCAGGGATCAAATTCATGTCTCCTGCATTGGCAGACAGATTCTTTACCACTGAGCCACCAGGGAAGCCCCACAATTGATTTTTGTATGTTGATCCTATATCCAGCATTAAAGCTAAATGAACTCAGTGATTTTAAGAGTATGTTTGTAAATTCTTTCAATTGTCTTCATGTACAATCATACTTTCGTGAATACCGACCAGTTTTCTTTCCAATCTTATATATTTTTTAATTTGCTTATTATATTGAGTAAAACTTCTAGTCCAATGTTGATTAGAAGTGGTAACAGTGGTCATTTTTATTTTCTTCCCAACCTCAGAGAAAATGGTTAAATATTGTTTAAATAAAAAATAATGATGCTCATTGTAGGCTTTTGGTAGATATATACTTTATCAGATGAAGGGGATTCCCTTCTATTCCTGGTTTGCTAAGAGTTTTCATTTTAGTGTTTTTGGATTGAAATAAATGCTTATTCTGCATCTATTAAGATGAGAATATAGATTTTCTTCCTTATTCTATGATATGCTAAAGTACATTGATTTTCAAAAGTTCATAAAACTTGAATTACTGGAATAAACATTGTGATGTTATATCCTTACTGTATTTGAGTGCTAATATCTTGTCAAGAATTTTTACATCAGAGATCATGAGCTAGCTTGACCTGCAATTTTTCTTTTTTGTCCATATTGGCTTTGTCAGGTTTTGCTGTAAAGGTTATGCTGGTATCATTAATGAATTTGAAAGTGTCTGTTCTTTTTCTATTTTCTAGAAAAGTTTATGTGATATTGATGTTATTTCTTCCATAAGTTTTGGAAGAATTGAAGCCATTTGGAACTGTAATTTTTTGTGTGAAGACATTTTAAATTACAGATTTAATATTTTAATACATATGGAGTTATTCCAATTTTTCTATTTCTTATCATAGCAATTTGGTAAATTGTGGTTTTTAGTAAATTTGTCCACTTAATCTAAGTTGAATAAAGTTTTTCATAATATGCTTATTCTTTTTAATTTCTTTGAGACATCTGATATATCTCTTTTTATCATTGCAATTTGCCAAGGATTTCTTATCTTTATTGTAATATATTTGCTTAATATATCCTTGAATTGTTTATCTTTATTTTTTCTTCCTTGTCCTTTCTTCAGTTGAATTTGCTATGCTTGTTCTAGTTTCTTGAATAGGTTAGATTGTTTTTTCAACCATATGGCTTGTCTTGCCTAACATGTAAATTAGAGCTATAAAATTCTCTAAATTCTGCTTTAGGAGAATCTCACAAGTTTTATTATGTTGAATTTTCCTTCAGTCAGTTCAGTTCAGTCACTCAGTCGTGTCCAACTGTTTGTGACCCCACGGACTGCAGCATGCCAGGCTTTCCTGTCTATCCAAACTCCTGGAGCTTGCTCAAACCCATGTCCATAGAGTCAGTGATGCCATCCAGACATCTCATCCTCTGTCATCTCCTTCTCCTCCTGCCTTCAATCTTTCTAAGCATTAGGGTCTTTTCTAATGAGTCAGTTATTTGCACCAGGTGGCCAAAGTATTGGAGTTTCAGCATCAGTCCTTCCAATGAATATTCAAGACTGATTTCCTTTAGGTTTGACTGGTTTGACCTCCTGGCAGTCCAAGGGACTCTCAAGAGTCTTCTCCAGCACCACAGTTAAAAAGCATCAATACTTTGGCACTCAGGTTTCTTTATAGTCCAACTCTCACATCCATACATGACCACTGGAAAAACCATAGCCTTGACTAGACAGACCTTCGTTGGCAAAGTAATGTCTCTGCTTTTCAATATGCTATCTAGGTTGGTCATAGCTTTTCTTCCAAAGAGCAAGCATCTTTTAATTTCATGGCTGCAGTCACCATCTACAGTGATGTGGAGCCCAAGAAAATAAAGTCTCTCATTGTTTCCATTGTTTCCCATCTATTTGCCATGAAGTGATGGGACCAGATGCCATGATCTTAGTTTTCTGAATGTTGAGTTTGGAGCCAGCTCTTTCACTCTCCTCTTTCACTTTCATCAAGAGGTTCTTTAGTTCTTTTTCACTTTCTGCCATCAGGGTGGTATCATCTGCATATCTGAGGTTATTGATATTTCTTCCAGCAATCTTGATTCCAGCTTGTGCTTGGCATTTCACATGATGTACTCTGCATATAAGTTAAATAAGCAGGTTGACAATATACAGCCTTTACGTATTCCTTTCCCAATTTGGAGTCAGTCCGTTGTTCCATGTCTGGTTCTGTTGTTTCTTGATCTGCATACAGATTTATCAGAAGACAGGTAGGGTGGTCTGGTATTCCCATCCCTTGAAGAATTTTCCAGTTTGTTGTGATCCACACAGTCATAGGATTTGGTGTAATCAATAAAGCAGAAGTAGATGTTTCTCTGGAATTCTCTTGCTTTTTTGATGATCCAACAGATGTTGGCAATTTGATCTCTGGTTCCTCTGCCTTTTCTAAACCCAGCTTGAACATCTGGAAGTTCACAGTTCATGTACTGTTGAATTTTTCTTATCATTCAGTTAAAACATTTTTCAATTTTTATTGTGATTTCTTCTTTAATACATGTCATTCATATGTGTGCTGTGCAATTTCCAAATAGGAATTTTCTTGAAATGTTCTATTATTTTCTAAATCATTTCCACTGTGGTCAAAAGTCATACTCTTCATGATCTCAGTTTTTATTTGAAATTTATTGAGAATTATTTTATGGCCCAGAATATTATTTATTTTGATCAGTGTCTCATGATCAAAACCTGTATTCTGGTATGGTTGTATATAGTATTCTTTTTGTCAGTTTAAGCCAAGTTCATTACAAGTGTGGTCTAAATCTTTTCATACTTATTAATTTTTTTCTCTACTGTTCAATAAGTTACTAAGAGAGATGTACTGAAATCTGTAACTATCATTGTAAATTTGTCTATTTCTTCTTCTAGCCTGTAAATTTTTCTTTATATATTTTGAAAATGTGTCATTAGATACATATGTATTTAGGATCTTATATCTTCCTGTTTAAGTGATCCTTTTATCATTATGAAATATTCCTCATTATCTTTAGTAATATCTCACTCCTTAAAGTCCATTTTATTTGGCGGAAGTATAGCTAAATTTTTTTTTACTTTATGAATGCTTGTATGTTTACATTCTCTTCTATCCTTTTTATATTTTTAAAATTTGAATTGTTCTTTGTCTTCATTTGAATTGCTTCTCTTATAAATAGCAATAATTGATTTTTTAGTCTACTAGGTCAAACTATAACAAAGAAGTACTTTGTTTTTTATTAGTATTATTATTTTTAATTTAAATTTATTTATTTTAATTGGAGGCTAATTACTTTACAATATTGTATTGGTTCTGCCACACATCAACATGAATCCACCACCGGCGTACACGTGTTGCCCATCCTGAACCCCCCTCCCACCTCCCTCCCTGTACCATCCCTCTGGGTCATCCCATTGCATCAGCCCCAAGGATCCTGTATCGAACCTGGACTGGCAATTCGTTTCTTATATGATATTATACATGTTTTCATGACATTCCCCCAAATCATCCCACCCTCTCCCTCTCCCACAGAGTCCAAAAGACTGTTCTATACATCTGTGTCTCTTTTGCTGTTTCACATACAGGGTTATCGTTACCATCTTTTTAAATTCCATATATATGTGTTAGTATACTGTATTGCTGTTTTACTTTCTGGCTTATTGAAATCGTCTAATATGATACTGAATTTCCCTCCTAAAAGTCAACAAATATTTTCGCTATTTTGAGGTGCACACAACTTTATGATTGTTTATTCTTCATGGTGAAATTAATTTTTATCATTTGGTATTAACAACTTGTATTCTTCGAGAAGACTCTTGAGAGTCCCTTGGACTGCAAGGAGATCCAACCAGTCCATTCTGAAGGAGATCAGTCCTGGATGTTCTTCGGAAGGACCAATGCTAAAGCTGAAACTCCAATACTTTGGCCACCTCATGCAGAGAGTTGATTCATTGAAAAAGACTCTGATGCTGGGAGGGATTGGGAGCAGGAGGAGAAGGGGATGACACAGGATGAGATGGCTGGATGGCGTCATCGACTTAATGGACGTAAATCTGAGTGAACTTTGGGAGTTGGTGATGGACGGAGAAGCCTGGCGTGCTGCAGTTCATGGGGTTGCAGACAGTCGGACACAACTGAGTGACTGAACTGAACTGAAGTGAACTTGTATTCTTAATACTATATTGCTTTTTTCTAAAGTCTTCGTTTTTCTGCCATTGAAATAGCTACCTCAGTGTTCCTTTGGTTATTATTTTCTAGGACTGTTTTTTTTATTCATCTTCAGTATCTCATGTCTTTATATTTTAGGCAAGTCTCATAAAAAACTTTTTTTTTTCTTTTTTAAACCAGACAGTCTCTGACTTTTATGAGAGAGTTGAGTTCACTTCCAGTTTGGGGAGATTAATACTATATTTAGACTTGTTACCATAATCTTACTTTGTAATTTCCATTCATTCTCCTTTTTCTAATTTTTTATTTCCTTTACTGTCCTTTGTTTCAACTGATTGTGATTACTATTTGACTTTTTTTCCTATTAGTTTGAAAGCAATATGTTCTTTCTTAATGGTCACTTGAAGTAAAATTTTATCATATATAGATACATGATATATATATATATAACAACTTAATTCTTTGATTAATCAATATCTGTAGATTCCCTGCCTGAATAATCAAGGATCCTTCTCATCCATAGTCATAAAATTCTTACATACAGCCTATTTTCATCTGCCCCATTTTTAATGCCATACCTTATATTATTTTTTAATTTTATATATAATGCATATAGTTTAAATTTATTAAAATATCTAAAAATACATACTTGCTTAAATTTATATTAGTTTTACTTTATTTCCTTGCTTTATATACCTTTTTTGCATATCAGACATTTTCTATGTGTTTCTATCTTTCTTAAATTACATACTTTAAAAGTTACCTGGGTAAAGATTTATCTATAGGTATTTAATATCAGATTTAAATCCTTGCAAATGTCTTCATCTCATCCTTGATTTTCTGGATGCATAATTCTAGGTTAAAAGTGATTTTTCTTTCACTTCTCTAAGGATACTGTCTCCTTATTTATGCTGCTGTTGAAAAGTCCCCTGTTTTTCACTTCATTCTGTTGTATGGTCTCTGACTGCTTATTCAGTCTCATTTCTGTCTTTGTGGTTGTGAAGTTTTACTATAATATGTCTGCTGCTGCTGCTGCTAAGTCGCTTCAGATGTGTCCGACTCTGTGCGACCCCATAGACGGCAGCCCACCAGGCTCCTCCATCCCTGGGATTCTCCAGGCAAGAACACTGGAGTGGGTTGCCATTGCCTTCTCCAATGCATGAAAGTGAAAAGTCAAAGTGAAGTCGCTCAGTCGTGTCCAATTCTTAGCCACCTCATGGACTATATACTAAACAATGGTGATTAGAATCCTTACCTTTGGGCTGCTGTTTTTACTACTGCTATCTGTGCATTAGCATGAGGAAAACGTCTTACAGTTCCAGAGCATAATGATGTATTTTGTGTATTTTCACTCAATTTCTTATTGTTGCTCAACATGTTAAGTCCAATTGCACTGCCTTTCAAAGGTTTGAAACTTTCGGTCTTGTTTCATCTTGCACATGTCTAGATACAGATTTTCTTTTTTTTTTTTTTTTCCAAGTAAACAAGCTCCTTCCTACATGTACTAACTGATGTCTTTTATCAATTCTAGAAAATGATTAGACATTTTCTCTTCACCTATTGCCTCTCCTGTATTTCCTCTGTTCTCCTTTTCTTTGGACTTAGATTAGATACATAATAGATCTCCTCTTTTATCCTCCATGCTCTAAGTCATTCTTTCATATATTTCATCTCCTTGTCTTTATGTGCCACATCCTAGTTAGGTTTTTCAATTCTAATCTCTGATTTGTTAATATTCCCTTACCTTGTATAATCTATTATTTCATCCACTTCAACCCAGACCATCTGACCAATTCAGAGCAAAAAGTTTGGTCCAAATCCATATTTCTATTCACATATTTTTTGGAGAATATTCCTTTGTAGACATCTCATCAAGTATGTATTTGTATAATCTATACAAATATCACAAAACACACAAGGAAATATGTCAGCATAGAGGAGGTTTAACAGAAAAAAAAAACGACTTTGAATATTTGAATTATTTATCAGAATCAACATAGAAAATGTATATGGAATTTTTAAAAATTTAATTGCATTTCAAAACGGCAAGTTTTAAACTACAATTCCCAGTGGCATCTTCCTATAATCCTGTATGCCAAATCATATCAACCTCAGGGGAAAAAACAATTAACCTAAATAAAGAACTTAACATTTATCTATGTTAAATTTAATCTTACTGGTGTCAGCCTGTCAAAACAATTTTAATTCTGTCATGTATTATACATTTAATCTCTTATTGTCTGTGCTAAGTATAAAACTGATAAGCATATTATTCAGGAGATGGTTTTCTAGGCAAGGTTTCCCTGTAGGGTGAGAGAAAGCTGCTAATTTGGATAGAACTGACCTGCCTGGTAGTTGTGACTTATATTTCACTACCTTTTTATAAAGATGCAGTGGAAGCCTTTAACAAACATGTTGCTAAAATACAGTGTCTGTATCATCCCCCTGACTAAACGTAAAAAGAAAATCAAGTTGGCACCCGGTGACTGCTGTGTTCCTTCTCTTAAGTTCTTGCTTCACAGAATTTTCAAAGCTCTTTTCTGTGACTCTTAGCTGATTTACAGCATAACCCTTCCCTGCAGTGTTCTGCTCTGGTTTTCAGTTTCCTCTTTTCCTTGTGTCACAAACATATCCTTCCACTTCTTGAATCCATATGTCTGCCGTAGTCCTCCCCTGGAATTCAAAAGAGATTTGAGGATCTGGCTTGCATTTTTAATAAGGAACAGAATGAAACAAGACATTGAGAAGGGTTACCTTGATCTGCTTTATGCCTTACCTTTTCACTATCACTTCTTATTCTTATTTGAGGTAATAACAAGGTGTGGGTTTGACAGATACCAAATGGGTCTGTCTAGCTAATCCCTCCATGAGACTAGAGTTTTCTGTTCTGGATCAAATAAGAGGTACAGAAGGGGAATCAACTCCAGCCAGGCTCACCTACAGGGTAAAGAAGATGGTAGACACATCCCTGGCAAAAGACATGCTTCCACAATGTGCCAGATTGGAACTTCAGTCAGAAGAAGACTTTGGATTCCTAGTATTTTCAAAACAGACAGTACTGTCAATAGCAACAGGTATCATTGAGGAGGCAGGACCAAAGCTAAAAGTAAGTAGAGAGAAGTAAGCATGGACAAAAAGGAAGAACTCTACAAGTAGCCTGTAAATGAAACTAGAAACATAGATTACAGTAAAATTACTGCTGACCTTGAATTCCAAGTTGAAGGTGAGATTTGGTGATGTCAGCTACGTACCACTGAAGTATAAGCATGTTAGTTATATGAGTAAAGCAATGTTTTATGGGCTTCAAGGAATGTTTAAAATGTTTTCTGCAGCTAAGAATTACTTTTAAAAGAAAAACATAAAAATAACTTTAAGTATCAGTGTTTCCATTTCTACAAGATTACTTCTTGTTTTCAACGTACTTGTGAGTGGCTCTAATGTAAGGAGAAATGAATCTTAGTTGACTTATGTTAGTAAAAATAAACCTGCATTCTTAATATTAGGTAGTCTTTCATTTGAGATTAACCATCACGATGTTATGCCAAATGTGTGTGTCTGTGTGTGTACAGTTTATTCTATGTATATGTCTGACTATCTGTAACAGCCTTCTTCAAGCAAATGTCAAAACTATTGGGCTGATTTTAAAAAGTGAAATAATGCCATCCGCAGCAACATTAATGGACCTAGTGGTTACCATACTAAGAAAGAGAAAGACAAATAACATGATATTGCTTTTTCATGTGGAATCTAAAATATGATACAAATGAATTTATTTAAAAAACAGAAATAGACATAAAAAACAAACTTACGGTTACCAAAGGAGAAAGGAGCAGGGAGGGATAAACTTGAGTTTGGGCTTAGCATATACACACTACTATATATACAATAGATAAGCAACAAGGACATATTGTATAGCACAAGGAACTCTATTTGATATTTTGTAATAACCTATAATGGAAAAAATAGGAAAAAGAATGAATAGCATCACTTTGCTGTATATCTGAAACTGATACAACACTGTAAATCAACTATGCTTCAATAAAAACTGTTGGGCTGATTCTGGTAAGTGAAATAAAAAAGTGACATAGCTGAGAGCAGAAAAAGGGTCCCCCATTCTCCAACCTGAATCAACTCCAAAAGGACAATCACTGCAAACAAAGAGGGGGCAGTGGCTGTATGCCCTCCTGGAGCAAAAGACTTGCAAGCCAGGACTATTCCCAAGCTCACCCTCTACTCTCTTCCCAGTTGCATGCCTCTCTACCACTTTGCTAAACCTCCATTTTCTATAAACTGGGGTTCTTCTTATTGTTTTTATTATATGGCGTTGTAGTAAGAATTAAATAAGAATATATGAAAGGCTCCTGTCCATGATGTCTCAGTGCCAGCATGGCTGGGAGCTGCTCTGAAACTGATCTAAAAGAAATGGACACGTATTTCTGTAGACACCCATGAGGTCAAAGCTGTGATGGCCTCCCCCACAGTAGAATACCTCCCTGCTGACTGAGTGCTTCCCACTCAATGCTTTTTCTCTCTCCTGCCCATCTCCCTGGCTGCTGGTCTTTTAAGACTCATATCACACGTTGCCTCTGATGGAGCATTTCCTGATCTCACCATCTCTCTCCTCCCACTGTATTCTGCATAGATGTCTTTCCTAGTGCTTGTTAGATGTCTCACTTCCCACGGTAGAGCCTCCTCATGTTCAGGACTACCCGGAACTCATCTCCGTATCTCCAGCACCTATCATGATGTTTGGGTCCAGGCAGAGGTGCTCGGGAAAGGGAGGGAGAAAAGGTAAGAGAAATGATTTCAGTCAACAAGAAGAGGTTTCTGGTCTCCTGCTCATAGTGGGTGGTGAACATGCACATACGTAACGCAGAGGCAAGACACTCGGACCCGAGGTTCTATGGGGTAAGAAGAAGAGGAATTCTGACCAGAGGGTTCCAGGAGGTCTCCAGAGCCTGTCTGATGAGTCAGAAGTGTCTCTGTTCTGTCTGCTTTACTGCAAAGTAGTTTAACCATTTGATGTGATAGAGGCGTATAATGAGTTACAGAACCATTGGCTCATTTTCCCTTTGAAAAGTAAAGCTCACAGGAATTATTTGATCTTTGTTTGAAGCTAATTAAATATTAAAGGATGTTTCCCTCCTTTACACAAGCCAACAGACTAGATAGTTCTTTTCAGGTAAGGAGATAAAGGAGCCCAGAGTTTAATGTTAGCTCCTCTCCTGTCTCCCTGCTCCCCGCTTCTCTGTTTATGCCCATTTAACTCTTGTCTGAACCACTGCCATGGCCTCCCAGGCTGGCCTGTCTCCGATTCACTCTACCAGTGCAAGATGAGTCTCAGAAAGGACTTATTTTGCTCCGAACTTCGTTTCAAATTCTGACTAGCTGCCACATTTAGTCCTCATTCCGTAACCTGGATTCAGAACCACCGCCTGCCTTATTTGCTCCAGGTTCCTCCCTCACAGCACAGCCATGTGAGACCTGGAGCTCTAGCCATATCAGTTGACTTAACATGGCTCCAGGCTTCACCCAGGCTGCTCCTTGCCCCTCGAGTGCTAACCCTCCTCCTGTGTCCCCATCTGTTGACAAGCCTTCCCCCACCACAACTCTATCACCTGTCTCCACACTGCCTTCAAGGCCTTTAGAGTCAGCACCTGCCATTGGCAGCCCAGCTTCCATTTCCTTACCTTTCAGGTGAAGGTTCCCTGTATTTTCTTTGGAAAGTCAATCTCTTCACCATTAACCATGTGGTTAGCTCCATACACAGCACCAGGGGAAGGCCCTGGCTGGCTCTGACTGGCTTAAACCTACTGGCATATCTTGTCCCCCAGACACAAGAGTTGATTCAGGCATGGGAACATGACTGCGTGCAGGGATACGACTCTTCCCCCTAGCTCATAGGGCTTTCGAGTTTGAGACTGATAAATCCATGTTTTGCTACAAGAAGAATCCCCCTGGGAATGAAGCCATCACAGGGGAACCTGCTATGAGCAACAGATGTTAGAATGTTGCTGAGCACTGGATCAAGCTGAGCCTGAAGACAATCTCTCCTGTACATTCAGTTATATAAGTAAATTCTGTTTTTATTTTAGCATGTTTATATTGGGTTTTTTGTAACTTTCAAAAAGTTTATATTCAACCTATGCTCTTAATTCATGACAACTTCTAGAAATTCTCCTGGAGTTCCTCTCATCTGGCTCTCCATCCCCAACTGAAAATAAACAAGACAGAATAAAGACATTTCTAACTCACCAGACAGACTTATATAAAGATTAGATGGGCACCAGGGTACAGTAAAGTACACAGTCAGTACAAGGATGTTTGCAATAATTCTACCACCCTGTAGGACATTTTTCTTGGCTGGGGCTCTCCACACTCTCATGAAACTTGGAAATGTACATATAGCCAGATATTTTTTGGAAACCATCAACAAAACTATAATACAATGGAATAGAAAATTAATAGGTGTTTTATATGAAGACACAATCAGCAGTATTTTGTAAAACTTTTCTTTTGGTTCTATAGATTCACACACATGTATGTGCATCAGATCACAGTGTGAAATTATTTCTTAGTGCAAAGTATTTTTTGAGAACCATTGATCTGGCTCCCACCTGAGACAATTCTATAATACAGAGTACAAAAAAAAGCAGACAAATAATAGTGTATGATATTAGAGAGGGTACTTGTTCTATAAAACTTTTTTAGTCACATAGATATGTACACATATATATGTAGTCACAATATGATATGTATTTCTTACTGTGGGTGGTAGCCCAAAAGTTTGAAGCACACTGATTTGTTTTCTGAGGCCAGAAATATTACAAAGCAGTACAATTATCTGAGCTGCAGCCAGCAATGAGAAGGGAAGGAAGGAGAGTCTATGATCACCTCACAATCACCTCAGCACTGAGACCTATGTAGGTGGAATATACATTTCTAGAATGAGCTTCTGGGCAATTGACAGCATGTCCGCAGTCACTCAGACAGTAAAGAATCATCCTGCAATGTGGGGGATGTGGGTTCCATTCCTTGGTCGGGAAAATCCATGGAGAAGGGAGTGACTACCCACTCTAGTGTTCTTGCGTGGAGAATTCCATGGACAAAGAAGCCTGGCGAGCTACAGTCTATGGGGTCACAGAGTCAGACATGACTGAGTGACTAACACACTTTGTCTGAAAAACAGCTCAGAGGGCCAAGCTGACAACAGGGCTGTCCAAGCCAGGGATGTGTATCTTTCTAGCCTATTGCCATGTTCAACTATTCAAGTTCAGTTCAGCTCAATTCAGTCGCTCAGTCCTGTCTGATTCCTTGCAACCCCATGAACTGCAGCACCCAAGGCTTCCCTGTCCTTCACTATCTCCCAGAGTTTGCTCAAACTCCAGTACATCAAGTCTGTGATGCCATCCAACCATCTCATACTCTGCCATCCCCTTCTCCTCCTGCCTTCAGTCTTGCCCAACATCAGAGTCTTTTCCAATAAGTCAGTTATTTGCATCAGCTGGTTAAAGTATTTGAGTTTCAGCGTCAGCATCAGTCCTTTCCATGAATATTCAAGACTAATTTCCTTTAGGATTGACTGGTTTGATCTCCTTGTAGTCCAAGGGGCTCTCAAGACACTTCTCCAATACCACAGTTCAAAAGCATCAATTCTTCAGTGCTCAGCTTTCTTCATAGTCCAACTGTCACATCCATACATAACTACTGGAAAAAACATAGCTTTGACTAGATGGACCTTTGTTGGCAATGTCTCTACTTTCTAATATGCTGTCTAGGTTGGTCATAGCTTTTCTTCCAAGGAGCAAGCATCTTTTAATTTCATGGCTGCGGTCACCATCTGCAGTGTTTATTGAGCCCCTGAAAATAAAGTCTCTCACTGTTTCTGTCGTTTCCCCATCTATTTGCCATGAAGTGACAGGACCAGATGCCACAATCTTCATTTTTTGAATGTTGAGTTTGAAGCCAGCTCTTTCACTCTCCTCTTTCACATTCATCAAGAGATTCTTTAGTTCCTCTTCACTTTCTGCCATAATGGTGGTGTTATCTGCTTATCTGAGGTTATTGATATTTCTCCCGGCAATCTTGATTCCAGCTTGTGTTTCATCCAGCCCAGCATTTCACAATATATATTCTGCATATAAGTTAAATAAGCAGGGTGACAATATACAGCCTTGACGTACTCCTTTCCCAAATTGGAACCAGTCCGTTATTCCATCTATGCTTCTCGACCTGCATACAGATTTCTCAAGAGGCAGGTAAAGTGGCTGAAATCCTCATCTCTTTAGAAATTTTCCACAGTTTGTTGTAATCCACACAGTCAAAGACTTTGGCATAGTCAATAAAGCAGAAGTAGATGTTTTTCTGGAACTCTCTTGCTTTTTTGATGATCCAATGGATGTTGACAATTTGATCTCTGGTTCCTCTGCTTTTTAAAGTCCAGCTTGAACATCCAGAAATTCTTGGTTGTTCACGTACTGCTGAAGCCTGGCTTGGAAAATTTTGAGCATTACTTTGCTAGCATGTGAGATTAATGCAATTGTGTGGTAGTTTGACATTGCCTTTCGTTGGGACTGGAATGAAAACTGACTTTTTCCAGTCCTGTGGCCACTGCTGAGCTTTCCAAATTTGCTGGCATATTGAGTGCAGCACTTTCACAGCATCAGGTTTTAAGATTTCAGATAGCTCAACTGGAATTCCATCACCTCCACTAGCTTTGTTCATAGTGATGCTTCCTAAGGCCCACTTGACTTTGCATTCCAGGATGTCTGGCTGTAGGTGAGTGATCACACCATCATGGTTATCTGGGTCATGAAGATCCTTTCTGCATAGTTCTTCTGTGTGTTCTTGCCACCTCTTCTTATATCTTCTGCTTCCGTTGGGTTCATACAATTTCTGCCCTTTATTGTGCCCATCTTTGCATGAAATGTTCCTTTGGTATCTCCAATTTTCTTGAAGAGATCTCTAGTCTTCCCCATCCTATTGTTATCCATTTCTTTTACATTGATCACTGAGGAAGGCTTTCTCATCTTTCCTTGCTATTCTTTGGAACTCTGCATTCAAATGGGTATATCTTTCCTTTTCTCCTTTGCCTTTAGCTTCTCTTCTTTTCTCAGCTATTTGTAAGGCCTCCTCAGACAACCATTTTGCCTTTTTGCATTTTTTTTTCCCTTGGGGATGGTCTTGATCACTGCCTCCTGTACAATGTCATGAACCTCAGTCCATAGTGTTTTAGGCACTCTGTCTATCAGATCTAGTCCCTTGAATCTATTTGTCACTTCCACTGTATAGTCATAAGGGATTTGATTAAGGTCATACCTGAATGGTCTAGTGGTTTTCCCTACTTTCTTCAATTTAAGTCTGAATTTGACAATAGTTCATGATTTGTGCCACAGTCAGTTCCCAATCTTGTTTTTGCTGACTGTATAGAGCTTCTCCATCTTTGGCTACAAAGAATATAATCAATCTGATTTTAGTATTAACCATCTGGTAATATCCATGTATAGAGTTGTCTACTGTGTTGTTGGAAGAGGGTGTTTGCTATGACCAGTGCGTTCTCTTGGCAAAGCTCTGTTAGCCTTTTCCCTGCTTCATTTTGTACTCCAAAGCCAAATTTGCTTTCTACTCCCGGTATATCCTGACTTCCTACTTTTGCATTCCAGTCCCCTATCATGAAGAGGACATCTTTCTTGGGGTGTTAGTTCTAGAAGGTCTTGTAGGTCTTCATAGATCCGTTCAACTCCAGCTTCTTCAGCGTTCGTCTTTGGGGTACAGACTTGAATTACTGTGATAATGAATGGCTTGCCTTGGAAATGAACAGAGATCATTCTGTGGTTTTTGAGACTGCACCCAAGTACTGCATTTTGGACTCATCTTTTCACTATGCGGGCTCCATTTCTTCTAAGGGATTCTTGCCCACAGCAGTAGATATAATGGTCATCTGAGTTGAATTCACCCATTCCCGTCTATTTTAGTTCACTGATTTCTAAAATGTTAATGTTCACTCTTGCCATCTCTTGTTTGACCACTTCCAATTTACCTTGATTCATGGACCTATGCAGGTTCCTATGCAATATTGTTCCTCACAGCATCAGACTTTACTTCCATTACCAGTCACATCCACAACTGGGTATTGTTTTCATTTTGGCTCTATCCCTTCATTCTTTCAGGAGTTATTTCTCCATTCTTCTCCAGTAGCACATTGGGCAGATACCAACCTGGGGAGTTCATCTTTCAGTGTCATTATCTTTTCACCTTCTCTTACTGTTCATGGGGTTCTCAGGGCAAGAGTAGTGAAGAGGTTTGCTATTCCCTTCTCCAGTGGACCACATTTTCTCCACTATGACCCGTCCGTCTTGGGTGGCCCTACACAGTATATTCATATTACTTTGCAGCTCTTCAAGGGACTGAATTAACAGCCATGTACACACATGACCCACTCCTTTGCTAAAAAAGAGACCTGACTTTGTCCCTGGGATTGCATGTCCATGCATGGGGTCACAAAGTGTCGGACCAGACGGAGTGACTAAACAAGACACATGAGCCAGGTGACTTAGAGAATGGTTTAACATTTTGAACTGCTTGCTACCTTTAGCTTTTGGTCTAAAGAAACCCCAGGGTGTTGCTCTGCAAGGAACTTGACCTTGGGAATCAAAATTACAGACACAATCTATTGGAATTTGTAGCTGCTTGAGTATCTATAGAACAACGATAACAAAGGCCAGGTGTCTCTTAAAAAGCAGGTAATTTGCTTTTTAAAAAATTGTTTGCTCTTCTTATGTCTAAATTATTCATCTCTTGTCTTCTATATTTAGTTTTAGTTTGTTTCATTCTCTACATGTTTAGTACTTAGAGAATGTTGTATTTCTTTGACTAGTTTTATCTTTATTTTAACCTTCTCTTAAAATAAAATTTTCAGCTACCTGGCTTACTCTTTATACTCCATTTAATTCTCTCCTCCATTGTTTTCACTTTAAAACATTTCATTTCCTTTTTCTACTTTAACTTTATTCACAGTTATTTATATCTCCTTAAAATTCTAAGCCTCTGATTTTAACATCTAAAATTTTTAATTATTTTATCTCATTTTCCCTACTTATACTTCGTAGTTTCTGAGCTTCGGGTTTTGTTTCTTAACATGTTTAATGTATAATGTTTATTCCTTTCATTTGGTTTCTCTTATTTCAGCCTCAAGTTTTCTCCTTCACTTTTGGTTTTATTGGCTTATAAGTGTATTTTCTTATTTGTAATTTTAATTATTCTGTTCCTTGTATAATGTGCATTTATCAGGCTGACAAGCAACAAAAATGCAAAGCTGACTCTTAACCACCACGCTATTCAGCCTTATTAATCTTTGAGCTCTTTCATAACCAACTAAACAAGAGTATTTCCTGCATCAGTCTTCCTCTAACTTGCTTTATTCTCTTTTGATCCATTTCTTTCCTTGGCAGTGTTACAAGAAATCTTGTTGCCTGAATCTTTTTCACTTCCTGTACTCATTAAAAGGAGCAAGGAGATGCTGTCTAGAGCCAGAAGAATCCAAAGTTTTTAAAACAGGGTCAATGAGACCCTCACTGAATGGCTTCTACATGTCTGAAAAGTCCTGTGCAAAAGATATGGGGAAAGTTATCCAGAGGACGTGCCCTGCCAGCAGCACCCCATGATGGAGATAGATGCCCAAGGAGGTATACTGGAAAAAATGCCCTCCATAGGTGTGCCACTGCAGAGCAGCAGGAGGCAGGTTGCCCCTCATAAGGAGGTGCTTTGCTGGCAATCCTCTGCTATGCAGCTGACCACGGGAAGGTGCTCTGTGCTGCCAACCGCCAGGTGCTGCAGAAAACACATGTTCACTGGTGAATGCATGTGCACACACACACACACACACACACAGAAACACACAGACTGCAGAAGACATATGGGAGGAATACACCAGAAAGAGAAGCTCTTTCTTCTGGCCATGCCTCCTCAGCACCCTCTACTGACAAAATGATAGTAACATCACGTTCACTACATGGGGACATTCTTAAAGGGTTCAGTTGAGATTGTGAATTGATCACGGGAACAGTACAGTTCTTGGGCTACTCAGCTCTTGCATACAGTCTTCCACACATGTGAGCCCTGTACAACGACGTAAGTCTATATTTCTATCTAACAAGATGTTGCTGTTCTTGCAAATGAAGAAATTCAACCTTCACCAAAATAAAGAAATGCACAGCCCCAGCTGTTGCTGTATGAGCTGCTGGCTACATTAATTACCCCTCAAATTTCATCACAGTCTCATGGAATATCTCCTCAGATTTTCTTTATGGGACAATTTTGAAGTCTTTGTTGAATTTGTTACAATACTGCTTCTGTTTTATGTTTTGGTTTTTTGGCCATGAGGCATGTGGGATCTTAGCTCCCCGACCAGGGATGGAACCCACACCTCCTGCTTTGGAAGGTGAAATGCCAGCCCCCGGACTTCCAGGGATGTTGTTATTGAATATTTTCTTATCTAAAGATTATATTGTAAGGTTAAACCCCACCAACATGAATAAAAGTCAGGGGAAAGAGGGAGAAAAGGGAGAAGAAATAGCATACACACAAAAACATGTAACAGGCAAAGAGAAAATACACAAAGCCATCACATTTCAGTAGTTGTCCATAGGCCATAGTTGACAGCTGTGGCTTCCTGGCTTCCTACCTTCCTCTTTGTTGCGAATTTCCCTCAGCCAGAAGTTGGTCAGTTTATTAACTGGAGGAGTGACCCAAACTTTCATTCAGAAGAGTGAGTCCTCAATCATCCTGCCTTTTGATGGTTGTAATGGGTTTCCACTAACCTTTGCTATTGGTCACAGAGCTAGTAGGGGCAGCTTAGAAAATCCTCCTGCCACATAGATGTCCTCGCCTTCAGTGTGTTGCAGCCACTCATTTTCCCTTTGGTAACTGGGATTAATCACTCCAGCTAGTAGAATAACTCCTTATTTTGGGCATGTTGGCTCAGTGATATAAAGAGCCCCAAATCGCCAGGTGTTAATAGTGAAAGGAGTTGCCCCATTTCTACTCTTGCTCCCAGATCTATGCATTCTGACTGTGGGGGAAATAATGCTGTCCAATGGTCTCTGGTTTGAAGCCAATACCATTCCTTGTGAAACATAACTCCCTCTTTTCAGAGTGCTGTGTCCTATGGGTTATGTGGTGCATGCAAACTACATGCGTATGGGTTATATGGTAAGTTTGATTAATTTCATGGGCATAAACTCACTGCTGCACTTCCTCTGCTGTGAAATCAGTTCCTTAATCAGACTCACTACTCTGCAGAATGCCATGATGGTGGATAAAGATTCCTGCGAGTTCATAGATAGTGATGCTGGCAAAAAGTTTAACAGCAGGAAATACAAATCCATGGGTTCCCCAGTGGCTCAGCGGTAAAGAATCCACCTGCAATGCAGGAGACTTGCGGGAGACCTGGATCAATCCCTGAGTTGAGAAGATCCTCTGGAGTAAGAATGGCAATCCACTCCAGTATACTTGTATACTTGCCTGGGAAATCCCATGGACAGAGGAGCCTGGTAGGCTACAGCCCATGGGTCGCAAAGAGTCTGACACAACTAAGTGACTAAACAATACAAATCCATACCCAGAAGGTGTGTTTTTTTTCAGTGCAAATGAATTTCTGCCCATTTTATGATGGTCAATATAATCAACCTACTACCCGTCAGCTGGGGAATAGAGGCACCAACTCAGTTGGTGGCTGTTTATTTTTTAAATTATTTTTGGCTGCTCTGGGTCTTTGTTGCTGTGTACAGGCTTTCTCTGCTTGCAGTGAGCTGAGGCTACACTCTCATGGCAGCGTGCGGGCTTCTCATTGCAGTAGCTCTTCTTGCTCTGCAGTAGCAGAGCAAGGGCTCTAGGGTGCCCCAGCTGCAGTAGTTGTGTGACTTAGCTGCCCTGTAGCATGAAGGATCTTAGTTCCCTGATCAGGGATCGAACCCATGTCCCCTGCATTGGCAGGCAGATTCTTAATAACAGGACCACCAGGGAAGTCCCAGTGGCTGAGTTTTAATGAAAGTTCCTGCTCCTGGTAGATTAGGCTCTCAGCAGAAGCATTAGCCAGATCAGCCTTGGTAAAGAGAAACCCAGCCTGTTGAGCCCCAGCATGGTGTCTGTCCTCCACCATAACCAATATCCTTCATGGCCCCAGTGGCAAGCACTGGCATGGCTGGCAAAAGAGGTTAACTGACATCCACAGAGCACATCATTTAACCCACTTGATTATGAGGTGCCTCCATGTAGTAAATGTTAGGTAAACATTTATACGGGCCACAGATACCTTCATTATTTGTGCCCATCTAGAGAGGATTCATCTATTTGGCTTCCTTGGTGGCTCAGAGGATAAAGCGTCTGCCTGCAATGCAGGAGACCCAGGTTCAATCCCTGGGTTGGGAAGATCCCCTGGAGAAGGAAATGGCAACCCACTCCAGTATTCTTGCCTGGAGAATCCCATGGACAGAGGAGCCTGGTGGGCTACAGTCCACAGGATTGCAAAGAGTCGGACACGACTGAGCGACTTCACACACACACACACAGAGGATTCAGGATATTAAATAAAAAAAAAAGAAAATAGAGAAATAAGAGCCAGGAATGAGATGATAATGAAAGATAGTAAGTTCAGTTTGGGGTATGCTAAGTTTGAGATTCCTGTAGGGCTTACAGGTAGAAAAGGGTGGTTCTGGAACTCGAGAGATCCTGGGATATACAAATTTGGCTGCCTGTGATGTAGAGTTAATAGCAGAAGCCACAGTTGGTGATGAAAATAATCAGGGATAGTGTTAAATTTGAATAATTTGAGGACAGAACTTGGCAGAACATCTGGGGTGCACTGTCAAAGATAAGCACTTAAAAGGAGAGGCCAAGTGAAGAAAACCTGGGGAGACAGCAGTCCCAAGAAGGCAGAGGAGAAAGTGTCCCCCAAAACAGGAGTAATCAACAACTGTTACATATTATGGAGAGAGAGAAAAAAAAGACACAGGCAGTAAAATTCCATCTGATTTGGCAAACAGGAAATCACGGATATCAGTAAAGAAAATAGTTTCAGGGGAGTTGTGGGAACAGAAGACAGATTCACAAAAAGGTTCACAAATGAATACAAGGCAAAGTAGCCAAATTAGAGAATGCTGCTCACTCATTCAATTATAAGCTACAGAATGAGGTAGAAAAGAGCTCTATATAGCATTTCTATGTTAGAATTTAAAAGAGGACAGAATTTTGAGGAGTCTTTCAGATGAGAAAGCTTGAACATCTTACAAAATGTAAGAAAAAACACTTCTATGCAAAAGGAGGTTGCAGGGCCCAAAGAAAGTTTATGAGTAATCAATATCCTACAAGAAGGTTGGGATCAATAATTCAGTCTCTTAAGATCAAAGCGGTGGGGTAGGAATGGAAGGGGAGAAAGAGAGAGGTGAATTTGTAGAAGGCAGAAAAGGAAGCTGAGCTAGTTATCTTCCCTCAATTTGACTTTCAGATTACAAAGCAAAATCTTCTGATGACAGGAAAGTTTGAGTTGAACAGAACTGAAGAAAAATTACAATTTTAAAAGAGCAATAATGACAAATGGAGAGGGAAAACAAGAGAGATATCTAATCGCTCAAATTTCATTTCCTTCTTGAAGCCTTCTCTGTCTGTTCCCCTGAGAATAAATACATTATGAATAATGTACTTCTTTAGCAATTAAAGTTAGAAGTTTCTTTTTAAACCCCCTATTCTACAGCTCTTACATGGCACTTGTCATTTTTTGTTATACAGTTATTCATCTTTTCACATGTGCTTCAAGAATTAACTTGTAATTCTTTTAAAAAAGGAATGCTGTTTCTTTGTATGTCTCCTAGCATCTAAATACTAAAGTGGGTACATATTAACCCAGTGTTTTAGTAACCACCCCTGTACGACAAACCATCCTGAACACACTGAGGTAAAAACAACACTTTTTCTAATGTGTTTCTACTTTCTCTTAAGGTTCTGAGAATCAATGAATGGCTTGGGGACCTCTCCCAGGGTTGCATTAGGAAACATCTGGGGCAGTCTCCCAAGTGTCTGGAAGTTGATGTTGGTGATTGGTTGGGACCCTGCCAGGGTAATGGCCAGAACACACATACATGGCTTCTCCAAGAGGCTTGGGCTTCCTCAGGGGATGGTGGCTGGGTTCCAAGAGAAAGTGTTCTGAGAAAGACAGCCCGGGGGATGCTGTATCCCCTTTCATGGCCTAGCCTTGAAGTCACACAGTATTATTCTGCCACATCCTATTTATTAGTATTAAGTCACTAAGGCCAGCCTATATTCAGATGAGAGGAATTTAGACTCCACTTCTTTTTATTTACTTATTTATATTTTTGGCTGCACTGGGTCTGTGTGCAGAGCTCGGGCTCTAGAGCATGTGAGCTTCAGTAGTTGGGCCTCATGTGCTGAACAGTTGAAGCTTGAGGGCTCTAGAACGTAGGATCAGTAGCTGTGGTGCACGGGCTTAGTTGCCCCAAGGCATGTAGAAATTTCGAGGACCAGAGATCGAAACTGTGTCCCTTGCATTGGCAAGAGGATTCTTTTTTTAATAT
The DNA here is from genome assembly GCF_014754425.2 of Oryx dammah. Classification (NCBI taxonomy): domain Eukaryota; kingdom Metazoa; phylum Chordata; class Mammalia; order Artiodactyla; family Bovidae; genus Oryx; species Oryx dammah. Next base: position 212,966 of record NW_024080615.1, on the reverse strand, counting down.
TGTGACAAAGCTAGGCTGCTATTTTTCCCAACCTGTGACTGAAGTTCCTGACCCATTTTGTCTAAGCCCAGACTCCCTTGGATTGGCTGAGAATAAATGCCTGCATCTTTTCTAAGTCAGTTTTCCCAGCACACTCCATGTCATTGTTAAGAAAAATGATAAGAGGCACTGAGCTTCGCCTTCCTGTCCGAACTTGAACCCAGTCCTTCCTAGGACCGGCAGGAGGATTCTTAACCACTGAACCACCAAGAAGTCCCTAGACTCCACTTCTTGATGACAGGAATATCAAAGAATATGCATACATGACATACAGTAAGTGTTAACTAAATGCTCATTTAAGCATTCAAGGGCTTCCCTGCTGGCTCAGATGGTACAGGATCTGCCTGCAAGGCAGCAGACTAGGGTTTTATCCCTCGGTCAGGAAGATCCCTTGAAGAAGAGAATGGCTAACCATTCTAGTATTCTTGCCTGGAGAATTCTATGGATAGAAAAGCCTGGCAGGCTACAGTCCATGGGGTCACAAAGAGTTGGACAGGACTGAGCGACTAACACTGTCACACTTTCTAAGCATTAAAATATGAGAATGAGAGTGGTGTAGTCTTAAAAGTCTAAATAGGAGTTAAAAATAATGCTAAAAGGTCAATTCACCCGTAAAATATGCTCTCTGTTCTACAAATGACTATTCACAATCATTTTACAATCTCCTTTTTAGGAGATAAAACTGAGCTATTTAGCAGAAAGTGTAGATCAGTGCTTCTCCTACTTACATGTGTGTGTGTGTATTACCTGGGGATCAGGTAAGATGCAGACTCTGCTACAGTAGGTCCAGAGTACGGTCTGACATTCTGCATTTCTAGGGAGCTCCAGAGTGATGCTGTAGCTCCACAGATCACCTACTGAATACCAGATTAGTAGAAAAGTAGTAGCAAAGGTGGCTGCCTGGCTCCTGTGATCCAGAGGTTCCTGTGTGTTTACAGGACCTGACTCTCCAGCTAGGTGAACCATTCATGGCAACAATGTTACTCAGTTCTTTCCCAAGACTATTAGAACTAGAAATAAAGAAAGGGAGTAACTTTTTTTCTTTTCTGTGGTAAAGCATAGTTCGTGGGGCTCTGGAGTCACCAGCCATATGAGAAAACCAGAAAGGAAACAGGCTGAGAAGAGAATCCAGGAACATGGAAGTCCCTGGTGAGGCTCACACCAGACCCCCTTCTCACAAGCTTGTGAGATAGCCTTATATCCCTCCAGCAAATTCCCCTTCCAGCCTATATTTGTTCTAGTTGGTTTTCCCTCATTTGAAACTTTAAAAAATTATAAACTTGGCGTGGGGAGAAGAGGAGGTCTTCTCCTGGAAATGCAGTAGCCACTGTGATGGAGGAATAAAGAGGAATTCAGATGGAGTTATCTGGACATTAGGAGCTGGGGTGAGGCTAGACTATCCAGTAATCATGCTAAAGATATGTTTCCAACAGAGTGGATAAGCTACAGAGACAGAAGATAACAAAAAACTAAGGCTGAGGGAAGATGGAGAAAAGCCTCAACCTCTCTAAAATGGGCGGGGGCAGGGGGGAGTGAAAAGGCAGGCAAGAGAGCCTGTGGATTGAAATTGTTAAATAGCATTGAAAGTGAAAAGGAACTGTTACCTCAAGATGACATCTGCTGAAAATTGAAGTGAATGGGACAGCCCAGAACACCAAGGCTAATGGATCTTTAAAGAATGATACCTGGCCTGAGTAGAGGTTAAAAATAAGAGCGAGGTAGAGCCCTGCACAGCAAAGAGCAAAATGCTGAATTTCTCATAAATGCCAAGGGGCTTTACATTTATGATCATATTAAATGACCCCTAAGAAAATGACCTACATTGTTCTGGCCAGCTGTCCCTGAGATCCTAGCACAAGCAGAGCTGGCACTTCCATTATCAGTAGAGGGTCATATCATATGAGCTGCACCCAGTAAACGCTGACTGGGTGTATACCTCAGGTGAATCTGAAAGCCCTCTGAAGTCTCTGAGGCTTCAAGCAGCACAAGGCAAACAAGAATGACAGTGACCACCTTTCCAAGTTTCAGTTCAGTTCAGCTCAGTTCAGTCGCTCAGTCGTGTCCAACTCTTTGCGACCCCATGAATCACAGCACGCCAGGCCTCCCTGTCCATCACCAACTCCTGGAGTTCACTCAAACACATTCATTGAGTCGGTGATGGCATCCAGCCATCTTATCCTCTGTCGTCCCCTTTTCCTCCTATTCCCAATCCCTCCAAACATCAGAGTCTTTTCCAATGAGTCAACTCTTCGCATGAGGTGGCCAAGTACTGGAGTTTCAGCTTTAGCATCATTCCTTCCAAAGAAATCCCAGGGCTGATCTCCTTCAGACTGGACTGGTTGGATCTCCTTGCAGTCCAAGGGACATTCAAGAGTCTTCTCCAACACCACAGTTCAAAAGCATCAATTCTTTGGTGCTCAGTTTCTTCACAGTCCAACTTTCGCATCCATACATGACCACTGGAAAAACCATAGCCTTGACTAGACAGACCTTTGTTGGCAAAGTAATGTCTCTGCTTTTTCATATGCTATCTAGGTTGGTCATAACTTTTCTTCCAAGGAGTAAGCGTCTTTTAATTTCATGGGTGCAGTCACCATCTGCAGTGATTTTGGAGCCCCCAAAAATAAAGCCTGACACTGTTTCTACTGTTTCCTAATCTATTTCCCATGAAGTGATGGGACAGATGCCATGATCTTTGTTTTCTGAATGTTGAGCTTTAAGCCAACTTTTTCACTCTCCTCTTTCACTTTCATCAAGAGGCTTTTTAGCTCCTCTTCACTTTCTGCCATAAGGGTGATGTCATCTGCATATCTGAGGTTATTGATATTTCTCCCAGCAATCTTGATTCCAGCTTGTGCTTCTTCCAGCCCAGCGTTTCTCATGATGTACTCTGCGTATAAGTTAAATAAGCAGGGCGACAATATACAGCCTTGATGTACTCCTTTTCTTATTTGGAACCAGTCTGTTGTTCCATGTCCAGTTCTAACTCTTGCTTCCTGACTTGCATATAGGTTTCTCAAGAGGCAGGTCAGGTAGTCTGCCCATCTCTTTCAGAATTTTCCACAGTTTATTGTGATCCACACAAAGGCTTTGGCATAGTCAATAAAGCAGAAATAGATGTTTTTCTGGAACTCTCTTGCTTTTTCCATGATCCAGCGGATGTTGGCAATTTGATCTCTGGTTCCTCTGACTTTTCTAAAACCAGCTTGAACATCTGGAAGTTCACAGTTCATGTATTGCTGAAGCCTGGCTTGGAGAATTTTAACCATTACTTTACTAGCGTGTGAAATGAGTGCAATTGTGCAGTAGTTTGAGCATTCTTTGGCATTGCCTTTCTTTGGGATTGGAATGAAAACTGACCTTTTCTAGTCCTGTGGCCACTGCTGAGTTTTCCACATTTGCTGGTACATTGAGTGCAGCACTTTCACAGCATCATCTTTCAGGATTTGAAAGAGCTCCACTGGAATTCCATCTCCTCCACTAGCTTTGTTTATAGTGATGCTTTCTAAGGCCCACTTGACTTCACATTCCAGGATGTCTGGCTCTAGGTGAGTGATCACATCATTGTGATTATCTTTGTCGTGAAGATCTTTTTTGTACAGTTCTTCTATGTATTCTTGCCACCTCTTGTTAATATCTTCTGCTTCTGTTAGGTCCATACCAGTTCTGTCCTTTATCGAGCCCATCTTTGCATGAAATGTTCCTGTGGTATCTCTAATTTTCTTGAAGAGAGCTCTAGTCTTTCCCATTCTGTTGATTTCCTCTATTTCTTTGCATCACTGAGGAAGGCTTTCTTATCTCTTCTTGCTGTTCTTTGGAATTCTGCATTCTGGTGCTTATATCTTTCTTTTTCTCCTTTGCTTTTCACTTCTTTTCCTAGCTTTGAATTTTTAATAATGGGTTTCTTGATCACACCTTCATGTATAACAATCCCATTAAAGGGTGTACTCAGTTAAATTGCATCAAATGTTTTATAGCACATGTTCAAACAGTAGAAAAGGGAAAAAAGATACTGGCTAAGGTGTATTGTCCCAAGTGGCACTTGTAAAGAACCCGCCTGCCAATGCAGGAGACATAAGAGATGCTGGCTCAATTCCTGGGTAGGAAATGGCAACCTACTCCAGTATTCTTGCCTTGAGAATTCCATGGACAGGGGAGCCTGGTGGTCTCCAGTCCATGGGGTCATAAAGAATCGAACACGACTGAAGCAACTTAGCACATATCGTCTATGAACTGAAAGACTTTCATATTTATGTAGCAGGTACACATGTAGGTATATGCACTCAGGCAGGAAGTGTGACAATGAAGTAATGGAGCTGATTCCATAAAGTAAAATGGAGACTGATCTCATTTTATTGTTATACCTTGTGGTATGTGTATAAAATATTTCTTTCATAAGTTTAAACAGTATCTGCTATAGATGAATTTAATTTTGGTAAACTCAATGAAAAAAATTTTCTATTCTAATGTAACATTTATTGTGAAGATTCCAGAAACACACAAGTCAAAATTTCAAATTATGATTCCCACAGTAACAGTAACTCTGCTGTACAACATACATAATGGAAGAAATGTTATCAACATATACTATAGTGGAAAATACTCAGTAAGCAGAAACAAGCTGAGTTATGCTTGTTGTGGGAATCATCATTTTCAACTAGCTTAGGATATATAAAAATGGAAACTATAAATGAATGAATGATTTTTTTGTACTTAATTCCAATTTTTCTTGATCCAATTTAATCAGCTTTGCATCCAAACTACATTTCTCCTTCATAAACTGCAAATGAACAACTTTTATAATTTTAAAATCCACATCATTTGGTTTCTTTTTCTCATGCAGGCTGCCTTTGAACAGTATCATTTTATCCTATTCCTCCCCAAAAAGGTTAGGACATGTCTGCTGGGATCCATTTATATAGTATCCTTGTCCCCCTGAAGGGCACTGTAGGGGAAGAGAGAAAAAATACCAAAGAGAACAGGAATAACACTGAGTAGCTTAGAAAGGTAAATAAGTACAACAGAAAAAGGGACCCTGGCACCATTAACTTCCCCCTTGGTATCTTCCTAACCAGAAATATGAAAAGTAACACCACCAAATATTTACAGTGTCCAAAGGGTTCAGTCATATCATTAGCTCATCTGATCCTCACTACAACACTGTGAGAAATGCAAAAGGAAAACACCTTTCAGTTGCTCAGTTCTTTGTGACTCAAGGAGAATATGTTTAAGGCTGTGCTTTTATGTTATCATTTAAAGTCTGGGCCATTTAATTACACTTATGATATTACCCACTTAACATATGCAGAGGATTTACTTATTATTGAAGGCAGAATATGCTTTACATAAAAAGATTATGGTTATGAGCTAAGCATTTAACATATTTCAAGCTTTTTGCTTTAACTGTATTCTGACAATTCAATAATGAAACAGAAAGAAATAACTGCCCTTTGAAATTTGTCTGGAATACAATTAATCTTGTATATTATATCCAGTATTACTTTTCCCAGTTTGGCTTTAACTAAGAAGGGCACCTTCTTCAATCTCTGAAGAGGAATCCTTTTCCCTTCCAGCAGTCTTTACCATCAGGATATGTTTCACTATATTCAAACTAAATTACTTTGGCTCAAGAACAATTATATTTCCTTTACTAATCTAAGTAGCTTACCCCCTCCAACCATAGTGTCCATGACCTTGTGTAAGCATTTAGAGGATGACACAGTCAACCTTTATCTCATAGGACTATTAAAATCCAGCTATTTGAATTTAAGTTTGCTTTTCCTCCTTTCTATGTACAAAAAGATGCTTTTCCATGTAATTAGATAAAATTTTTCCTTCTTCATTTACCTAGTGTACCAATAAAAAGATCAATTAAAATGAAGATTCAGAGCTTGCAAAAGCTTCAAAACCATTTGTTCTAACCTGAGCGATAACACAGTTAATCCTTTGCCTGTGAAAAGAATGATCATTTTGCATATAATTAAAAGGTAATATTTTAAGTGCTACAAGGAACACAGAGTCTAAGGAATATTAACTTTAAGAGGTCTTATTGTAGAGGAAGAGTTGTCTTCTGAATGTTTCCTATAATTACAAAAAATATCTTCATAGTGATTTTAAGATTAACACAAAGTTTCTGGATACAACAGATAAAATACAAAAATGAATCCCAGAGACACGAATACTCAACTTTCAGGATTTCTTTCTCCCCCTCATATGTGAAGAAACTATATCTGGGCCTGACAGTGAAGCACAATCTCAATACCATTTCCAGTTACCAGACAGATAGAAGATGGCCGGCAAGATGAAAAAGTCAGTCGTGGGGATATGAGCTCTTGCATCTCATCAGAGACCAGATAAGAGGTTTACTGTCTTACACGATGCATCAGTCACACACAAGGACATGGCCACAAGCACAGATCTTTCCTGCAGTCTATCCATTTTATGGGACTGTCCAGAAAAAGTGCAGACCCAGCCAATGGGCAGCAAGTGAAAAAGCAGTATCTTTTTCAGTGAGGAAACTGAAGAAGAGGTGATCAATTCTAAAGGATCACGGAATGCTTAGAAACGAAAAATGATGGGATTTGTTTCTCTTGAGCAGTCAATATGTGACATTTCCAAAGATCTTAAATTTTCCAGATAAACTGACAGTAAATAAAGCCCTGGAGACTCTCAGTACCACAGATTAAAAAACTAATTTTTCATATTTATTTACAATTTTAGCTGTAGAATTCCAGGAATAGCTGATAAATAAAATATTAACACATGAAAGTGTTAGTTACTTGGTCATGTCTGACCCTTAGCAAACCCGTGAACTATAGCCCATCAGACTCCTCTGTCCATGGAATGCTCCAGGCAAGAATGCTGGAGTGAGTTGCCATTCCCTTCTCCAGGGGATCTTCCCGACCCAGGGATTGAACCTGGGTCTCTGCATGGCAAGCAGATTCTTTACCATCTGAGCCACCAGGGAAGTCCATATTAACACATCAAAGAATGAAACAAAAGAAAATATGTGGAACAAAGTAGTCTAATTATAGAAAAATATTAAATAAATTGCTGCACATTCATAAAATGGATGGTACACAGCCATTCACAATGTGTCCTTGAAGAATGTCCAAGAAGAGGCAAAGGGTTGACAACATACTACAAAATGACAACTGACAAAATGTTCTATATGATGTCTATTTTGGAAAAAAATATGAAAAAGACTAGGAGAATATACATAAAAAGAGAATTTAATGTCTTCACATTTTTTTCTTTTCCAAATGAAAGGGGATTAAACAAGGGGAAATTCTTATTTTCAGAAACAGTCAGTGAGAATATTGTGATCTCTTTATCCCAATATTTGAATAACACACAAAATGAAAAACTGAAATATATTTAGTGCCATTTAGTGCTTGCATTAACAACAATTTTTCCTTAAGTTGTAAAACCAATAGTTTGTTCAAATTTACACTTTGCTTATACTTTCTGCCAAGTCACACAAGAACAATGTATTTTTGAAAATCTATTGACATGAACTTATATCCAATGTTGTAGCCTTTCATGCAGTCTTCATACATCACCACATTTAGAAAATGAACTTCATATGCTTGATTCCATAAGTTTTGAAGAAAACCATGATAATGAGTGCCCACAATCCCAGAATAAAACCCCCAGGAGGATGCCAATCCTTCAGCTTTGGTTTCTGCAAAACAAGAATGACATTATAAATTTAACAATAAAGACCAATAGAAAATAGGTAATTCACAGAGTGTGCGTTTAAGGGGTAGTAACGTAGATTAAATTAAATGTACTGTTAGCCTTCCCTATCTGCAGGTTCCACACATATAAACATGTCCTGTATGTTTCTTTGTGCAGCATAGAGTGGCAGATCAGTCTTCACCATTTACTTGTCATTTCACCAGCTACATTATGATCCTGAAATTGAAGGTCTGTGACTACTGCCTCTTTATGAGATATATTAATACTTCCTGGATTATGAGCCAAGATTGTAAGGACAGTTATGAGAATCCTATTCTAGGATGGATTAAAGTGAAAAACTGTAATCTGAAATTTGCTTTCGTCACCATGTAAACTAGATTCCAGAAAGGCTTTTAGTGGTTTCCACATCTTATATTTTGTTTCTTCCTCTACATAACCAGGATACCTAATGCTCTTCACTCAATCTTCAAATTATCACATGGAAAAATAAAAAAGAAAGGAAAGAAAGAAGGAAGGAAGAAAGAGAGGGAAGGAGGGAAAACCTAACACAAGTCAAATCTACCAGAAATCAGTAAGGACCATGCCATTAATTCACTGCCATGATTCTTATAAATTTATGTTTATTATACATGCTTTAAAATATCTAATAATTACCTAATGTATTCAAGACTATAAACTCACTGAAAATATTCCAAAGGATATTTTGATAGAAAGAAATTCTATTTCCTTTTAATTTTATAAATTGAGAAGTTTATGCAAATGGCTGATTTTCAATTAGGTAATCCTTTTCATTTTTTTCTTTTACAAAGGAAATGAATTACTATATTGAAGTTGCAGTTATTAAAACTTTAAAAAACCAAATTTTGATAAAGTAACATGTAATTTTTAAATTAAAATGTTTTAGATAATTTCAAGGTCATGCTGAGAATAAATAATACTTCAAGAAATTTGCAACAACTGTAATGTGATATAAAAAAATCAATGATTTCTTTTTTTCCCTTTTGATGAGAACTCCTGGAATTTACTCTAAAAATTCCATGAACAATATAAAGCAGTGTTAATTACATTAATTCTATTGCATATAACACATCTAGTATTTTTTTAATTAATTAATCTTAATTACAGGATAATTACTTTACAAAACTGTGATGGTTTTTGTCATACATCAACATGTATGATAAGCTCAGTGGTTCTCAAACCATTTCAGATGGTTTGTAAGCTCTTGGAACATTGTGCAACACTGAAAAATCTTAATTTCAGAAGAAAATCTATAGTAATGAATATAAAACATAGTTATAATAAAGGTAGGTATATAAGTATCATAAGCATGTGACATGAAAATACAAGTGAGTGAACTAAATAAACATGATTAACTGCTGCTCAGTTTTTGTCCTGTTTATTCTCTAATAGTCAAACATTGGTAACTCTTGCCAAATGGATGAACAAGCTTAAGATCAAAAATTATTTTTCCATAACTGGGAAATGATTATCTAGTAAAGAGCTATTAACTCAAAAAAAAAAATCATTATTAGTGGAAGCACATCTTTACACAGTAGTCAGAAGACGCTCCCTGGGAATCTACTTTAAAGAGTATTGACTTGGTTGAGGAGATATGATTCAGATTTTCCCCAGTAACTAGGAATCTGATTTATATAGTATTTGAAAATACACACACACACACACACACACAGGTTACTAGGTTATTACTTTTAAAAAGTTAAATAAATATTGTCAAAACTTGGCATTAAACTATGCACTGTAGAAGAACAGGTTATAATATAGACAACTGTTCTATAAACTAATTTAATGAATTTCAGTGCTAAATGTTCAGGAGATGTGAACCTTCAAGAGTTCAAGAGCACCTAAAACTTTCAGGTGGTGTTTAAATCAAGTCATGTAAGAAAACGCTGAGCATCATTTAGGCACTATGATTCATTACAGATTACTGAAATAAATAATCAAGTAGTTAACAGCAAATCTTACTTCTGTATCTGTAGGAATTCTAGTTACTTTTCAATGAGATGGATTCCCTGAAGTTGTGATTTTACCATTACATCTTAAACTCAGAAGGCAGAAACAGTTGCCAGAGATTAGACAACTGTAGCTTCCCAGGTAGCACTTGTGGTAAAGAGCCTGCCTACCAATGCAAGAGACATAAGAGACTCGGGTTCGATCCCTGGGCTGGGAAGATTCCCTGGAGAAGGGAATGGCAACCCACTCCAGTATTCTTGAAGAATCCCATGGACAGAGGAGCCTGGTGGGCTACAGTCCATGGGTTGCAAAGAACTGGACACGACTGAAGTGACTCAGCATGTAACTTCTTTAGAAGTAACTAGCATTTCTCCAGTGTTCTTGCCTGGAGAATCCCAGGGATGGGGGAGCCTGGTGGGCTGCCGTCTATGGGGTCGCACAGAGTCGGACACGACTGAAGCAACTTAGCAGCAACAGCAGCAGCATTTCTCCAAAGATTGGTCCTGATAGTTATTTCAATCTGTTATTTTTAAAACTGTTGCAGAGAATTCTGGAGGCACTGCTTCCTGATCCTTCAACTAAATATGTCCCACATTTAGACCACTGATGCCCAGGAGAGGACAAGAGGAGAAAGCAAAGTGCTAGAACTGTGGTTTGCCAATGGCAAACTCTGAAGGCAATAATGGAAGGCCAAGAAATGTATGTTATTACTCCAGAAGTATTATGGAATGGTATATTTATTCACATCACAACACTGTACAAGCTAACAAAAGTAGCAAATCTCAGCCTTTCAAAACTACTATTTGCAGTTGCTCTATTTTTATTGTATTTTCACTACATATATTTGACTAACAAAAAAATGGAAAATGAATTATTAATTAAATACAGTTTGGACTCTTAGCATGACATCTATGAAGAATCCTGCTAGTGCAGCTGCTCCCATCTTCTCAGGAAAGGCACAGAAAAAGGCACAGAAAGAGACAACAGCACTCTCTACTAAAACTAACTTAACCTCTGTTGAGAAACCTCAGACAGTTTCACTATCTGTAAGTCTGGAAACCAGGTCTAGAAACAAATTAATGGTGGCCCAGTTTTCTGAATACTACACAGGATGCAAAAGATTGCTATGCTCTGTGAAACAGGTAATTCTGTCAGCTGAGAAAGGGATTTTAGCTCTCTCACTTTTTCTGCCTGCTGTTTAAGAGAAACAGTGTTGCCATAGAAGGTGACTTTATGAGGCAGCCAGAGTAGTGCAACTCTTCCCCAACCAATTAATGGCATACTTCTTTCTACATCTATTTAAATATAATTCCCAGTAAAGAGCATATCAGAAAGTAGCGGGCACTGGCAAAGGTTTACTGCATCCAAGAAGGCTCAACATCCAAACAAAAATCTCTGCAAAGAAGGGAAAATACAGGAAAAATCCCTTCAATAATATATGTTAAGAAACAATGTTTTTTCCACATACTTCATCTTTTTAAAGTGTCCAAAAGCCAGGCACACCCAGCACAGCAGCACATGACCCTAGTTTAGTTCAAAACCACATCTGATGACTGGCTACCAGTCACTGGGGAATGTTGAACAACTATTCTTCAGATACAGATCTGAAAGGATCCAAATCTAAGTAGATGGTGAGAAACATCCATATGCTCTGTTGGGAGATACTGACAGTATTCTAAGAAAAAGGCAAAAACCAAGGTGAGGTCCATGAGTAAAAACACTCCAACATATGAAGAAGAAATTTCCTGAAGACACAAAGAACATATCTCTGAAAAGATTTCATAAAGAACAAAAGAATAATTTTAGAAAAATTTTATTTGACATGGATTTGAATAAAAATGCACAAGAAGCCAAAACCAAATGAATAGCATAAAGATAAAATACTACAAGATACAGGGACAAAAGGTTGAGGTAAAAAGGGAGCTGGAAGATAGTGTCCTAAGCACCTGTCTGAGTCCTTTATTCACCAAATTGTGGTAGACTAATCACAGGAAAAAAAGGTCCTAATTCCCCATACTTCCTTCCCTGTGTCCATACATTTTGAATATATTGCTTTATGGCAGTTCTCGTCAAGAGGTATACTCTACGTCTTTCTTCCATGCCTTGTGACTTCTTTTTGCCAACGGAAAGGAACATAAGCAATGGTGTCCTAATTCCATGCTAGCCTCAAGAGGCTTTCTTTGCCTGTTTCTGCTCTCTCTTAGACCTCTGCTACCACCATGAGAAACAAATGTAGGTAAGGCTTCTGGAGGTAAAAAAGACATCAGATGGAGACGAACTCAAGTTCTCCAGCCAGCAGCCGGCCACCTCCCAGATGCAGAATTGCCTAGCCAAGACAAGGCTGACCAGAGACTCAAGAGGGTGCCCAGCTAAGAACAGAACTGCTTAGCTGAACTCAGCCTGAATCCCTACCCTGAAGACTTATGAGTCAAATAGATAGTTGAAGTTTTAAGCCACTAACTTTTGGCTTATTATTCATCAAAAGCTATGAAATGCACCCACTGAGATGACCATTAATATAGAAGGAAAAATCCTGATCCTTTATTATCATAAGAAAATAAAGTTCTCATCTACATACTTTTCAAGTTTCTGCAACAATGGTATATATAAAACCAGCATGAAGGGCGGCTAATCAGCTCCTTGTGGATCATGAACTTGATTGAGGGGAGGGAGGTCTGTCAAGATAATCCCCCTGATGTATTCTAGAACAAGAAATTCAGCCCCATTTCACTCATCTGAGCTAAATTTCACTAAGTAAGGACTGCAGCAAACACCTGTTTCCCCTGAACAGTAGGTATAGCAGACTCTGCAGAAGTCATGAGACTTCTAGAGGTAAATTTTGTGAATGTTCTTTGCCCCATACTCCTCACTTTAAGGGAGTGGCAGTTATGCTCACTTTTAGCTCTTTCTTGTAGTCTTCCTGGGAAGAGATTGACTCCACTTGTCACCATGCTGGGAACTGCTCCCAAGGAAATAAAGTGGGGGAATCTAGAGACTAATTCACCTCACTTCTCTCTAACCTTCCTCCTCCCAAATACGTGAGCTACTCTAGCTCAAGTCTTGTTCCTTTCCTTTTGAAGTTAGTCAGCAATTCATATTCATTGGATATTGCCACCACCCAACCCTCTGCTAGAGAAATGTTCATTTCTCCCAGAATCTTGATGTATCTTACATATGGTAAATCTGCAAAGCAATTAATTTAATCTAGGATAATTAAAGATGATTTGTTTTTAACTATAATTTTGCTTCCAACAGAAAATTGACCACTGTTTTACCTTAACCATAATTTTAGTTTTTTCTGACACAAATGCCCACTATTAATATTGTTAATTAATATCACTCTGGAATTTTTAGCTAATCCAGATGTCAGTTCAAGGAAGAAATAATTTTCATATTTGCAGATTTTACAATTAGGTATCAACAAACTATACAAAACCAACTCTTAGAATTACTGAGAACAAAGAGTTCAGATCTGAGATAAATATAAAAAAATACCCTTCCAATGTGCCAGTAAAAATGAGTTGGAAAACAGAATAGAAACAAATTTCATCCACAATAGCACTAAAAAACATAAAATATCTGGGAATATCCACAGCATGAGGATAAAAATCTCATTTTAAATGTCATTTTATAAATTTATAAAATCTAATTCTATAAATTCATCTCATATGTTAAAAATCTATATTACTGTATAGAGGGGTAAACAGTCCTGAATATCAAAGAGGATATGATAAAGCTAATCTATAATATTCTCTGATACAAAATAGAAAAGATCAATGAAACAGAATAGAAAGTAGTCAATCAGCTCAGTATCCAACAATTTGGATATTATATTGGATATTATAAAAGAACTATAACAAATCAACAAGCAAGGAAATATTCTTACTGGTCCTCTAGCAATGGGTTAACATCTGGAAAAGAAATCAGTTTTGTTTCTAAACCAAAACTACAAACCAAAATATACTTCACATGGTTAAGAATTAGATGTAAACATATGACATATTAAAAAAAAATGTTTTCAATTACTTTTGTAAAGTGGCACCCAGGGGTCTATCATAATGGTAGCTATGTTAACGGTACCAGTGGAGAGCAGTTACAAAGGATTTCATTATGAAAAGCATGCATCAAAGGGCCTGCAAGCTAAGGGGACTGTCAATGGGTGGCTATTCAGGAAAGACTTCTTGGATGAGCTGGCCCTTGAACAAGGTGTCATATGTAAGTTGATGGACAGGAGGAGATAACATCCAAGCAGTGACACATGGAACAAAATCATGGTGATGGTAAAAGCCAGGCATTGGGAAGAGTGATACCCCAGTCATACTAGATAGCAGGGGGAAGGTGACAGAAAGAGGTTTGCATCTGCTTTGTTCGATGCCAAACCCACAGGACTCTGGCACTTAGAAAATCCTGATGAAAGAAAGGGTGCAGCTTGAAAGTAGCAAGCATTACGGCCAGGAGGGTCACTCTGTGAATAACCAGTTGCATTCTGGGATCTGAAACAATGCAATGCCTCTGAGAGTTTAGCCAGCAACCACCCACAGGTGAATATGGTATCTGCACAGTAAAGGGATTTATAACTTTAAAAGCAATAAATGGAAATAAAAAGGTGGAGAGATTTTTAAAAGAACTTTTTGAAAAATCGATATTTTATTAAGTGTATAAATCAAACTAAGAGGCAAATAAATGAGAAAATATGACAGAGAGGGGGTTAAATTCAGTACTCTCAGATCTACCAAAAATGAGTAAGAAAAGACACATGGATTTATGAACAAATGTTATAGGGAAATGAAAATTTTCACAATAATTACAAATGGCTAATAAAAACCTGAAAAATATAATTTTTGATCATAAAAGCAAGTTAAAGTGTTATTTCTTCCTTGTTTCAAAACTGAATTAGTAAATGTTAATAAGGATGGTCAACTTTTCAGGGAAAGTAATCTATTTATATGTTCAGAAGTCTTTAAAATGTTCATAATTTTCATTCCTAGAATCTGTTGCACTCCTAGCTAGGCTCTACAGTAAGGAATTCAGAAATGCTGACAAAGATTTTGCACAAAGATTTTCTTCTTACTGTATTTACAAAATAAAGGTGGGAAACTATATAGATAATATGAGAAATACTGCACATCAACATAATTAGTCATCAAGAATGTTCTCAATTTTAATGATTTGGAAAGATGCTTTAGACTGTAATATGAAAATAAAAGTAAAATGCAAATTGAGTATGAAATATGATCTTATAACAATATTCAGAAAAAGGAAACTGAAGTCTGAATACAGTTTCTGAGAAAGAAACAGGATTAGAGGTACTTTCAAACTTTTCTCTACACTTATCTACACTTTTGAAAATATATTTTCTACAATGGATAGGTATTTCTTTAATTATTTTTATGGGGGAAAGAGGAATGCAGAGGAAAAACTTTTAATAAAAGAGTCCACCTAGAAGAATCTTTCTATATTCATCTTTTTCAAACTTAGAAGATGTTCTACAATAATACCATTTAGTACATGATATCCTTCTTTGAGAAAAAATAACATGAATAGCATGACAGCGCCATAATAAAATAAAGTGCTTTTTCAGTATGGATTTAATGATATTTCCAGAGAATAACAATATTGCTATTTTTAAAATAACTATAGGTAATATTTTAGGCATTCTACAATGATTTTACTTACAATCAAATGAGAGATTGGTATAATTATTGCATTTTATAGTACAGCTGCATTTGAAGTAAGTTCACATTAAAGTATAGCTTGTAATTTCATTTGTGTCCATATTAGAGCTTCTCATAAAATGACTAATTTTATGTAGTTAAGCTACTCTACTGACTGCTATTAAATATACTTTTTTTTTAAACTTTCACAATAATAGCTATAATACAGAGGTGAAAAGCATATATAAAACATTGCAATGTGTCATGAGCAAACACTTAAAAGCTTAAGGGCTACCTATTATTGAAATGCTTAATATTTCAAATTAAAAAGATAGGTAGCTTAGCAACACTACATTGCCAATTGTGAACAGTGTTCAGTCTCCTCTTTCATGTTTCTAGGAGAACATTAACCACAGAACTTCAAACAGTTAACAGAGAACAGAACTAGGTACTAAAATTATGTAAAAAGAAAAAATTGAGGATTTAAAAAATTATACATGTTTACTGGAAAACAAATAGAAAATTTACAATGTTTCAATAAGATTTTTTCCTTAAAATATAATGAGCCTATCAGAACAGTTAAATTATATTTTAAGAAAAAAAAAAAAAAACAATCCACTAAGGTTACAATTACTTTAGCAGATAATTTAGCTATTTGTTTTCAACCATTTAATTAGTTGTAGTTTGTTAGTATTTCCAGTCTATCAACATCTTCTGTATAAAATATGATTTGTAATCTTCAAATTACACTTGCAGTATACATCGAACTGTGATCAGCAGGATTCTAAGAGAGCCCCCAAGATTCCCTCTCCCAGGTGTGCATATGCTGTGTAATCGCTTCCCTTTGAGTGTGGATCAGGACTTATGAATACGACGGGATATCACTCCTTTCACTAGGTTACATTATATAACAAAGACAAGGGGATTATGAAGATGTTATTAAGGTCCCTAATCAGTGACCTTCAATTAGTCAAAAAGGAGATTATCCTGGAGAGAGAGACTGATCTAATTAGGTGAGCCCTTTGAAAGAGGGTCTAGATATCAGGGACCTAAGTCAAGAGAGACAAGTTCAGTTCAGTTGAATTCATTCGCTTACTTGTGCTGACTCTTTGTGACCCCACGAACCACAGCATGCCAGGTTTACCTATCCATCCATCACCAACTCCCAGAGTCCACTCAAATCCATGTCTATTGGGTCAGTGATGCCATCCAACCATCTCATCCTTTGTTGTCCCCTTCTCCTGCCCTCAATCTTTCCCAGCATCAGGGTCCTTTCAAATGAGTCAGTTCTTAGCATCAGGTGGCCAAAGTATTGGAATTTCAGCTTCAACATCAGTCTTTTCAATGAATATTCATGACTGATTTCCTTTAGGATGGACTGGTTGGATCTCTCTTGCAGTCATAACACCACAGTTCAAAAGCATCAATTCTACAGTGCTCAGCTTTCTTAATAGTCCAACTCTCACATCCATACATGACCACTGGAAAAACCATAGCTTCGACTAGACAGACCTTTGTTGACAAAGTAATGTCTCTGCTTTTTAATATGCTGTCTAGGTTGGTCATAGCTTTCCTTCCAAGGAGTAAGCATCTTTTAATTTCATGGCTGCAGTCACCATCTGCAGTGATTTTGCAGCCCAGAAAATAAAGTCAGCCACTGTATCCACTGTATTCACATCTATTTGCCACAAAGTGATGGGACCAGATGCCATGATAATTGTTTTCTGACTTTTGAGCTTTAAGCCAACTTTTTGACTCTCCTCTTTCACTTTCATCAAGAGGATCTTTAGTTTCTCTTCACTTTCTGCCATAAGGGTGGTGTCATCTGCATATCTGAGGTGATTGATATTTCTCCCGGCAATCTTTATTCCAGCTTGTGCTTCTTCCAGCTCAGCGTTTCTCATGGTGTACTCTAAGTTAAATAAGCAAGGTGACAATATACAGCCTTGACGTACTCCTTTCCTATTTGGAACCAGTCTGTTGTTCCATGTCCAGTTCTAACTGTTGCTTCCTGACCTCATATAGGTTTCTCAAGAGGCAAGTCAGATGGTCTGGTATTCCCATCTCTTTCAGAATTGTCCACAGTTTATTGTGATCCCCACAGTCAAAGGCTTTGGCATAGTCAATAAAGCAGAAATAGATGTTTTTCTGGAACTCTCTTGCTTTTTCCATGATCCAGCGGATGTTGGCAATTTGATCTCTGGTTCCTCTGTCTTTTCTAAAACCAGCTTGAACATCTGGAAGTTCACAGTTCGCGTATTGCTGAAGCCTGGCTTGGAGAATTTTGAGCATTACTTTACTAGCATGTGATATGAGTGCAATCGTGCGGCAGTTTGAGCATTCTCTGGCATTGCCTTTCTTTGGGATTGGAATGAAAACTGACCTTTTCTAGTCCTGTAGCCACTGCTGATCTGGATCTGCCTAAAACAACTTAAAAGCAATCCTTAAAGGAATCAAATTGATTCTAGAACAAAATCCAGCACTCATTACAAGAATAAAACAAAAATCCAAAATGTAACAGCCAACAACAACAACAACAAAAATAAAACAGCTAGCATCCAATCTTTTAAAAGGACATGGGAAGGAGGAAAATATCACCCAAAGCCAAGATTTAAATTAATCAGTTGAAATAGACACATATATGAAAAAGATGATGTATTTAGTATACAGGGCTCTTAAGATAGCTATTATAAATTGCATGTAAAGAAAAACATGATCATATGAGAAAAGAGAATATATAAATAAGATCTATTATAGGATTTCTAGAGATGAACAATATATATAAGATGAAAGCTACATTGGATGAAATTAAGAGTAGATTAGACACTTTAGCAGAGAACTATTAAGACAGCAAGAGAAGTTACTCAAATGAAGCACAGAAAGAAAAAGAGAAGGGAAAAGAATACAGAGAGCCTAAGTTATGCCTATCGTGGCATAGTATTAAGCAGGAATACATTCATGTAACTGGAGTCCTAAAAAGCAAGAGACAAAAATATGTTAAACAAATAACGACTGAAATTTTATCAAATTTCATAACAACTATAAACCACCAAATCCACAAAGCCCAACACTAAGAAACACAGAGAAAGCCACAAAAAGGAACATCATAATAAAAATTCTGAAAAACAGTGGTAGGACTTCCTTGGTGGTCCAGGGGTTAGGAATCCATCCACAAATGCAGTGGATACAGGTTCGATTCCTGGTCTGGGAAGATTTCATGTGCCACGGGGCAACTAGGCCCATGTGTCACAACTACTAAAGCCTGCGTGCTCTACAGCCCACGTGCCACAACTTCTGAACCCCTGCACCCACAGCCCACATTCTGCAAGAGAAGCCATCGCAGTGAGAAGCCTGTGCATCGCAACTAGAGAAAGCCCAAGCGCAGCACTGAAGACCCAGTACAGCCAAAGTAAACAGATACATTAAATTTTTTAAAAAAGAAAAGGAAAACAATGATAGCAAGAACACCTTAAAAGCAGTCATGTAAAAAGAGATGTATTCTTACAGAGAGGGGTTTAAGAAACTACAGCAGATGAGTTAGTCACATGATTATACAAATAAAGTTTTATAAGAACACAGCCATGCTCATTCATTTACATATTGTCTACTGCTGCTTTCACATTAAACCAAAGTTCAGTAGTTGCAACAAAGATCAGATACCTAAACTATTTACTATCTGGTCCTTTAAGAAAAAGTGTACTGACCCCTGCTACAGTGGAACAAAGATAAGCATAACTGAAGATGTGCTGTCAGCAACCATGGAATCCAGAAGACAAAAGAAAGGCATCTTTAAAGTACTGAAACAAAATAAATGTTACCTAGATTCTAGGGAAAATGTGCCAAGTGAAAAAAAGTCTTTCGAGGATGAACATGAAATAAAATTTCAGTAAAACAAAACCTTTGAGAATTCAACAGACATTTACTGCAGCAGACCTACATAACAATATACAAAGTTCAGTTCAGTTCAGTTCAGTCGCTCAGTCGTGTCTGACTCTTTCAACCCCATGAATCACAGCACGCCAGGCCTCTCTGTCCATCACTAACTCCTGGAGTTCACTCAAACTCACACCCATCGAGTCGGTGATGCCATCCAGCCATCTCATCCTCTGTCATCTCCTTCTCCTCCTGCCCCCAACCCCTCCCAGCATCAGAGTCTTTTCCAATGAGTCAACTCTTTGCATGAGGTGGCCAAAGTACCGGAGTTTCAGCTTCAGCATCATTCCTTCCAAAGAAATCCCAGGGCTGATCTCCTTTAGGATGGACTGGTTGGATCTCCTTGCAGTCCAAGGGACTCTCAAGAGTCTTCTCCAACACCACAGTTCAAAAGCATCAATTCTTCGGCTCTCAGCTTTCTTCACAGTCCAACTCTCACATCCATACGTGACCACTGGAAATACCATACCCTTGACTAGATGGACCTTTGTTGGCAGAGTAATGTCTCTGCTTTTCAATATGCTATCTAGGTTGGTCATAACTTGTCTTCCACGTAGTAAGCGTCTTTTAATTTCATGGGTGCAGTCACCATCTGCAATGATTTTGGAGCCCCCCAAAATAAAGTCTGACACTGTTTCCACTGTTTCCCCATCTATTTCCCATGAAGTGATGGGGCCAGATGCCATGACCTTCATTAGCAATATACAAAGTGGTATATCAAATACTTATACTATAAGGTATACCTACAGCAGACCTATAATACAAGAAATGTTAAGAGAAGTTCTTCAGGCAGAACGAAAATTATACCAGAGGGAAATACAGACTTCCACAAATGAAAGAGGAGAAATAAAAATGGTAAACTGCTAAACAAATAAATAAAAATGTTTTCTTCATTCAAAAATTTCCTTAAAAGATAATTGACTGTTTAAAGTAAAAATGATAATAGACTGTGTGGTTCATAAAGATGTAGAATCAAAACATATAACAACAACAGCATAAAGAATAGAAGGGAGAAACTGAGAACACATCATTATAAAGTTCTTATGCTGTACATAAAATAATATACTATTTCAAGTTCGTGTTTAGTCATTCAGTCGTGTCCGGCTCTTCGCAACCCCACGGACTGTACTCCACCAGGCTCCTCTGTCTATGGGATTTTCTAGGCAAGAATATTGGAGTGGGTTGCCATTTCCTTCTCCAGGGGATCTTCCTGACCCAGGAATCAAACCGGGGTCTCCTGCATCGCAGGTGGATTCTTTTACAGCTGAGCTACCAGGGAAGCCTCAAGAAGATGACTACCAGGGAAGTCAACTATTTAAAGTAGACTGTATTAAATTAAAGATACGTATTACAAATCCTAGACTAACAACACTAATAAACTGGATTCACTTAATAAACCAAAAGTGGAGTTAAAATGGCATCCTACAAACTCAACAGAAAACAGAAAAGGAAAAGGAACTGAAAACAGATGGAGCAAATACAAAACAAACAGCATTACAGCAGATCTAAATCCTGCTAGCCTGGTAGCCAATCAGGCTCCTCCGTCCATGGGATTTTCCAGGCAAGAGTGCTGCAGTGGATTGCCATTTCCTTCTCCAGGGGATCTTCCTGACTCAGGAATTGAACCCGAATCTCCCGCACTGCGGGCAGATGCTTTATCATCTGAGCCACCAAGGAAGCTTGATCTAAATCCAACCAGATTTAAATCCGATTTAACTATTGATAATTACATTAAGTGAAAGGATCTCATTTAAGGGACAAGATCTGACAGACAAAGTGCCTGATGAACTATGGACGGAGGTTCGTGACATTGTACAGGAGACAGGGATCAAGACCATCCCCATGGAAAAGAAATGCAAAAAACCAAAATGGCTGTCTGAGGAGGGCTTACAAATAGCTGTGAAAAGAAGAGAAGCAAAAAGCAAAGGAGAAAGGAAAGATATAAGCATCTGAATGCAGAGTTCCAAAGAATAGAAAGGAGAGATAAGAAA
The DNA here is from genome assembly GCF_014754425.2 of Oryx dammah. Lineage (NCBI taxonomy): Eukaryota > Metazoa > Chordata > Mammalia > Artiodactyla > Bovidae > Oryx > Oryx dammah. The sequence continues at coordinate 191,677 of NW_024080615.1, read as the reverse complement.
GCCTTCCTCAGTGATCAATGCAAAGAAATAGAGGCAAACAACAGAATGGGAAAGACTAGAGATCTCTTCAAGAAAATTAGAGATACCAAGGGAACATTTCATGCAAAGATGGGCTCGATAAAGGACAGAAATGGTATGGACCTAACAGAAGCAGAAGATATTAAGAAGAGGTGGCAAGAATACACAGAAGAACTATACAAAAAAGAGCTTCACAACCAAGATAATCACGATGGTGTGATCAATCACCTAGAGACAGACATCCTGGAATGTGAAGTCAAGCGGGCCTTAGAAAGCATCACTACGAACAAAGCTAGTGGAGGTGATGGAATTCCAGTGGAGCTCTTTCAAATCCTGAAAGATGATGCTGTGAAAGTGCTACACTCAATATGCCAGCAAATGTGGAAAACCCAGCAGTGGCCACAGGACTGGAAAAAGTCAGTTTTCATTCCAGTCCCAAAGAAAGGCAATGCCAAAGAATGCTCAAACTACCGCACAGTTGCACTCATTTCACACACCAGCAAAGTAATGGTCAAAATTCTCCAAGCTAACCTTCAGCAATACGCGAACCGTGAACTTCCAGATGTTCAAGCTGGTTTTAGAAAAGGCAGAGGAACCAGAGATCAAATTGCCAACATCCGCTGGATCATCGAAAAAGCAAGAGAGTTCCAGAAAAACATCTATTTCTGCTCTATTGACTATGCCAAAGCCTTTGACTGTGTGGATCACAATAAACTGTGGAAAGTTCTGAAAGAGATGGGAATACCAAACCACCTAACCTGCCTCTTGAGAAATCTGTATGCAGGTCAGGAAGCAACAGTTAGAATTGGACATGGAACAACAGACTGGTTCCAAATAGGAAAAGGAGTACGTCAAGGCTGTATATTGTCACCCTGCTTATTTAACTTATACTCAAGAGTACATCATGAGAAATGCTGGGCTGGAAGAAGGACAAGCTGGAAACAAGATTACTGGGAAAAATACCAATAACCTCAGATATGCAGATGACACCACCCTTATGGCAGCATGTGAAGAGGAACTAAAAAGCCTCTTGATGAAAGCAAAAGAGGAGACTGAAAAAGTTGGCTTAAAGCTCAACATTCAGAAAACTAAGATCATGGCATCTGGTCCCATCACTTCATGGGAAATAGTTGGGGAAACAGTGGAAACAGTGTCAGACTTTATTTTGGGGGGCTCCAAAATTACTGCAGATGGTGACTGCAGCCCTGAAATTAAAAGACGCTTACTCCTTGGAAGACAAGTTATGGCCAACCTAGATAGCATATGAAAAAGCAGAGACATTACTTTGCCAACAAAGGTCTGTCTAGGCAAGGCTATGGTTTTTCCTGTGGTCATGTATGGATGTGAGAGTTGGACTGTGAAGAAGGCTGAGCACCGAAAAATTGATGCTTTTGAACTATGGTGTTAGAGAAGACTCTTGAGAGTCCCTTGGACTGCAAGGAGATCCAACCAGTCCATTCTGAAGGAGATCAGCCCTGGGATTTCTCCGGAGGGAATGATGCTGAAACTGAAACTCCGGTACTTTGGCCACCTCATGTGAAGAGTTGACTCATTGGAAAAGACTCTGATGCTGGGAGGGATTGGGGGCAGAAGGAGAAGGGGACGACAGAGGATGAGATGGCTGGATGGCATCACTGACTTGATGCATGTGAGTCTGAGTGAACTCCGGGAGTTGGTGATGGACAGAGAGGCCTGGCGTGCTGCGATTCATGGGGTCACAAAGAGTCGGACACAACTGAATGACTGAAGTGAACTGAACTGAGTTTAGTTGCTCAGTCCTGTCCAACTCTTTGTGACCTCATGGACTATATAGCCTGCCAGGCTCCTTTGCCCATAGAATTCTCCAAGCAAGAATACTGGAGTGGGTTGCCATTCTCCTCCCCAGGGGATGTTTCTGACCTGTGGATTGAACCCAGGTCTCCTGCAGGTAATTCTTAACCATATGAGCTACAAAGGATCTTAGTATTCCAATTAAAAGGCAGAGATCGTCAAGTTGAATAAAACCATAAAACTCAATGATATTCTACCTATAAGAAACCCACTTTAAATTCAAAACAGATAAGTTAAAAGTGAAATCAAAATCTCTTTTTCCAAATGGAAAAAGAAACCTGGGCAGGCCATATTAACATCAGAATAAAGCAGTATTCAGAACAGCGGTCCCCAACCTTTTTGGCACCAGGTACTAGTTTTGTGGAAGACAATCTTTCCACAGACCTGGGATGGGGGATGTTTGCAGGATGGTTCAAGCACATTACCTTTATTGTGCACTTTATTTCTAATCTAATGCTGTCACTAATTTGACAGGAGGTACTGGTCCACAGCCTAGAGGATGGGAACCCCTGCTTTAGAACATCGAATATTACAGGGAATAAAAAAAGAACTTCTCATACTAATATGGAGAAGGCAATGGCACCCCACTCCAGTACTCCTGCCTGGAAAATCCCAGGGAAGGAGGAGCCTGGTGGGGCTGCAGTCCATGGGGTCACTGAGGGTCGGACACGACTGAGCGACTTCACTTTCACTTTTCTATTTCATGCTTTGGAGAAGGAAATAGCAACCCACTCCAGTGTTCTTGCCTGGAGAATCCCAGGGACAGGGGAGCCTGGTGAGCTGCCGTCTATTGGGTCGCACAAAGTTGGACACGACTGAAGTGACTTAGCAGCAGCAGCATACTAATACAGGGATTGATTCACCAAAAAGGTATACCAATTCTAAACGTTTTATGTACTTAAAGTTTCAAAAACACATATGAAAAACTGATAGAACTGAAAGGAAAAATTATAACTGTGTATTTCAGTGCAATCTCAGAATTAATTAGTAAAAAAAAATCAGTAAGAATATGGAAAATCTGAACATTATCAACCAATTTGATGTAGTTGACATATTTATTTCACTTTACCCAGTGATATTAGAATGCAAATGCTATATTAGTGCACGTGGACATTCACCATGATGGACCAGTTTCTGGTCTCTAACACAAGTCTCAAATAATTTTTAAGGCCTGATGTCACAGAGTATTCCACAAGTGGAATTAAACTAGAAATCAGTAACAGAAGAGAGAACTTGGAAAAATCTTCACATACTTAGAAATTAAACAATATATTTCTAAGTAACCCAAGAAGAAATTACAAGGGATATTAGAAAATATTTTGAATTTAATGAAAATATATTTGTCAACTGAAAAGAATGCAAAGCTGAAAAACTGATGTTTTATTTGGCAGTCTTACTGAAGACTTGAGTCCAGGATACAGCCTCTCAGATAGCTCTGAGGGACTGTTGCAAAGAGGTAAGTGACAAGTCAGAATATACAGGAGTTTTTGTGGGGGGCAAGAAAAAAAAGGAAAGAAAAAAAAAAAAAACCCAGGTATCCAACATCAAACAATTACTGCTAACTATATTTTTACAACCAGACATCTCAAGTTAATGAATTTAACACTTTTCTATGTATGAGAAGATGCAAGAGTCTGGACTTATTGAAATTATTCCCTTGATTTGCATCTTAGCAATCTACTGCCAGTATTCCAATTTTCTCCACGCTGAGTTCCTTTACCCTCAGGGTGCATTGTCAGGGGTGGCTGCAGTTGCTGATGGCTTGATGGTGGGCAGCCTGTTTACTGAAATGGCAGGTGACACTCTTTATTCATACACTTCAAAATGTGTGGGATGTACATAAATCATGCTTACAGAGATATGTATAGTTTTATACAATTGTATTAGAAAAGAATATCTGAAATCAGTAATTTATGAAAAAGATTCCACCTGGAGAAATTTGAAAAAAAAAAAAAAAAAGAGCAAATGAAACCCAAACTAAGTACAAAAAAGAAAATTAAAAAGTGAAACAATAAAAGACAAAAAAAAGGGAGGGTAGAGGAAAATATCAACAACCAAAAACTGCTTCTTTGAAGTTCAATAAAAGTGATAAACTTCTGAAAAAAATGGTTTAAAGGGGAAAAAAAAAGAAGAAAAGAGAGAATATCACCACAGATTATACAGAGATTAAAAAAATAATGAGGATACAAAAATAACTTTATGGCAATGAATTTGACAAGCTATGCCTTGACAGATACAAATTACCATCTTATCTAATTTTAAGCCAGATAATTAAAAGACACATAACTTCGGTAAAGTCCACAAAAATTTCCACATCCCAAACTGATATGGAAAGAAGAGAATCAAGCAAGAGGAAAGGGATTTCCAGTCAGCCTCTAAAACAAGAGATCTGTGTTGATAAGAATGTTTTAGGAAAGAACCCAGAATAGTCAAGCAGAAACTGCAAATAATAATGGTTAACACTTAAATATTTACTATACACCATGCATTAAAGAATTTTAAATGTGTCAGTGCATTGCCTTCAAAGTAGATAATATCATTACCCTGCTTAACAGATGAGGAAAATTAATAATTATTACAAAACTACCACCACTACACATAATCTTGATTATTATTTATGGAGTACTGACCAAAAGTTCCACTCCTTTATAAGACCTTCACATATATTATCTTATTTAATCCTTACAACAGCACTGTGACACAATTATATAATTAGTGTCTTATTTCAAACATGAGAAAACTATATTGAGTAACTTGATTAGTCACAAGCTAGAAACTTTAGTAAGTGGTTTTGCTAGGCGTGAAACATGGTTTAGTTTGATTTCAAAGTCAGTGCTCTTAACCATTACATAATACTCCTAAATTGCAGAATTACTCTGGAAATAGGTCGAGACTTCTCCTCCAGGCAACACCCTACCTCACGAATATTATGGGGCAACAAAATAAGCTTTCCTTGGAAAGGAAGCTATGACAAACTTAGAAAGCAAGTTAAAAAAACAGAGACCACTTTGCTAACTAAGGTCTATATAGCCAAAGCTAGGGTTTTTCCAGTAGTCATGTATGGATGTGAGAGTTGGACCATAAAGAAGGCTGAGAACCAAAGAATTGATGCTTTTGAACTGTGGTGGTGGAGAAGACGCTTGAGAGTCCCTTGGACTGCAAAGAGATCAAACCAGTCAATCCTAAAGGAAATCAACCCTGAATATTTATTGGAAGAACTGATACTGAAGCTAAAGGTCCAATACTTTGGCCACGTGAGGTAAAGAGCCTACTCACTGGAAAAGTCGCTGATGCTGGGAAAGATTTAAGGCAAAAGGAGAAGGGGGAGGCAGAGGATGAGATGCTTAGATAGAATCACCAACTCAATGGACATGATTTGAGCAAACTCCAGGAGACAGTGGAGGATGGAGGAACCTGGCACGCTGCAGTCCATGGGGTCACACGACTCAAAACAACACAATAAAGCACAAGACTAATGAGCTGTAGAGCACATATTAGAGATAGCTGGTGTTAAGATTCAAGGGTAGAAGCGGGGAAGAAAGGTTGCTTTAATAGCAAGAGAAGAGGCTACCACAAGAGAATACTCTACACATGGATATCACCAGATGGTCAACACCGAAATCAGACTGATTATATTCTTTGCAGCCAAAGATGGAGAAGCTCTATACAGTCAGCAAAAACAAGACAAGGAGCTGACTGTGGCTCAGATCATGAAGTCCTTATTGCCAAATTCAGATTTAAACTGAAGAAAGTAGGAAAAACCACTAGACCATTCAGGTATGACCTAAATCAAATCCCTTATGATTATACAGTGGAAGTGAGAAATAGATTTAAGGGCCTAGATCTGATAGACAGAGTGCCTGATGAACTACAGACGGAGGTTCGTGTACAGAGACAGGGATCAAAACCATCCCCATGGAAAAGAAATGCAAAAAACCAAAATTGCTATCTGACGAGGCCTTACAGATAGCTGTGTAAAGAAGAGAAGTGAAAAGCAAAGGAAAAAAGGAAAGATATAAGCATCTGAATGCAGAGTTCCAAAGAATAGCAAGGAGAGATAAAAGAGCCTTCCGCAGAGATCAATGAAAAGAAATAGAGGAAAAACAACAGAATGGGCAAGACTAGAGATCTATTCAAGAAAATTACAGATACCAAGGGAACATTTCATGCAAAGATGGGCTCAATAAAGGACAGAAATGGTATGGACCAATAGAAGCAGAAGATATTAAGAAGAGGTGGCAAGAATACACAGAAGAACTATACAAAAGAGATCTTCATGACCCAGATAATCACGATGGCGTGATCACTCACCTAGAGACAGACATCCTGGAATGTGAAGTCAAGTGGGCCTTAGAAAGCATCACTATGAACAAAGCTGGTGGAGGTGATGGAATTCTAGTAGAGCTCTTTCAAATCCTGAAAGATGATGCTGTGAAAGTGCTACACTCAATATGCCAGCAAATTTGGAAAACTCAGCAGTGGCCACAGGACTGGAAAAGGTCAGTTTTCATTCCAATCCCAAAGAAAGGCAATGCCAAAGAATGCTCAAGCTACCGCACAGTTGCACTCATTTCACACACTAGTAAAGTAATGCTCAAAATTCTCCAAGCCAGGCTTCAGCAATACGTGAAACTTGAACTCCCTGATGTTCAAACTGGTTTTAGACAAGGCAGAGGAACCAGAGATCAAATTGTCAATATCCGCCGGATCATCGAAAAAGCAAGAGAGTTCCAGAAAAACATCTATTTCTGCTTTATTGATTATGCCAAAGCCTTTGACTGTGTGGATCACAATAAACTGTGCAAGATTCTGAAAGAGACAGGAATACCACACCACCTGACCTGCCTCTTGAGAAACCTATACGCAGGTCAAGAAGCAACAGTTAGAACTGGACATGGAACAACAGACTGGTTCCAAATAGGAAAAGGAGTACGTCAAGGCTGTATATTGTCACCCTGCTTATTTAACTTATACTCAAGAGTACATCATGAGAAACGCTGGGCTGGAAGAAGCACAAGCTGGAATCAAGATTGCTGGGAGAAATATCAATCACCTCAGATATGCAGATGACACCACCCTTATGGCAGAAAGTGAAGAGGAACTCAAAAGCCTCTTGAAAGTGAAAGAGCAGAGTGAAAAAGTTGGCTTAAAGCTCAACATTCAAAAAACGAAGATCATGGCATCTGGTCCCATCACTTCATGGGAAATAGATGGGGAAACAGTGTCAGACTTTATTTTTTTGGGCTCCAAAATCACTGCAGACGGTGATTGCAGCCATGAAATTAAAAGACGCTTACTCCTTGGAAGGAAGGTTATGACCAACCTAGATAGCATATTGAAAAGCAGAGGCATTACTTTGCCAACAAAGGTCCGTCTAGTCAAGGCCATGGTTTTTCCAGTGGTCATGTATGGATGTGAAAGTTGGACTGTGATGAAAGCTGACCGCTGAAGAATTGATGCTTTTGAACTGTGGTGTTGGAGAAGACTCTTGAGAGTCCCTTGGACTGCAAGGAGGTCCAACCAGTACAGCCTAAAGGAGATTAGCCTTTCTTTAGAAGGACTGATGCTGAAACTGAAACTCCGGTACTTTGGCCACCTCATGCAAAGAGTTGACTCACTGAAAAGACCCTGATGCTGGGAGGGGTTGGGGGCAGTAGGAGAAGGAGATGACAGAGGATGAGATGGCTGGATGGTATCACCATTCGATGGACATGAGTTTGAGTGAACTCCGGGAGTTGGTGATAGACAGGGAGGCCTAGCGTGCTGTGATTTATGGGGTCGCAAAAAGTCAGACACAATTGAACTACTGAGCTGAACTGAAGACCTCAAATGGGTATGAGGCACAGTCCAGAGATGCTGGCTCTTCTGAGTATCGCTCTCATAGCTATTCACAGTCAAGCAGGAAACATAGCACACAAAAAATACACCTATAAATGTTTCAGTCTCCACCCTATACTGGCACTTGGAGGCAGGCACAACTGCCTGGAGTGGAGATGTTTTTGTAACCATTGCAAATTTGATAATTTAAAGCAAGAAACTGTCTCCCACAACACATGCTCTAATTTATATTTCCATATACAAACGATTACCTTAAAAACTACTAGGATTTACTTTTTTTGTAAATCATGTAGCAAAGGATATTTAAGTTATACTAATACTGGCAATATAAAGATAATATCCCATCATTTTCTGCATCTTTAATGTGTATAGTGTATATATCTATTCCCTACACATGAAAAATGTAAAACAGATTTTCCTAACAGTTTGACAAATGCTTTCAAAATTCAGACTTCTTTTATTTTAAAGCTAAGAATCCTTTTGTACTATACTTTTTGTCTTATATTTTTCTCGATTTATCATCAATTATTATAAGTTCAACGTATATTTCCTGAAGACCTACTATGTATAAGCCATTTGAGCTAAGGTGCTTGTAAGTATGGTTATTCTTTCTTGTAAAAGTAGTAATGTATATTAACATCAGTTTAGTTCAATTCTGTTGCTGAGCCATGTCCAACTCTTTGTGACCCCATGGACTCCAGCACACCAGGCTTCCCTGTCCATTGCCAATTCCTGGAGCTTGCTCAAACTCAAGTCAATCGAGTCGGTGATGCCATCCAACTATCTCATCCTCTGTCATCCCCTTCTCCTCCTGCCTTCAATCTTGCCCAGAATCATGGTCTTTTCCAATAAGTCAGTTCTTCACATCAGGTTGCCAAAGTACTGGCACTTCAGCTTCAGCATCAGTCCTTCCAATGAATATTCAGGACTGATTTCCTTCAGGATGAACTCATTTGATCTCCTTGCACTCCAAGGGACTCTCAAGAGTCTTCTCCAACACCACATTTCAAAAGCATCAATTCTTTGGTGCTCAGCATTTTTTTTTTTTTCGGCATTCAGTATATTAACATAGGTTCCTTTGTACTTATATTTGTAGGCCATAAAAAAAGACCATTTCATTTATGTTTATAAAGTAGATAAATCCTTATTTCCTAAACAAAATTAAGACATATATTGTAGTTGAATAAGGGATTCCCTGGTAAAGAAGGGCTCAATGGTAAAGAATCCGCCTGCCAATGCAGGAGATGTGAGTTTTATCTGTGGGTCAGGAAAATCCATTCCAGTATTCTTGCCTGGGAAATCCCATGGACAGAGGAGCCTAGTGGGCTATAGATCTCGCAAAGAGTTGGAAACAACTTAACAACTAAGCAACAACAACAGTAGTTGTATAAATTAGTCATGTTCATAAATACTGATGATTCCGAGAAGTTATTTCAAGGTTTTAGAGCAGGAGTCTTTTTTCATTTCCCTATAAAGGGCCAGAGAGTAAGTATTTAGGCTTTGAAGGCCACAGAATCTCTCTTGCGACTATTCAACTCTGCCTCAAAGTACAACATTAGCTGTAGACAATATGCAAATGAATGGGTTTGGCTGTGTCTCAATAAAACTTATTTACAAAAACAGGTACCATGCTTGTTTGACCCATGAGCCATGGTTTGCCAACCCACACTCTAGAGAATGCTGTTGAAAGGATTGAGTACTACCTTGCTACCCCAAGCTATGCCATTTGGGTATATTATTTGGAACTGAAAGCACCTGAGAAACAGCAGATGCAGGAAGACTTCTCTGACCTCCACCTTTCTACCTAAAAGCAGATCATAACATTTCCTAAGATAAAGGAACCATCTCTGTGCCAGTACGGGAAGAACAGTCTCATTACTAGAGTCTGGGTATGAATCTATACAAACCAATCTACTAAAATAACCCTTATCTTCCATTGCTCCTGCTAAGTTGCTTCAGTCGTGTCCGACTCTGTGCGACCCCATAGATGGCAGCCCACCAGGCTCCCCCGTCCCTGGGATTCTCCAGGCAAGAACACTGGAGTGGGTTGCCACTTCCTTCTCCAGTGCATGAAAGTGAAAAGTGAAAGTGAAGTCGCTCAGTCGTGTCCGACCCTCAGTGACCCCATGGACTGCAGCCTACCAGGCTCCTCTGTCCATGGGATTTTCCAGGCAAGAGTACTGGAGTGGGGTGCCATTGCCTTCTCCGTATTTTCCATTAGTTTCCCATATATGTTTTCCTAGTCACTTTCCCACAGTTTCTGCCCCTTCCCCAAGCCCCTCTGTCTCATCACTCCTCCACAAATTTATTGTTTCTTAATTAAACTATATAAGCTCTCAATTGTAACTGCTTCTTTGGGTCTTCATTTTCTTTATGAAGACTCCCATCTGTACAGAAAAATATTAAATAAAATTTCTATGCTTTTCTCCTGTTAATTTCTCTTATGTCAGTTTAATTCTCAAGCCTAAGAGAACACAGGAATTTTCCTCCCTTGTCTAGTGATTTTCTTTTAGTCTGTGTTTTTACATTATTTATATTGGTAAAATAAATTGCAAGAATAAAGCATGTCCTCAAGAGAGGATAAAATGGTGTTTCAAATCTGATACCTTCACAATACATATCAGTTTATTAAGATGATTTCAAGTCCCAGAGGAAAAAAAATGTAATTTTTGTTTAAGCATTTCACTAACTTATACCATGAAACTCTTTTTAACCCATTAACTACTAACATCTTGTAAAACTAGTGTTTCAGGAACATATTATATGTGAACTCAGAGTTAAGCAAATTTAAATCTCATGGCTACAAGTATGAATATGAATTTAAATTCTATACAGAAATATGATATATATAAGAAATGGGTTGTTTTGTGCATGGAATCCTTTTATCAGCTTGTTTGTGTGCCATTAGGGCTTCCCTGATAGCTCAGCTGGTAAAGAATTGCCTGCAATGCAGAAGACCCTGGTTGGATTCCTGGGTGGGGAAGATCCCCTAGAGAAGGGATAGGCTATCCACTCCAATATTCTTGGGTTTCCCTTGTCGCTCAGTTGGTAAAGAATCTGCCTGCAACACAGGAGACATGGGTACGATCCCTGGATAGGGAAGATCCCCTGGAGAAAGGAAAGGCTACCCACTCCAGTGTTCTGGCCTGGAGAATTCCATAGACTGTGTAGTCCATGGGGTTGCAAAGAGATGGACAAAACTGATCAACTTTCATTTTGAGCTTCCCTGATAGCTTAGTTGGTAAAGAAGCCACACATCTTTTACAGAAAAAAATAAAACAGGTGCACACTCCCAAAATTTCTCATTACTTATGTATACCATCTAGTTGTATTCTCGTTAAATGAATTTTTCTACATGTACACTCAGTTTCACCAGTCAGATACATGGATCAACAGTTTCTTCATTCAGTCAAACTTAATGGATACAAGGAAAGGTGTAGTTTGGGCCTATTCCTCCCATTTGTTAGTAACTAAGTGATTCCTATCATTTCTTTAACACATTCTCTGCTTCAATAAAATAATCATGCTCTTAAATACATTCTCCTAAATACGAAAGAGGGGAGGTGGAAAGGGAAAGGAAGAAGAGAAGAGAGTCAACATCTGTAAACAACCAACATTTATTCAGTGTCAAGAATGTGCCAAGTGCTCTGGACATATTACGTTGTAACAATTCTTCATTGAAAGTTTTAACCCCATTTTATAGATAAGAAGTAGAGTAAAAGAGATATGTAAATCATCCAAATTATTAATTAGCCTACTTAGTTTGAACTTAGTCCTGCTCATTTAAAAGACCATGGTCTTTCCATGACACTACAATGTCTTCCTTGAAACAGAATCTTCTTGGAAAGTTGAGGAGAAAAGTAGTACCTTTTCAAATATCTGATGATGGCTGGCAGATGCAACCTAGACTAGACTTGTTTTATGTAGCTTTCAGTGTGAGAACTAAAATGAAGGGGAGCAGAAAGCGTAAGAGATTGTTCCCAATTAGATATAAGAAAATTTTCCAACAAGCAGTTCAAAGAAAGAACAGGTTGCTCTGAGGAGTATGAGAGGACTTTTCTATGACTGGGTGGACAACATTTTGGTGAGATGCCATCTAAGAGAAGCAAGGATTGCATAGATTTTTAAGAATCTAGATTTTTTAACACTAAGATAACATGAATCTAAGCAAGCAGTGCAAAATCAGCATACTCTTATATTACCTTTTAATTTCAAACCCTGAGAAAAAGTTTCTCACTCTGTTAAGAAAAATGTCAACAACTTAATTCAAAAATTCCCAAATTCCAAAAAGTTCATCTAAATTAATTTTATTCTCTACCAAAAAAGACAAAAAAACAAAGACAAAATCGTCAATAATACACCAATAATAAATAATGCTTGTTTCCAGTTATACAACTATTTCTAAATGGGTAAATAGTTGAGGGAAAAAAATAAAAAATTACTGTAATGGGTTTTTGTTACTTTTCTGCAATGCAAGAGACCCAGGTTAGATCCTTGGGTCAGAAAGATCCCTTGGAGAAGGAAATGGCAACCCACTCCAGTATTTTTGCCCAGAAAACTCCAAGGACAGAGGAGCCTGGCGGGCTACAGGCCATGCGATTGCAAAGAGTGCGGCACAACTGAGTGACTAGCACTTTAAGGAAAAGTTAAATTCCAGGTCCGTTGTTTTTAGGCAGAGTTTTTGTAACTTCTGTAAAGTTATTCTTCCAAAACAATCATTACAATGCTTATAAGTGCTCTTCGGCATTCGAAATATATAGTCTGAAGTACAAATCAGGAAGCCTACCTTTGTGCTTAAAAGAAGCCATAATTCAGAGAAATAGTTAATTTCAGTCAAATTAATTTTTTGAATATCATTTGCTTGTACCTAAAAATTAGAAACTAAATTTCTTTTACAATAAACTTTCTAAAGTTTGACACAGTATTTTTAACAAAAGTAGTCACATTTAGTCATGATAGTCATTATAGAAATGTTTGACATATATGTAAACAAAAGCAAATCTTATAATTATTTTTCCCATACTCTGCTTGTAACAATCTTTCCAAGGACAAAGGCCTTATAAATGGCTTAATCAATGTTCTGAAAGAGTCTTTTTCTACTTCTACATTAGTTAAATGCTAAGGATTATAGTTTTTACAGTTACTATTTTGTTTTTGTCAGAAACAGTTGAGATGTGCCAGGAAAGTAGTAAAGTAAGTGTGAAATTCTTAAAAATTGATTGCTAAAATGTCAGTTAAATCTATCATAAACTTTAACAATTTTAGGTATAACAGATATAGTTATTTAGCAAAACAAAATATGTAAAATATATAATTAGTGCCTAATATATCCTTTTATAATTATTATATATCTCTCTAGCAATCTTTAGAGACTTAATAACACTATCGAAAAGTAAATATGTTTATTCTACAAAATTAAATCTCTATTGGCACATTTTAAACTAGAAATGTCTTAGTTAACCAAAATTAAGGGTTTCCCTGTTGGTGCAGAGGTTAAAGCATCTGCCTGCAATGTGGGAGACCTAGGTTTGATCCCTGGGTCAGGAAGATCGCCTGGAGAAGGAGATGGCAACCCACTCCAGTATTCTTGCCTGGAGAATCCCATGGACGGAGGAGCTTGGTGGGCTAGAGTCCACAGGTAGCAAAGAGTTGGACAAGACTCTGCGACTTCACTTTCACTTTCACTCACTTTAACCAAAATTAGGTAAAATGGGTACTATTCTATTTTCACAAGGTATTAATAACCTTGGTAAATAAAAAAAGATACACAAATAAAATTTAAAAACTGAGTATGTTGATCAGGCACTGGTAAATACATCTGAATGCAGACCACAGTAAAAATAATCTTTGAAAGAAACCTGTGCCTATACAAATGTTATCAGAAATTAAAACTGAAATATTCTACACTAATTACTCAGCAAACATGATTAGCACAATGAAATGAAAGTTAATCTTGAATGTTACAAATCTGTAACTAAATTATTGATTCCTTTAATATAAAATATGACTTTTCTGACATGAATATATCCATTGTAAAGTGAATGATAATCTCAGCTCTTATTGAGAAGCACATTAAGGTGATTTCAGGTCAATTTAGATGACAGATTAAATAACTCCTAGTTACACTATTTCGATCTGTTGCTGGTCAGTAACTACTGCCAAGTACACAGCATTAAGCTGAAGGACACTGTATTTTTAGATGTCTGCATCCAAACAGCCGCTTTCTAAGAAGAGATCCTCCTGTGTTTCACATTCTCCTTTTGGCACGGCACTTCTAGTACCGCCTTTGGTGGATCCTTGAGCTCACACGCTGTCATGTTTATCAGGATAGTCACATAACCGCTACTGATAAAAGCAACAATGTATTTTCTTAAACTAGAATGTTAATTTACCTTCAGTTCAGTTCAGTTCAGTTCAGTCGCTCAGTGGTGTCCGACTCTTTGCAACCCCATGAATCTCAGCCGGCCACACCTCCCTGTCCATCACCATCTCCTGGAGTTCACTCAGACTCACGTCCATCGAGTCCGTGATGCCATCCAGCCATCTCATCCTCTGTCGTCCCCTTCTCCTGCCCGCAATCCCTCCCAGCATCAGAGTCTTTTCCAATGAGTCAACTCTTCACATGAAGTAGCCAAAGTACTGGAGTTTCAGCTTTAGCATCATTCCTTCCAAGGAAATCCCAGGGCTGATCTCCTTCAGAATGGACTGGTTGGATCTCCTTGCAGTCAAAGGGACTCTCAAGAGTCTTCTCCAACACCACAGTTCAAAAGCATCAATTCTTCGGTGCTCAGCTTTCTTCACAGTCCAACTCTCGCATCCATACATGACCACTGGAAAAACCATAGCTTTGACTAGACGGACCTTTGTTGGCAAAGTAATGTCTCTGCTTTTGAATATGCTATCTAGGTTGGTCATAACTTTTCTTCCAAGGAGTAAGCATCTTTTAATTTCATGGCTGCAGTCACCATCTGCAGTGATTCTGGAGCCCCCCAAAATAAAGTCTGACACTGTTTCCACTGTTTCCCCATCTATTTGCCATGAAGTGATGGGACCAGATGCCATGATTTTCGTTTTTCTGAATGTTGAGCTTTAAACCAACTTTTTCACTCTCCTCTTTCGTTTTCTGAATATTGAGCTTTAAGCCAACTTTTTCACTCTCGTCTTTCACTCTCATCAAGAGGCTTTTTAGTTCCTCTTCACTTGCTGCCATAAGGGTGGTGTCATCTGCATATCTGAGGTGATTGATATTTCTCCCAGCAATCTTGATTCCAGCTTGTGCTTCTTCCAGCCCAGCATTTCTCATGATGTACTCTGCATAGAAGTTAAATAAGCAAGGTGACAATATACAGCCTTGACGTACTCCTTTTCTTATTTGGAAGCAGTCTGTTGTTCCATGTAACTGTTGCTTCCTAATCTTATTGTACTGCAAATTAAAATCTTCCTACTAGATGCATATGATACAATGAGCATGAGTGATCTGGTTGTTATTTTCTTCACTGTATAATGTACTTTTTCTCCTTATGTACATATTTCTATTGAAAAAGTAGATACAAATACCCAGCTAGGGAACTAGCCATGGAGCACATCACTTTTCCATTTCCTGGAGGTGGAAAATGGCCCATCTCCTCGCTTCCAGTATTTTTTGCCTCAGGGCCCAACAATCCTCCACCATAGCACACTTATGCCCCTAATACCCTGGTTTACACATTGTTAAGACAAACACTGCCAGAAAATCTAAGAATATACCATAAGTTTTGTGATACATTTTGATTCAATGGAATACAGAAAACAAAGACATTCTTCATTTGGCACACTTACAAAATTACAATGAATTTTAAGACACTGAAAGCTGCCATTATAATTTTCTTACAGTATTTGTTATTATAATAAAATAAAAACCCATTATAAAATACATTTAACAAGTCTTTACTATTCATACAAAATATTCTAAAAGAAAAAATTATAATATTTTTTCTATGAAGAATCAAAAACTCTTCTGAAAGCCTTTTGTCTTAGTAGTTAAGATAATAAAGCTGTAATGCAAAGGGAGTAAGGTTAATTACTACCAAGATCTTAATATTCAAAACAATACAAAGGGTCAAATGACTAACATTCGTTAGGGATGTTTATTTTCTAAATGTGATGAACTCTAAATTACTTACTTGTGAAAGAAATGTGTATTTGTCTACTTGATTTAATTGCTGATTGTTTAATTTAGTTGTGTATAGCTAATTCTCAAGTATTCAAGGTCCACTCATGCAAGATGGAGATCATTCGAGATCACTGACACATTTTTCTTAACAACTTTGAACAAACCACTATCTATCAGGCTGCTTTCAGTGGTGAAGAAGAGAAAAAGAATTAGTACAGGCAAACAGGAAATAAATTCTATCACAAATGTCCTTTTTACCATCAACTTTATGGAAGATGTTTTTGAAAATCACATTATAAATGGTTGTTATATTATCAGGGTAGCTCACAAAAGTCTATAAAGTCCTTAATGTTGCTAAACTTTCCGAACTAAATATAGATCCTCAGATTAGGTGATAACGTAGAAGAAACTTTTCTAATGAGTCAACTATAGGTACAGTTTTACATGAGCAAAGTTAATCTTAAGCGCATTCTCCTGCCACTCACGACCTACATCCCCTCAGATCTCTACCTATCTAAAGTTGTCATTTGGGAGCCAAGGACAACTGGGATGAGAAGGAAAGCAGGAACAGAATTATAAGGCGGGTGATTCTCTTTAGGCCAGTTTCTAAATAAATGGATACTCATGTGCTGAATACTGAATGAACTCTGTTGACATGCAGTTCTTTCAAAATATGGTCCTAACTAAACAAAATATGAATTACATCTGTTGATACCTTATTCATTACATTTCTTGGGGACAAAGTTCCTTTATAAGAACTCACAAGGTTGGCCAGAGGAACTATAACTATGTTAAGATGAAGGATTTTAAGGTCAAGCAGACCTATATGCAAATTCTGGCTTTGCCACTTACAAGATGAAAGATCTTAGGCAAGTTACTTAAACCATTTTGAACCTCAGTTTAATCTATGCATAAAATGGGAAAGACAACTTTTTCAATGATAATTATTATCTGATGACAATGATTACAATTAACTGTGAAACATGATGTTTTACACTGGTTTGCAGGTGCCCTCTGAAGATAGAAAGGAGTAAATGGACCTGAGACACATTTAAGGGACAGAACAAACAGCAACTAAAAACTAATTATATATGAATACTGTGAGGGGAAGAGAATATGAAAGGGAAGGGAAGAAGAGGAGGGAGGGATGAAGTGAGGAGAGACAGAAAAAAAAAAAAAAGCCCAAGAGTCTGAGCCAAGATTATTGAGACTACAGTGGAATTAAGATATAAAACTTAATAGAAGAACCATTTAAGAAAGGGGTGAATTCAGTTTTAGACAATGTGTTGGAGATCCAGGTGGAGCTACCTTACAGGCAATAAGATGTTGTTTTGTAACTCAAGAGGAAGACAAAGATATTTGGGGGTTACTTGCATATAAGCAATATTTGAAAACCATTATGGTACACTGAACAGTAGGAAGTGGGGGTCCAGCAGGAATTTGTAATAGGGACAGAATCCTAGAGATAGGTCTAGGAAGATACCAGCAAAAGATTTTCAAAGGAAATGATCAGAGAGATTGAAGGAAAACCAGTACACAGTGATGGTTGGTCCAAAAGCAAAGAAAAAAGGTTTCAGAGATCTAAATAACACAAATGAGGTTTTTTTTTTAATTAGGATGATGTGAAAATTAGGACATTTTAGTTCATTTTGCAAGAACAGGTGCAGAGCATTTGCTAGAGTACAAACTAGAATAAAGTAGATTGTGGAAAAAATAAGGCAGCGAAGAAATAAAGAGTGGCAGTTGACTTTTTTTATTATGGTAAAATATACACAAAAGTTGCCATTTTAACCATTTTTAGGAATAGAATTCAGTGGCATTAAGTACATTCACACAATTGTGCAACCATCACCACCATCCATCTCCAGAACTTTTTCATCCTCCCAAACTAAAACTCTATACCCATTAAACAATAATTCCACAGCCCCTCCTCCCTCAGCTCCTAGAAATCACTGTTTATTTTCTGTGTCTATTCTTGGTATTCTGTGACCATTCCTGGTACCTCATGTAAATGGAGTCATATAGTATTTGTACATCTGTGTTTAACATCTCACTTAGTATAAAATCTTCTAGGTTCAGTATGTTTCAGAATTTCCTTCCTTTTCAAGGCTAAATAATACACCATTTTATATATATGACATATTTTGTTTATCCATTTATTTGTCAATGGACATTTGGGTTGTTTCTACCTTTTGGCTATTATGAACAATGCTGATATAGACACTGGGTTACAAAATCTGTTCAGATCCCTGCTTTTAATTCTCTGGAGTTTGTAGTCACAAGTAGAATTGCTGGATAATATAATAATTGCTTTTTTTTTTTTTTTTTGAGGAACCACTGTACTGTTTTCTACGGTGGCTGTATCATTTTACATCTCCACTAACAGAATACAAGGGTTCCAGCTTCCCCACATCCTCTCTAGCACTCATCCTTTTCTGGCTTTTTGATAATAGCCATCGTAATGGGTATGAAGATGTTATCTCACTGTAGTTCTGGTTTGCATTTCCCTATTGACTGATGTCTATTCAAGTCCTTTGCTCATTTTTAAAATGCATTGTTTCTCTATTGTTGAGTTTGGTTACAGCAGGATTGAGGATGACTTTTTTTAAGGACTAAAAACATCTAAATCAGAAATGGAAAGTGTAAAGAAAAGAGAGAAAGGCATGATAGATGGAACGATGTAAGCAAGGTTTTCTATGGTATAATTCACACACTTCTTCCTTTCAGATGGACAAAAAAGATAAAGACTTGTGACAATACAAATAAGTTTGAAAGTACGGGAAGGTACACTGATGGCGTTTTCGTCTAATTTTCTCAAGACTTAGGAGGCTAAGTCATAAGCTGAACAGGAAAGCAGATAGAAGTGGGAGGCATAGAGACTATAGCAAATATTTGGAACATCTGCAATTGAAAATTGGTAAGAAGCCTAATTAGATTTATTCAGCAGCATTTAACCCAGATGAAGCTGTCAGTGTCTTCACTGTTGCTTCTGTTATTGTCATTGGCATCATCATCATCATATTTCCAATGCATAACTTGCAAAAGAAAGATTAAGAGACTTGTCTAAGACTAGACAGCTATTAAATGGTGGAGACTGCATTCAATCCCCATCCATCTTATTACATTATGCTGTGACCTAAGAAATGTTAATGAACTTTACAGCTTTAAACATAAACCTGTTTTATTTTAATTCTTCTGAATAAAATCCTAGAGGTGGAGTGGAATTACTATTACTGGTTATAAATACACACACACTAACAAACTACTTTTCAAAAAGGCTGTATTAACTTACATTCCCATCAGCAATTTAAGAGCATGCTCATCTCACTGCCTCTTCACCAATACCAACTATTCTCATTTTTAAAATCTTTTCAATTTTGGTGAAAACTGGTATCTGTTTGTTTTTATTCTGGAATACTTAACAGAGTAATGAGGCTTAAACTTTTCATTCCTAATGTAGTAATTTAATATATCAAGAACTATATGACAAATTTGCAGGTAGACAGAATTTTTCAAACTTACATAAAGTTAATGAAATATCAGTATTGAAATATTGATTACTATTTTCAAATAGCTTTACAGTTTCATGTATGCCTTGAAAAGTGACATTTTGGGAAGTAGGTCTCATAAGTTATAATATGAAATCTGATATTAACTTATATGAAGGTAAAATCATATCCCAGGTGATATTAAAGGAATAACACATGACCTTCAAGCAGTATAATTTTCATTACCTGTCTTATAATTTTAAAATAAATAAGCAGTATGTTATTTTTCACTAGACTTCAGTTTTAAGTCTACAATTAGGGAAAGTTCTGTAAGAATTTAAAACAATCTCAGTCAGTCCCTAGGCAGAGAGAGTTCTATGGATGCTGTCTTTTGATGAGTTGCCAGGTATTGATAATTCAATAGGCACAATTTAAAAGAGAAATTGTCAGAAGTTTTCTACTTGATAGACTTTTCAGTCAACCTTTAGTAAAGTTAGCTATAATGAGGCAGGCATTACTAGAATAGAGAAACATAAACATGTCAAAATAGCTAGAGTAAAACAAGATGAAGAGCTATCACAAACAAGGACAGAAGAACTAAAAACTGTCCAAATACATGTCACATAATGACAGAAGCTAGAACTGCAGCATCTAAGACAACAGCTGAGAATGCAGGAAAGTGAGAAGAGGTTCTCAATTATACATATTTTTAAATATTACATTACAACATTAAGAGACTAGAGCATACAGATAAAAGGTCTTACTGGCAAATACTGCAAATAATTACCTGCAGTGGTATTCAACATGAGGCAGTATTACCCTCCATGGGATGGGAGGAGTTCAGAAAAGGCGAGTACATTGTTTGGTATCACAATGAGTGAGAAGTACTCACGGAAACCAGTGTTTGGAAAGACCAGGGATGCCAACAACTCTGTGATACACAGTCCAGTCTTGTACAATGAAAGAACAGTCTCACTCAAATGCCAAGAGTACCCACAAACCACAACAATGGACATACCAGGAAACTATATGGATTGGTTGTACTAGAAAAAAAAAATTACCTCTAGGATTTAAAAGGAACAACAAAGCATAGATGAAACAAAATTTTGCAAAACAGCCTTCCATGTTATAAGCCAAGGCCTATTAGGACACATTGCAGTATTTCTTCCCAGTAAACTGAATTTTCAATGGATATATATATAGCTCTATAGTAATCTTTGGGGTAGCTTGTCTGAATGAAAGAAAATGGGTTACACCATATCATCATTATGTACCCTGCAGAGATGCATTAAAAAATATAGATTTTGCAATCTACTAATCTTATTATAATATTAAAGGATTTATAAGAAGCCTTATAACTGAAACAGTGGGATCCAGAGAAAGCCTGGAATATGGATAAGAACACAGTGGGGAAAACTGGATAATATATCTCTGTCAAGACAAAATATGAGAAAGTTAAATTTTTTTAAACAACACACAGGTTTGTGCCTTTGTTTACACATAGCCTTTGCCTTTGTAAAGGGTCTTGAATTAATAAAGATAAAATTGTTTCATGATGTTGATTCCCAGAATGAATCTCTCACATATCTTAAATTCCAGGAAAGTATCTACTAAAAGATGTCTAATCAAGATGTTTAAATCATGCATATTTATGCTTGTTTAATATAGAAACAAGCTGAGACAGCAAGATAAATTTAATTTCACAAGTGAGGACAATAATCATCAGGACCAAGAACAGATTCACTGGAGGTTTAAAATTCAGTTCATACTTACAGAATTCACACCATATCTTTGCTGCTTTCATAGCACAGGGTACTCACCACTACGAAAGCCTGCAGTGCCAAAATGTCCAGGTTCAAATCTTGGCTTTGCCATAGACTAGACATTTGATTGTATACAAGTTGTCTCTTGTTCCTCTGCCAACACTGTTATGGTTTTGTGTGTCTGCCTTCATGAGAGATATTGATCTGTGATTTTCTTCTCTTGTGATGTATTTGGTATCAGGGTACACTAACCTCATTGATGCTTTCGAATTGTGGTGTTGGATTCTCGAGAGTCCCTTGGACTGCGCCACCTGATGTGAAGAGCTGACTTAATGGAAAAAACCCTGATGCTAGAAAGATTGAAGGCAAAAGGATAAGAGGGTAGCAGAGGATGAAATGGTTAAGCAGTGTCACCAACTCAATGGACATGAATTTGAGTAAACTCTGGGAGATGATGAAGTACAGGGAAGCCTGTCGTGTTACAGTCCATTGGTCACAAAGAGTTGGACATGACTTAGCAACTGAACAACAACACTAACCTCATAAAATAAGTTAGGAAGTGTTTTCTTCTCCTCAATTTTCTGTGACTGTATACCATTTTTTACTTAAAATGTTTGACAGAATTCACCAACCATGCCATCAGAGTCCATACTTTTCTTCATGGTAAAATTTTAATTTATAAATTCAATTGCCTATCTTGAAAATCTATTTAGCTTTTCTACTTATTTTTGGACCAGTTTTAATATTTGATTTTTTTTAGGATTTGTCTATTTCATCTAAGTTGTCTAAAATTTGTTGGAAAAAGGTCTTTAAAACCTTTACTTATAATTCTTTTGATTTCTAAAAGGGTTCTAGTGATGCCCCCTCTTCATTCTTGATTTTGATAATTTTCTTCTTTTATCATCTTAGTTTAACTGTGTTACCAAATTTGTCTGTCTTTTCAAAGTAATAACATGGTTTCATTGGCTTTTTTTATTTTAATTTTTATCTTTAGTAAATTTTTGTATCTAGTAAAGACTCAGAGAAGGCAATGACACCCTACTCCAGTACTCTTGCCTGGAAAATCCCATGGATGGAGGAGCCTAGTAGGCTGCAGTCCATGGGGTCGCTAAGAGTTGGACATGGCTGAGCGACTTCACTCACTTTTCACTTTCATGCATTGGGGAAGGAAATGGCGACCCACTCCAGTGTTCTTGCCTGGAGAATCCCAGGGACGAGGGAGCCTGGTGGGCTGCTGTCTATGGGGTCCCACAGAGTTGGACACGACTGAAGCGACTTAGCAGCAGCAGCAGCAGCAGTGAATCACTGCCTGAACATTCTTTTAGAGACTAGCGAGCAACATGAGCTTTATAACAAAAAAATAACGGTGACGTTACTACTTCATTTCCAATTCTCCTTCCTCTAATTCTTCTGACTGTGGTCAAAAGATGTTTATTCTTTTGATCGTGGCCCCTCTTTTTTTTTTTTTTTCATTCTGGAAGTTTTTAGGGCCTTCTTTTTATTTTTTATTGTTCTCAAATTTCAAACTAATGTTCCTTGGATGGGGTCTATTTGTTTCTTAGCAAACTCCTGAGTTCTGGAAACATATTCTTGCATTATTTCTTTAATATAGCTTCCCCTTTGTTTTTTCTTTCTGTCTTCTTCTTCCAATACTTTTCATTAGTCACATGTTGGATGTCACAAATTATTGTATGAAACTGTGAAGGTTCTGAAATTTTACCCTGCTTTCAAGATAACAAGCTGGCCTAGAACACTTTCATGGTTACTGGTAGAAGACATTAGACTCCTAAATCAGAGACAAAGTACTTTATTACTCATAAGCTACATGAGTTTCACATGTGTGCCAGTTCTTTCTGTCCCCAAGTCCCATGGGGACAATGCAGTGGCAGACCTTGGTAATTACTATCCACACAGTAGGTTTATGTAACAGACAATGAATCCCCAACCTAGAAAATCCCAAGTCTTAGCAAATAAATCTAAATGAGTCACTATCTTCCAATACTGTTCACAAGACAAAACATCTTTGCCAAAATAATCTAGAGTAAAAGCTTTTCAGTATGGGACTTCCCTGGTGGTCTAGTGGTTAAGAATCCACCTGCCAATGCAGGGAACAGGAACACAGGTTCAATCCCAGTCTGGGAAGATTCTGTAAGCCATGGAGTAATTAAGCCCACGCACCACAACCCCCGAGCCCTTGCTCTAGAGCCCACGAGATGCAACTACTGAGCCCATGCACCACAGCTACTACTGTGCTCCACAAGTAGAGAAGCCACCACAATGAGAAGACTGTGCAACCCAACAAAGAGTAGCCCCTGCTCAGTGCAACCAGAGAAAGCCCATGTGCAGCAAAGTAGACCCAGCACAGCCATAAACAAATAAATAAAAATAAATAATTTTTAAAAAGCCTGTCAGTGCTTCTGCTCGTAAGATATACAGAAATGTGAGACTCATACAGAATTGTCTACAGTGTAATTCCTTGAATTTTCTCATCCTTTATCTCTGATTTTCCTTCTCTTTTTGTTCTGTCTCTTAAGAGATTCCTCAACTTTGCATTCAAAATTTTCTACTGAAATTTTTATTTCTAGTCATATAGTTTTAATTTCTAAGAGCTCTTAAGACCTTGTTTTCTGCATATTCCTTTTTGTGTACAGTACCCTGCTTCCTAAATAAAATACCTTCTCATTGCTTTCTGAAATGGTAGTGGTAGTAGTGGTTGCTGTTAGTACTATTTTCTCCTATTCCTGGCTTTGTCTATATTTGCTAAGTTCCCTTTATCCATTTGCTTATTTTGAGCTTTGTCTTCCATAATAAAGAATTCTCCAAAAGTTTAATGATCCTTGGTTGTATCTCAAGAGTGAGGAAATAAAATACACTGATCATAAGACTTTATGCATTAACAGCACTTACTAACCATGGGGCTTACCAATGAGGTGAACAGACTGGGACTGGGTTATTAAACTGGGGTCCTGCAAATGTCACAATACACCATTTTTTTTATATTAGGCTAGCATCTTCAGGGAAGAACTCTCCAGTCTTCTGCCTGATAGAATCTAAGCCTGACACCAGTGTTTTGTAAATTAAACAGGAGAAGGACACAGGGAGTTTCTCTTTGCACACAACCTTTGAGGTGTCTGGTGTCTGCTTTCCCAAGTTCTACAATACAAATGGCTTGTTCTCAGAGATCTCCCTCATGATGGAAATTAGGGTGTAGCTTGTCTACTCCACTAAGCTGATTACCATTTATTCAACTAATTTTCTTCTTTTCTTCTTCCAATTTTGGTGCCTCTCATCTGCTATTTTCTACTCCTCCATTTTCTTTGTTTTACAGTATTTATATATTTTTATATATTTACTGTCATTTGAGTAGGGTTTTTCAGGAAGGAAAGTAGACATTGTTCAATCAGCCATGTTTAAATAGCTCATAAACATAATTTATAAATTTTGGTAAAAATTACCACACTGTCCCTACCAATTAACACTCTTCTCCAATAGTTTATGTGCTTTGTTGTTACTGAGTATTACTACTTTTCATAGTTTTGCTAATGTAAGAGATATTTAAATGGGAATTTTTTTTAATTTTTAAGGTTGAAATGAATAATTCTTATATCATATATTAATGTTTTCATCAGCTTATTAGCTATTTTTATTTCAGGTCTGTCTGTATGTATGAGGTCTGTCTGAAGTTCTTTGCTCCTTTTCCATTGGAGTGTTAGGTTTGTTATCTCTTTGTAAAAGCTCTTTATATATAAAGATGTCAATTCTGTGAGGGAAATAGTTTTCCACTTTGATATTTGCCTTTTTGTTTTGATGTGCATAAATTTTATATTTTTACAAAGTCAAATATATTGATTTTCCTTAAAGCTTTTGCCATGATTTTCACTTGTAAATTCCTTACCAATATTTACCAATATGTAGTTTTGACTGGAGAAGGAAATGGCAACCCACTCCAGTGTTCTTGCCTGGAGAATCCCAGGGATGGGGGAGCCTGGTGGGCTGCCGTCTATGGGGTCGCACAGTGTCGGACACGACTGAAGTGACTTAGTAGTAGTAGTTTTGACTGGTCCCATTTTTTGCATTGATCTATAATCCAATTAGCATCTACTTTTTTCCACAAGTTATAAATCAAGAATCTAGTCTCTGCTGCCCCTCCCAAAGACGTAACTGTCCCAGCATCATTTACTGAATAATCCTCTATTTTCTCACTGATTTGTGGTGTCATCTTTATCATTTATATAATCCAAATGCATAGTGGGGTTTCTAGGCTAGCTAAGTGATTTATATTATCTACTCTGCTCAGATCTATTCTGCACTTAGGACTTACCTACATTGTTTTATCAGTACCACTTTGTATATCTAAATAGTACAAGCCTAAATATTTTAATATCTGGCAGAGCTAACTAAAATTGATTCTTGACACAAATTTTCAAAACATAAAACACATACCTAAGTAGATGATACTAAAGAAAACGTGTTATGGTGAATTATACATTCATTACTGATCTTTTCATTTTTCCAGTACATTTCTAAACTATATCACTTTTTTTAAAAAAGGAATATTAGTAACAATTGTGTTTGAGATTGATATACTACTCCTAGTTCAGTTCAGTTCAGTTCAGTCGCTCAGTCGTGTCCAGCTCTTTGTGACCCCATGGACTGCAGCATGTGAGGCTTCCCTGTCCATTACCAACTCCTGGAGTTGGCTCAAACTCATGTCCATCAAGTCAGTGATGCCATCTAACCAGATCCTTTGTCATCCCCTTTTCCTCCTGCCTTCAATCTTTCCCAGCATCATGGTCTTTTCACATGAGTCAGTTCTTTGCCTCAGGCGGCCAAAGTATTAGAGCTTCAGCTCCAGCATCAGTCCTTCCAATGAATATCGAGGGCTGGTATCCTTTAGGATTGACTGGTTTGATCCCCTTGTTGTCCAAGGGACTCTCAAGACTCTTCTCCAACACCACAGTTCAAAAGCATCAATTCTTTGGCGCTCAGCTTTCTTTATCCAACTCTTACATCCATACATGACTACAGAAAAACCATAGCTTTGACTAGACGGACCTTTGTTGGCAAAGTAATGTCTCTGCTTTTGAATATGCTGTCTAGATTGGTCAGAGCTTTCCTTCCAAGGAGAAAGCGTCTTTTAATTTCACAGCTGTGGTCACCATCTGCAGTGATTTTGGAGCCCAAGAAAATAAAACTTTTACTTTTTCTATGATTTCCCCATCTATTTGCCATGAAGTGATGGAACTGGATGCCACAATCTTAGTTTTTTGAATACTGAGTTTTAAGCCAGCTTTTTTACTCTTCTCTTTGACTTTCATCAAGAGGCTCTTTAGTTCCTCTTTGCTTTCTGCCATAATGCTGGTGTCATCTGCATATCTGAAGTCACTAATTTTTCTTCTGGCAATTTTGATTCTAGCTTATACTACTCTTAACTATATATTAATTTTTCCAAAACTTGTGTCTGTTTTTTTTTATCCCTAGTTGTTACTATTTTATTATTCAATAAACTCTACATGGTGCTAATCTATTTTTTATGTTTACAAGTTAAAGTAACATGAACCTACCAATTAAAACCAGGAAAGAAAGAAATGTTTTCTAACCCATCTGTATGCAATTCTTTTCACAAAGAACAAAAAATACAAACTTTCCACAAAAGTACCAAAGTACAGTCACATATTTCAAATCTTAATAGTAAATTTAAGCTATTTTTTAAGTGGTTTAATTTTAAAATTAACATCTCTGAAATAAATGTAAAATTACTTATATGGGAAAGTCATCCACATCTCTCCATATGTGTCTCAGTGAGATAGTTCTGTACCTGTATTCCTAGTAAACAGATTAAAAGAAAAAATAACCTCCCTAAAAGAAAAATTATCAACATAAGCATGCAAGGTTAACCAAACCACTTTCTTTTGTATGTGTTTTTCTATTTTTCATAATATTTTATGTCCTAACTTTATAAATCTTTAAGAGGATTAGTTGTATTTTCACATAAAATAATGCTCCTTTCATCAGTATTTGCAATTTACACTACCCCATGCAACTTATGGTTTTCTTGCTGTTGTTGCAAGACCACTAGACTGTCTGAATTGTTAATATAATGAAACCTAAAATTTGCCTACCTACTCAGAAACATTAAATAAATACTACCACTGTTGGTCATGAAAGGAACCCAAGTGTCATAAATAGTCTGCAGTAAACTCTTTTTGTGACCTTTAGAAAACTCTTCACTTACATTTCTTCTTAGTCAGCATGTCAAAGACTCCTAAATTCAACAAAGGTCCCCATCCTTATCCAGTGTTTACTATGTCCAGTGTCTACTATGTATCAGACACTACACTTAATTCAGTTTCCAATGAAAATACTAACAACACTCAACAACATCTGGGAAGAATTCAAATAACTTCAGCTTACAAGAACGAAATAGAGGAAGATGGGGAAAAGGGGCAAAAAGAAGTGAGGAAGTCAAAAGAGGATAGAGAACAGAGGAAAGGAATAGAAAGGAATGACAACATCTACTCTGTTCTCTTCCTCTAACACTGCCAGAGCTATACAACAACATGGAGAGACGATATATAAAGCACTAACAGATGTACTGTGCACATGGCTGACTCGGCGGCTATCAGAAAAGACAGATACCAATCCAAACCTATACAATATAACAGTATATCTCAGGGAAGGAACACCTTGAATCTCCCAGTACCATGAAGCCATGTCACTACCCACTATTAATAAGCTGTGATTCCATCATACCAGGAAGGAGTGGAAAATGAAGAAAACTCTAGGTGAGAGTGACTAAATTTTCTACCATTAGGCTGAAAGAAGAGGAGGGATAAGAGGTTAGTTGATAAAAAAAATAAATCCAATAATAAGAAAATACAGAAAACATGTATTTGCTCTACTGACTGTGACTTCTGAAAATCATCCACACTGTAAAGCAACTATGCTGAGGGGCATTCACATCATTTCCAATTTGTTGTGGCCAAAAGCAAGACTGCTGCAAATATCAATGCACTGAGATGCAATGGTTTTGGTATATTCACAGAGCTCTGCAATGCCAAAGAATGTTTAAACTACCATACAACGGCACTCATTTCACATGCCACCACAGTAATGCTCAAAATCCTTCCAGCTAGGCTTCAACAGTTCATGAACCAAAAACTTCTAGATGTACAAGCTGGATTTAGAAAAGGCAAAGGAAACAGAGGTCAAATTGCAACACCTGTTGGATCATAGAAAAAGAATGAAAATTCCAGAAAAACATCTACTTCTGCTTCACTGACTAGGCTAAAGCTTTGACTGTGCTGCTAAGTCACTTCAGTCGTGTCCGACTCTGTGAAACTCCATAGACGGCAGCCCAACAGGCTCCCCCATCCCTGGGATTCCCCAGGAAGAACACTGGAGTGGGTTGCCATTTCCTTCTCCAAAGCATGAAAGAGAAAAATGAAAGTGAAGTCGCTCAGTCGTGTCCAACCCTCAGTGACCCCATGGACTGCAGCCCTCCAGGCGCCTCCATCCATGAGATTTTCCAGGCAAGAGTACTGGAGTGGGGTGCCATTGGTGGAGATCACACCAAACTGTGGGAAATTCTTAAAGAGATGGGAATACCAGACCACCTTACCGGCCTCCTGAGAAACCTGTATGCAGGTCAAGAAGCAACAGAACTGGACATGGAACAATAAGCTGGTACAAAATCTGGAAAGGAGTATATCAATGCTATATACTGTCCCCACGTGCAAGGAGTGGCAGCTGTGTGGGCAAAGGAGGGCTGAGAAGAGCTACTCCATGTTCAAGGTCAGAAGGGGCGGCCAGTGAGGCGACACCCCTCGTCCAAGGTAAGGAGCAGCGGCTGCACTTTTCTGGAGCAGCCGTGAAGAGATACCCCACGTCCAAGGTAAGAGAAACCCAAGTAAGACGGTAGGTGTTGCGAGAGGGCATCAGAAGGCAGACACACTGAAACCGTAATCACAGAAAACTAGCCAATCTTATCACACAGACTACAGCCTTGTCTAACTCAGTGAAACTAAGCGATGCCATGTGGGGCCACCCAAGATGGGAGGGTCATGGTGGAGAGGTCTGACAGAATGTGCTCCACTGGAGAAGGGAATGGCAAACCACTTCAGTATTCTTGCCATGAACAGTATGAAAAGGCAAAATAACAGGATACTGAAAGGGGAACTTCCCGGGGTGGTAGGTGCCCAATATGCTACTGGAGATCAGTGGAGAAATAACTCCAGAAAGAATGAAGGGATGGAGCCAAAGCAAAAACAATACCCAGTTGTGAATGTGACTGGTGACAGAAGCAAGGTCTGATGCTGTAAACAGCAATATTGCATAGGAACCTGGAATGTTAGGACCATGAATCAAGGCAAATTGGAAGTGGTTAAACAGGAGATGGCAAGAGTGAATGTCAACATTCTAGGAATCACCGAACTAAAATGGACTGGAAAGGGTGAATTTAACTCAGATGACCATTATATCTACTACTGCAGGCAGGAATCCCTTAGAAGAAATGGAGTAGCCATCATGGTCAACAAAAGAGTCCGAAATGCAGTACTTGGATGCAATCTCAAAAACGACAGAACGATCTCTGTTTGTTTCCAAGGCAAACCATTCAATATCACGGTAATCCAAGCCTATGCCCCAACCAGTAACACTGAAGAAGCTGAAGTTGAATGGTTCTATGAAGACCTACAAGACCTTTTAGAACTAACACCCCAAAAAGATGTCCTTTTCATTATAGGGGACTGGAATACAAAAGTATGGAAGTCAAAAAACACCTGGACTAACAGGCAAATTTGGCCTTGGAGTATGGAATGAAGCAGGGCAAAGGCTAATAGAATTTTGCCAAGAGAATGCACTGGTCAAAGCAAACACCCTCTTCCAACAACACAAGAGAAGACTCTACACGTGGACATCACCAGATGGTCAACATCGAAATCAGACTGATTATATTCTTTGCAGCCAAAGATGGAGAAGCTCTATACAGTCAGCAAAAAAAAGACAGGGAACTTACTGTGGCTCAGATCATGAACACCTTATTGCCAAATTCAGAATTAAATTGAAGAAAGTGGGGAGAACCACTAGACCATTCAGGTATGACCTAAATCAAATCCCTTATGATTATACAGTAAAAGTGAGAAATATATTTAAGGGACTAGATCTGACAGACAAAGTGCCTGATGAACTACGGACGGAGGTTCGTGACATTGTACAGGAGACAAGGATCAAGACCATCCCCGTGGAAAAGAAATGCAAAAAAACAAAATGGCTGTCTGAGGAGGCCTTACAAATAGCTGTGAAAAGAGAAGTGAAAAGCAAAGGAGAAAAGGAAAGATATAAGCATCTGAATGCAGAGTTCTAAAGAATAGCAAGGAGAGATAAGAAAGCCTTCCTCAGCAATCAGTGCAAAGAAACAGAGGAAAACAACAGAATGGGAAAGACTAGAGATCTCTTCAAGAAAATTAGAGATACCAAGGGAACATTTCATGCAAAGATGGGCTCATTTCATGCAAAGATGGTCCATACCATCTTTGGACCTAACAGAAGCATAAGATATTAAGAACAGGTGGAAAGAATACACAGAAGAACTGTACAAAAAGAGCTTCACGACCAAGATAATCATGATGGTGTGATCACTCACCTACAGCCAGACATCCTGGAATGTGAAGTCAAGTGGGCCTTAGGAAGTATCACTATGAACAAAGCTAGTGGAGGTGATGGAATTCGAGTTGAGTTATTTCAAATCCTCAAAGATGATGCTGTGAAAGTGCTACACTCAATATGCCAGCAAATGTGGAAAACTCAGCAGTGGCCACAG
Organism: Oryx dammah; assembly: GCF_014754425.2. Lineage (NCBI taxonomy): Eukaryota > Metazoa > Chordata > Mammalia > Artiodactyla > Bovidae > Oryx > Oryx dammah. Next base: position 160,768 of record NW_024080615.1, on the reverse strand, counting down.
GACTGGAAAAGGTCAGTTTTCATTCCAGTCCCAAAGAAAGGCAATGCCAAAAATACTCAAACTACCGCACAATTGCACTCATCTCACACACTAGTAAAGTAATGCTCAAAATTCTCCAAGCCAGGCTTCGGCAGAACATGAACATGAACTTCCAGATGTTCAAGCTCGTTTTAGAAAAGACAGAGGAACCAGAGATCAAATCGCCAACATCTACTGGATCATCGAAAAAGCAAGAGAGTTCCAGAAAAACATCTATTTCTGCTTTACTGACTATGCCAAAGCCTTTGATTGTGTGGATCACAAGAAACTGGAAAATTCTGAAAGAAATGGAAATACCAGACCACCTGACCTGCCTCTTGAGAAACCTATATGCAGGTCAGGAAGCAACAGTTAGAACTGGACATGGAACAACAGACTGGTTCCAAATAGGAAAAGGAGTACATCAAGGCTATATACTGTCACCCTGCTTATTTAACTTATATGCAGAGTACATCATGGGAAATGCTGGGCTGCAAGAAGCACAAGCTGGAATTGAGATTGCCAGGAGAAATATCAATAACCTCAGATATGCAGATGACATCACCCTGATGGCAGAAAGTGAAGAGGAACTAAAAAGCCTCTTAATGAAAGTAAAAGAGGAGAGCAAAAAAGTTGGCTTAAAGCTTAATATTCAGAAAATGAAGATCATGACATCCGGTCCTATCACTTCATGGCAGATAGATGGGGAAACAGTGGAAACAGTATCAGATTTTATTTTTGGGGGGCTCCAAAATCACTGCAGATGGTGACTGCAGCATGATATTAAAAGACGCTTACTCCTTGGAAGGAAAGTTATGGCCAACCTAGATAGCATATTAAAAAGCAGAGATATTACTTTGCCAACAAAGGTCCATCTAGTCAAGGCTATGGTTTTTCTAGTGTCATGTATGGATGTGAGAGTTGGACTGTGAAGAAAGCTGAGCACCAAAGAATTGATGCTTTTGAACTGTGGTGTTGGAGAAGATTCTTGAGAGTCCCTTGGACTGCAAGGAGATCCAACCAGTCCATCCTAAAGGAGATCAGTCCTGGGTGTTCATTGGAGGAACTGATGCTGAAGCTGAAACTCCAATATTTTGGCCACCTCATGCGAAGAGTTGACTCACTGGAAAAGACCCTGATGCTGGGAGGCACTGGGGGCAGGAGGAGAAGGGTACGACAGAGGATGAGATGACTGGATGGCATCAGTAACTCAATGGACATGAGTTTGAGTGAACTACAGGAGTTGGTGATGGACAGGGAGGCCTGGTGTGCTGTGATTCATGGGGTCGCAAAGAGTCGGACACGACTGAGTGACTGAACTGAACTGAATGAACTGAATTGTCACCCTGCTATTTAACTTCTATGCAGAGTACATCATGTGAAATGCCAGGCTGGATAAATCACAAGATGGAATCAAGATTCCTGGGAGAAATAACAACCTCAGATATATAGCTGATACCACTCTAATGGCAGAAAGCAATGAGGAACTAAAGAGCCTCTTGAAGAAGGTGAAAAGAGGAGAGTAAAAAAGATGGCTTAAAACTCCACATTCAAAAAACTTGCATTCGGTTCCATCATTTCATGGCAAATAGATGGAGAAACAATGGAAACAGTGGCAGATTTTATCTTCTTGGGCTCCAAAATTTGTGAAGACAGTGACTGCAACCATGAAATTAGAAGACACTTGCTCCTTGGATGAAAAGCTATGACATACCTAGACAGCGTATTAGAAAGTAGAGACATTTTTTTGCTGACAAAGGTCTGTATAGTCAAAGCTATGGTTTTTCCATAGTCACATACAGATGTGAGAGCTGGACCATAAAGAAGGCTGAGCACCAAGGATCGATGCTTTCAAACTGTGGTGCTGGAGAAGACTCTTGAGAGTCCCTTCGAGTGCAACAAGATCAAAGTAGTCAGTCCTAAAGGAAATCAGCTCTAAACATTCATCAGAAGGACTGATGCTGAAGCTGAAGCTCCAAGACTTTGGCCACCTGATACAAAGAGCTGACTTATTGGAATAGACCCTGATCCTAGGAAAGATTGAGAACAAGAGAAGGGGATGACAGAGGATGAGATGGTTGGATGGCATCATCAACTTAATGGATGTATGTTTGAGCAAACTCTGGGAGATGGTGAAGGACAGCAAAGCCTGGCATGCTGCAGTCCATGGGGTCACAAAGAGTTGGACATAACTTAGTGACTGAACAACAACAACTGCAGTGCTTATCACCAACTTTAGAACATTTTTACCACTTCAAAAAAAAAGAATCCCTATACCCATTTAGAAGTCACTCTTCATTCCCCCACTTCATCCCCGTTCTAGAAAACCCATAATAGATCTGCCTATTCTAGACATTTCACGCAAACAGGACCATACAACATGTGGTCTTTTATGATAGACTTTTACTTAACACACTGTTTTCAAGGATCACCCATGTAGTACAGGTATCAGTACTTCATTCCCCTTTAATCACTGGATAACGGCCCACTGTATGGATATATTTTATTTGTCCATTAGTTGATCAACACTGTGATGTTTCCAATTATCAGCTAATATAAATAATATTGCTATGACCATTCATGTACAGGTTTTTGTGTGGATACATGTTTTTACATATGTAGGCTGGAATCATTGGGTCATATGGTAAATCTACACTTAACCTTTTGAGAAACTGCCAGACTGTTTTCCAACATGTAATTTTAATTTCTGCCAATTTGATGGGCATACAATAATTTTATTTAATTTGTAATTTGTACTTCCTTAATGAGTTTTAGGCTTTCTTTTCACTCACTAGCCATTTCTGTTTGTTTTTCTCTGATCTGCTTTTCATTTCTTTTGCCTTTTTTTTCTACTGAGTTGTTTTGTCTTTTATAAACTTTCAAGAATTCTGCTTATATCTGTGATATTAACCAATTCACTACTGTCTTCTTTGAAAAGATCTTATTTCGATTCTAACAGTGTTTTAATGTTGTGGTATCTTTTGATATATAAAATATTAAATTTTTATGGAGCCAAACATATCTCTTGCATTTGTGTGTTCATTAAGTTCTTTCCTACTTTAGATTAAAAATGCAGTTGCTGAAACTTTCTTCTAAAATCTTATTTTACTTTAAGTCTTCATACAAAATTTATTTTATATTATATAGTATGAAATTGAAATTAAGCTGTTTTCCTATTGAAATACTATAATCTTAATCATATATTTAATGATCAAATCTCATAAATTTTTTTCTTTGAATTCTCTATTCAGGGTTTTTTCAAGCCACAGATCAGGACTGTTTGCTTTTGAAATCAATTTAGTTAAGTTTTATTTGACACTGAAAAAAAACAGACAAAGAAAATAATATGCATCACATGTACTGAGGGTAAATGTTTCATAAAACTTTTACTTCTAATTTTTAACACATACATACATCAATGTATATACAATGTATTTCTTACTTTGAATTATAATAATGTTTGAAATCCAGCCTTTCATTGTATTCCATTAATCTATTTATCTATTCCTTTGTCCATACATATTTATATGATTCAAGAGTCTATGTCTTCTTTTATATACCTTCTTTGTCTATTATTAGATATTTGTTCTTCCACATGAACTGTGTGGTCACTTTTTTTTTCCAACATTAAAAAAAAACTTGCTTCTATTCTAATTAGAACTGCTAATTTGGGAGAATTATACTTTATGATATTAAGTTCCCTGCCCCACCAAATATTTGGTATAACTTTCTGTTTATGAAACGTGGTTTGCTTCCATGATTCTTATGCTGTAAGTTCTAGTTTATTTGCCAAATGTACTTCCTAAGTATTTTATAGTTCCTTTCATTGTGAAAGAACATTTTTCCCATTTCATTTTGTGTAGTTATTGCAAATATAAAGAAGCACCAGTTTTATTCATCTTATATCTGACTATCTCACCAGATTCTCTTCTTACTTCTACTGTTTATAACTTGAATGTCTTGGATTTCCTAGATGTGCAATCATGTTTGCTAGGACACCTAAAAAAAGTAAATAATTTGGCAGTATAAAATGGCAATACTGAAATCTTATCTATCTCCTCATTGTAACATACAATTTAAGTAATATAAACAAGAAATTAATTACTCAAATGACTGAAATACATTCCTCTCTCTCATTCTCTGGTATTTCTCGAGTTGCTCTTCATGTTAAGCCCTGTGCCTGGCTCCTCCTCTCTCATTTTCTAAACTGTGCCCTGGCTTCTGATGCCTGAGTAGTAGGGAAAAGAGGTGCTCTGGCTCTCACTATTCCATTGCGCATGCGCGCGCACACACACACACACACACACACACACACACACACACAGGGAAAAGAGATGCTCTGGCTCTCACTATACCATTGTGCGCGTGCGCACACACACACATACATCTCCATCCATTCAGACATATGCAAACATGGCACAAGATAAGATGCTGAAAAAAAATATCAAGAAATCAAGGACATCTAGAAAGATGATCAAATAGAAGATATGGTGGCACTAGTGGTAAAACAAAACAAAACAAAACAAAAACCCACCTACCAAGGCAGGAGACATAAGAGACTCGAGAGACATGGGTTTGGTCCCTGGTTCAGGAAGATGCCCTGCAGGAGGAAACTGCAATCTACTCCAGTAATCTTGCCTGAAGAATCCCATAGACAAAGGAGCCTGTGGGCTACAGTCCATGGGGTTGCAAAGAGTCAGACACAATTGAAATGACTGGGCACACAGAGGATAAGATATGTGAATAAATAACGTTATTTCAAATAAGAATGACACACACTCCAAAACAGAGATAGCTAAAGCATGACTCAAGATGAGAAGAAAAACACTTACAGTACAAAAACACACTATTATAGGTGGAGGTTAAATATATACTATAATACAGATATATTACATATTTTGAAGTTTTATGGGATTGGATGCACCTAATTATTATATACATTACTTTTCTCTTAGGGGAAAAAATAGCTTTCAAATAATTCACTTATAAGTGAACTCCTAGCAACATACTCGACAGACAGCTGTAACAGTTTCAAACTTGTAGTACTGTCAATAAAGGGAAATAAGAGGAAAAATGATCTTTCCTGATTACCCCTTGAGAACAAAATTAATTTTATTCAATATAAAAAAAAAGAAATTCCTATCATGAATCTTAAAATAAAAATTTTCTAAATTCAGGTACAATAAAAATTTTATAAATTCAGGTACTATAAAAATTTCAATTATAATTGTTTATAATTCAGTGTTAAAATTAATGATAGCTTCTTATAATGCCAAGAATACTATCATAAAAATTTTGACCAGGGTAAAAGTTTTTCATCTTTGAATTCACACAGTGTATATAACGGCAGTTTATTGGTTCTTTCAAGCTATAAAAATATGACTGACATTTCATCTGGTCAACCATCTTACAGGTTAACTCTTATTTCCTGTTTTAGATTTTATTCTAGGTGAAGTGTTGTGGGCAGATTCTATTTACCTATTCTAAACAAACCATAGACTGTTTCATTGCTCATTCTTACTGTTAAGAACATATTGACTTGCTGCCTGCTCTGCTGTTAAATTCATTTATGCTGAGAGTCAGGCATGAAGACAGAATTTTAAATGTGACATTCGCAGGCTGTTAGGTCATTTAAGCTCTGACAACACCAGGGAATTCCTGACATATAACTGGACCTGATTACCAACCACAGATAGACTGTGGGCAAATTTTAGACCACTTTTTGTAATTTCTCATAGAATTTTAATATTCAATTTTAACATCCATGAAAAGATCTATATAGCCAACATTTTAAAGTAAAAGCCTGTTTCTTTTAATAAGCTCAACCTGGTACTTATAATCAATCTGTATCTCCTAAATAAAAATTCTTTTGATTGGCAAAGACATATGGAAAAAAGACTCAATCGTAATTAACATTTGTGAATATTCTGACATTCTGATGTTTAAGGGCTTTTGATATTTCCTATAATCTATAGCCTCTGATAAATATGGTAGGTCTATAGGCCATAACTCTCATCAACAAACCACTTTTAAAATTCTTAGATTCTGGCCCAGCAGGGTGGACTTTATATGCTGTCAGAATTACAGTACAATTTCAAAGTTTAAAAACTTACCACATTGCCTTTTCTAAGATTACAGTTAATGTAGAAGGGATGATAGAGTCATTATAATTGGAAATGAAAAAATTACCCACATGACATTTAGAATTACACTTTACAAGAGTTGATAATGGGGTGGGGTGGAAGAAGTAGGGAAAGATTTCTTTCTCATTTTAGCAACTCAAAGAAATTATACCAAATGATATTTTTCAGCATTTTCTTTGTCATTAACAAGTACCATACACAATGGTTCAAATGAAAGTTCTCTGAAATTAAGTCTTGTTGTTAAGTAATGCACAAAAGATAATTCTGATTCTACCCTGTATTTTATATAAGCAAGAATTCTACTGTTAAACAGCAAGTAGCTTTTTAATATTGCACTTTGAATGAGATTTCCAACTGCAAGAGGTGGAGTCTAAATAGGGCTAGACAGCCTGGAATGCCTTTCAGCTATAGCACATTGATTCTGAAAAACCTAACAAAAGCAATTACTTTTCAGAGATTAAAAATCTTGTTTCTTTCAAAAGAATAAAAATGGAAAGCAAACCTGGTGTATTATCTGAGCGACAGGAAGTTGTTCAGCGTATTTCAGAGGTTCCATTAGTTCCTCAACCATCTGGTCTTTCTTATAGCTGGAAAAAAGAAATTTAAAAACACAAAGCTAAAGCTATATTTTTGTAAATATGGCAAATACTTAAACATATCAAATATGAACTATATTAAAGATATATATATATCTGATATTGTAAAATAAGCAGTATTTGTCAATAATCTATGAAAAATAATCTAAGGATAATTTTTAAATTATACAACTATATATATATTCAGATTGCATAAAATTACTATTTAATAAGACTACTTAACATCACATAATAGCCTCATCCTGTCTTTCACTCTGAGACTTAAAAACGTTTAAGAACTCCATGTTCACTGCATATGCTTTTAAAGGTCTTCAAAATCTGGCTCCAACTATTCAAGCCTCATCAGCAACTCCTCCTCTACATCTGAATCAACAGTTTCAGCCATGCCCATCTACTGGTCCCCTGCCAGTGGGCCTTGTATTCCCATGACTCTAATTTCCTCATTCTGTTTCCTATTTGGACCAATCAAAGCTCCCTTTTTGTTTACTCTTCTTTCAAATATAGTAATTTATTTAGATCTACTTAGGTGCTTTTTTTTTACCACCTTGAAGACAAAATTCATGTCTTATTCTTCTTTGTATAGCCACTGTTTACCATATAATGAAGACTCAATAAACATTTGCTGAATGAATATATGAATAAAATAAAGACAATAATAACTCTCTGAGAGGTTATTCTATATGGAAAATATTTTCATACTTATATTTCAATGAGATGCAGAATTGACACAACACATACCTGATGGTATAAAAGAATAAAGTGCAGAGTAAGAATAAAATCTCCCCAAATGAAGAAAACTACCAAAAAAAGTTCTTAAAAAAGTATCAACATTTACAAAATAGCAAATAAACATTAGATTTCAAAACAGTAACACTGAAACACATTTAAACTTTCAATTACCTTTTATTCCTGTAAAGTAAACATCACCTTATCAACTTAAATTTAAAAACTGAAACTTCAAATTACTTTGAAAAATAAAGAAAACTAGTATAAATCTCTAGTTAAGAAATCTGATGATGAGAAATCTGGAATCTCTCCCAATAAAAAGGCAAATATACAAATAAGGACAAAATTTTGTACATAAGAGTTTAAAAGACCTCTTAGATAGGTAAAATTTATATATACTTTGCAGATTAGCATAAATATAATTAATTGGAGGAACTTTGAAGACTCTCACTATTGATAAAAAAAACTGTCTTAAAAGATTGCTTTACAGAGACAGAAAATAGAAGGGTGGTTTCCAGAAGCAAAAGAGAAGGGGGAATTACTATTTAATGGGCAGAATTCCAGTATTAAAAGATGAAAAAAGTTCTGGAGGTGGACACAGATAAAGACAAAGACCTCATGAAGATACCAGGGGAAGATTTAACTATCTAAAATCAACAAGAGAGGCTTTATAAGAAAACAATCCTGTCAACACCTTGATCTTGGACTTCCAGCTTGCAGAACTGTAAGGAAATAAATTTCTGTTGCTTAAGCACTCAGTCTGTGGTACTTTGTTATGGCAGCCCTCACAAATTATTAGAGTATACAATTAAAAATAAAATAAATATTCATTGACCAAAAATAACCCACATTATTTTTAAACATTTCACAACGTGCCACCTTTTAAAACTCTACTTATATTTTTAGATATGCAAAACATACCAAGCAACAAAAGGAAAATAGATTAAATAATATCCAATTTAAAATTTTTGTGCTTCAAAATACACTACCAACAAAGTGAAAACCCCAAAGAATGGAGGAAAATTTTTGCAAATCATACATCTGGGAATACCAGACCACCTGACATGCCTCTTGAGAAATCTGTATGCAGGTCAGGAAGCAACAGTGAGAACTGGACATGGAACAACAGACTGGTTCCAAATAGGAAAAGGAGTATGTCAAGGCTGTATATTGTCACCCTGCTTATTTAACTTCTATGCAGAGTACATCATGAGAAACGCTGGGCTGGAAGAAGCAAAAGCTGGAATCAAGATTACCAGGAGAAATATCAAAATCTCAGATATGCAGATGACACCACCCTTATGGCAGAAAGTGAAGAGGAACTAAAGAGCCTCTTGACGAAAGTGAAAGAGGAGAGTGACAAAGTTGGCTTAAAGCTCAACATTCAGAAAACAAACATCATGGCATCTGGTCCCATCACTTCATGAGAAATAGATGAGGAAACAATGGAAACAGTGTCAGACTTTATTTTGGGGGGCTCTAAAACCACTGCAGATGGTGACTGCAGCCATGAAATTAAAAGACATCCCTTGGAAGGAAAGTTATGACCAACCTAGAGAGCATATTAAAAAGGAGAGACATTACTTTATCAACAAAGGTCCATCTAGTCAAGGCTATAGTTTTTCCAGTGGTCATGTATGGATTTGAGAGTTGGACTATAAAGAAAGCCGAGCACCAAAGAATTGATGTTTTTGAACTGTGGTGTTGGAGAAGATTCTTGAGAGTCCCTTGGACTGCAAGGAAGCCGAGCACCAAAGAATTGATGTTTTTGAACTGTGGTGTTGGAGAAAACTCTTGAGAGTCCCTTGGACTGCAAGGAGCTCCAACCAGTCCATCCTAAAGGAGATCAGTCCTGAGTGTTCATTGGAAGACTGATGTTGAAGCTGAAACTCCATTACTTTGGCCATCTGATATGAAGAACTGACTCATTTGAAAAGACCCTGATGCTGGGAAAGAGTGAAGGCAGGAGGAGAAGGGGACGACAGAGGATGAGATGGTTGGATAGCATCACCGACTCAATGGATATGAGTTTGGGTAAACTCCGGGAGTTGGTAATGGACAGAGGCCTGGGGTGCTGCAGTCCATGGGGTCACAAAGAGTCGGACACAACTGAGCAACTGAACTGAACTGATACATCTGAAAAAATATTGGTATCAAAACTATATTACAACTCAACAATAAAAAGATAAATAATTCATTTAAAAATTTTTCTTCCTCATTAAGGATATTTCTAAGTGAAACTGGAATGTTTGTGGGTTGTTTTTTTTTTACTGTATGTCTGTGATAGGAAAGAATACAATGACTACTCAGTAGAGTTTGGTGCTATTGCCTTGATTAAGGCACCAGAAGTTTCAATAAATATCTGCTGGGGAAAGAATTAGTGTAGATGAGATCACTGAAGTAATTCTAAGAGTAAGTAGAAATATGAAAAATTCTTCTATAAACACAAAGTAACGACATGTAAATTGGAATTCATTTTACTCATAAAATGTCTCTCAATCAATATAAAAGATACAAAAATATTAGAAATCTAATATTAACAATTCATTTTAACATTTTCAAAAATGACAAGTAGCTGTTGCAAAAAATTTCAACTTCTTTTTCCTCATTTTATTTTTTCTGAACCATTTTAAATTTACAGATCTCATGATAGGTCTCATCTAAACACTTGAGCATTTATCAACCAGTGGTAGGTTTGAAAATTTTCTTTTTCTTTCTTTTGCCTGGCTGCACAGCTTTCAGGATCTTAGTTCCCCAACCAGGGATCACACCATGCCTCTGACCCTGGCAGTGAAAGCAGAGTCCTAACCATTACGGAATACCCTTGAAATTTTTCTTAATAACTGAGAGAATGGCATTGAAACATGTATAATAACATGTAAGAATCGAAATGCCAGTCTATGTCTGATGCAGGATATGACACGCTTGGGACTGACGCGCGGGGATAACCCAGAGAGATGTTGTGGGGAGGAGGGTGGGAGGGGGGTTCATGTTTGGGAACGCATGTACACCTGTGGTGGATTCATGCCAATCTATGCCAAAACCAATACAGAATTGTAAAGTAAAAATTAAAAATAAATAAATAAATTTAAAAAAATAAAAAAATAAATAAATAAACCTTACCAAAAAAAAAAGTAAAAAAATAAATAAAAAAAATAAAAAAGTCACTCAAAGTGCAATTCCCAAGTAATCTTGGGTATCACTATGGATTTTGAGCTTTTTACTTATTCAATCCCACAACAAATTACTCATTTTGAATTTCTTGAAAATGTCCATCATTTTCTTGCTATGTATGTTGCTAAAGGTGTGATATCAAACTGATTTTATTTCTATTTTAATTACTCATTTTTAATTTATTTAAAAAATAAAACTTTTTTTTTGGCTTGAAGGCTCAGGTGGTCTTTTTCTTTTCTTTTAAAGTCTAATACTAATATATAGGACATAGCTAAGAGTTCTAGATCAATCAATTCTCCCAGGCACCTGAGGGCCCTTTTAAGATGGAAATGCAAGTCTCCTTCTGTTTTAGAAAAGTTTGTTTAATTATAATTTTAAATATTATTTCTGTTCATTTCCCATTTATTTTTCTAGTTCAATTTCTTGATCTAAATATACTGGATCTTCTCTCTTTATCTCTGATCCTTTTATCTGTCTTATTTCAATTTCACTTTCATGAATTTTTTCACTTCTGGTCTTTATGTCTCTTACTAAACTTTTGGTAATAGCTATCTTACCTTGGGTACCTTGTAATTTACTTTTCATTTCTGGAATGATTTTTGTCTTTTTTTGTTGATTTCTTTTCCAGACTTCAGTCAGCTCCTATTTCATACATCTTCCTATTCAGTGTCCATTTCAATTGCGAGTTTTGAAGTGTCTGATTCATGGTGTTCTCTCATAATGCAATTGCTTGTGTAATGTAAGTTATTTACATTTGAGTATTGTGTCTTGGCTTCCCTGGTGGCTCACACGGTAAGAATCTACCTGCAACGTGGGAGACCTCAGTTTAATCCTTGGGTTGGAAAGATCCCCTGGAGAAGGGAATGGCTACCCACTCCAGTATTCTTGCCTGGAAAATTCCATGGACAGAGGAACCTGGAGGGCTACAGTCCATAGGATCGCAACAAGTTGGACACAACTGAGCAACTAACACTTTGACTTTTATCTTAGTTTTCCTTTTTGTGCCTTTCTTTTCTTTATTTTTCCTTTCCTTCTCTGTGTAGTGAGCATGTTTAGAAGATTTGGTTTTAGTTCTGTGCTTTCTTATAGTAACTCTGTATGGATGTTGTCTTCTTTTTTTACTGAAAAGTATCTGCATTGTTTTTTTAGATGCAACAATACAGTAAGCTATCTTGTGATGGGGGAAGAAAGGAGATAAGTTGGCTTATTAGGTTTCTCTTCATTCAACAGCACCCTCCTCTGTGGCTACAATAAAGTGTAGACTTTTAAATAAATGGTACTTTTTGCAGTAGTGGTGAGAACAGAATTTGTCCTTTTTTTCTTTTTTCCCCTCTCATCTCCTTTGGACCCCTATGTGTAGTTGCTTTTTTGTTTCCCTTCACTACCAAGACTCCAAGGGACACCTCCTCCTTCCTTGCAAACTATTATCCATTTCCTCAGAATTAATGCTTTCCCAATACTATCACCTAAGTCAAATCACCCCCACTTTCTAGACCCCATATCTCCTATCTTTAGTAGCTAGGGCCCTAGCAAGTAGTCCATGTTTACAGCATAATTCAGGATCTAAGAAAACTATTAATGTTAATTCCAATCTATATATGGCTACCATTCTAAGGGAAACCTGGAATTTTCTCTTGCAAAACAGTAAAGTTCTCTTTCTTAAAGCTACTCATTATTCCTTTTATTTAATATTTGAGTTCCTCCTAAAAAGATATATTTTTCTTTTTTTTAAGATATACTTTTCTATTATCTCTTTCCAAGATCCTTCACTAAGACATCTACTTTAAAAAGAGTAGTTTCTGCATGCAAAAAGCTAAACATTCCTTTTCTTACTTTACTGTTTCTTTAAAAAAAACACACACAATAATAGGAATGGCATTTGCTTACACTACAGAAGACTTGTAGATACAATAAGTGACGCTATCATCTTAAATCAAAATCCAATTAAAATATTGTCCAAATCCTTTGCCAAAGTAAATAAAATGCTGCTGGCAAAATTCTGAAACCCACGAAGTCAGTCTTTACAAACGTTTGTTTCTTTTGAGTTCTTTTTACTCTTTCAAGATGCCCAGTTCCCTCAAAAATCTTTCTTCTCTATTGTATCCAGCACTCCTAAAATAACACTGTAAAACTATTAATGCACCCACATATAAAGTCACCTCTAATTCAGAAAAAGTGAGGTTTTATTCCATATTGCCATTTAGAGATTAGATTATTCAAGTATAATATGGCCTAGTTTACTGTGGGCAGAAGACTAAAGCATCTTTTCAAACACTAGAAATACACTCAACAAAAAGAACAGAAAACCAGACACATTGTGCTATGCCAGACAGAAACTAAAAATTAGGATCATCAATAAATAATTCAAGACACATGATGTAGGGTACTCTAAAATCATTAGGAAGAAATTCTTTAAACACACCAGAAACAGGAAGCTAGCCAAAGTTAGTGTTACTTCTTGAACATGAGTAACTAAAAGAATTTTTTGAAACTAAAAGTATATAAAGAAATCAAGTTAATTTCTTAACACAATCCTGCTGGGGGAAAAAAGGACAGAAAAATTTCCACTCCTAAACTGCATTAAAAAAATACCCAAGCATTCATATAATTGACAACACATATTGTTGTGTAAGATATACTTGACAAACCCGCAGCCATATGACATTCCTGAACGTTTAAAGACACTCTAAGGGAAAAGACAACTCAAATTTATCAGTCGATAGAGACAAACACAAAATGCTATTACAACTCTAAAACATCCCAAGAGTCCCTGAAGATTATTTTTGTGAAGACAGGTTATATAGAAATGACACAACAATCTAATGCATCTTCCTTGAAATGAGATCCCCCTTTGGAGAAAGAAATGGCAACCCACTCCAGTACTCTTGCCTGGGAAACCCCATGGACACAGGAGCCGGGTGGCCCACAGTCCACAGGGTTGCAAAGAGTCGGACACGACTGAGCGACTCCACTTTCACTTTCACTTTCCACACTCACAGCATCACCATTCTTCTAACGGTCAAATTACAATCTTGCAACCAAAGATACTAAACATAGTTTTGGCTATTACCTACTTTAAAGAAGCACAAAGAAGATAATGAGCTGGGGAAAGAGACATCATTCGAGGTAGGGAACGGAAAGTTAACTCCCAAGAGAAATAAGGTTACATGAGCTTATGGCCCAACTGCTGACATGCATCTTTTTTACCATCAGCGTGCAATGAGGTAGCATATCAGTTAAAAAAGAACATCAGTTTAAAAAGATCACATGAAGTGAAGTCAGCTCGCTCAGTCGTGTCCGACTCTTTGCGATCATGGACTGTAGCCCACCAGGCTCTTCCATCCATGGGATTCTCCAGGCAAGAATACTGGAGTGGGTTGCCATTTCCTTCTCCAGGGGAACTTCCTGACCCAGGGATCAAACCCGGGTATCCCGCATTGCAGGCAGGCGCTTTACCCTCTGAGCCACCGGGGAAGCCACATACCAGTTAAAAAAGAATATCTCCCAAGAAATTTAGTAAAGCAAATATAATGAAATCCCGGAAAACCAAGCTCTAATTCTTACTGAAAGACCTCTTATCTGGTAGAAGCTGTAAGCAGACTTCGCAGAAGTTCTCCAAACCAGCAAATGTGTATATTCATAAGGAATAATCTTTGTAGAGTCAAAGGCAATTTTAAAATAGCAGTAGTCAGAAGAAATCCTGTCAAAATTACTGAGCATTCTCAGGAACCTGTCTGCCAGTCCAAGAGATGTTAGAGACATAGGTTCATTCACCTAGGTTGGGAGATCCCCTGGAGAAAGGCATGGCAACCCACTCCAGTAATGCTTGCCTAGAGAATCCCATGGACAGAGGAACCTGCTACAGTCCACGGGTTGCAAAGAATCGGACGTGATTGAAGCAACTTAGCATGCCTGCATCTAGTAGGTACACATAACTGGAGTTATATATGTGTGTTGTTCTAGTCATTTTATTTTGCTTAAATATATATGTATATATGAAAGTATGTAGAACATTTATAGTTTCATTAATAAATTATATTCTACATTCAAATAGATACAAAACATAAGAGACAACTCATAAAACTCAACATCAAAAAAAAAACAACCTAATTAAAAAATGGGCAGAGGACCTGAACAGAAATTTTTCTGAAAACATACAGCTTAGCTGCTTGTTGTGTCCAATTCTGTGCGACCCTATGGTCTGCAGCCTGCCAGGCTCCTCTGTCCATTCTCTAGGCAAGAGTACCTTGTCATGGCCTTCTCCAGGGGATCTTCCCAACCCAGGGATCGAACCCAGGTCTCCTGCATCGCAGGCAGTCTTTACCACTGAGCCACGAGGGAAGCCCAAAGACATGTAGAGAACCAATAGATATATGAAAAGATGTTCAACATCACTAATCATCAGGAAAATGCAAATCAAAACCACAGTGAGATATCACCTCATACCTGTCAAGATGCCCATTTTAAGAAGACAACAAATGACAAGTACTAGCCAGCATGTAAAGAGAACTCTCGTGCACTGTTGGTGGAAATGTAAATTGGTACAGCCACTATGAAAAACTGTATGGAGGTTCCTCAAAAAAAAAACAAAAAACCTGAAAATAGAACTACCATACAACCCAGCAATTCCACTTCTGGGTATTTACCAAAAATAAATAAAAAGACCAATTTGAAAAGATATATGCATCTCTGTGTTCACTACAGCATTATTTACAATAGCCAAGATATGGAAACAACCTCAGTGTCCATCCATAGATGAATGGACAAAGAAGATGCGGTATAAATACAGCAGAGTATGGCACTAAGTCACTTCAGTTGTGTTCGACTGAATATGGAATATTACTCAACCATAAAAGAGAATAAAATCTTGCCATTTGCCACAATTGAACCTGGAGGGTATTATGCTAAGAAAAGAAGCTGGACAGAGAAAAACAAATACTGCATGATTTCACTGACAAGTAGACTTTAATTAAAATAAATAAATAAATACACATAACAAAACAGAAACAAAGTCACAGATAGAGAGAACAAATAAGGGGTTGCCAGAGGGGAGGAGGTTGGGGGATGAGTGAAACAGGTGAGGGAGATTTAGTGGTACAAATTTCTAGTTACAAAATAAATGTTACAGGGATTAAATATAGTATGGAGAATATAGTCAATAACAACATAATATCTTCGTATAAGGACAGATGGTAAATAAACTAATCAACATTATCATTTTGTAATGTACAGAAATATAAATCACTATATTGTACACCAGGAAGTAACATAATTTTTAGGTCAATTATACTTAAACTCATAGAGAAAAGTGATCAGGTCTATGGTTACAAGAGGCTGGAGGTGGAGAGTGAGGGAACTAGATAAAGGTGCTCAAAAGATACAAACTTCCAGTTATAAGAAAAAGTACTAGAGGTGTAATGTACAACATGATTAATGTGATTAACACTGCTATATGTTACATATGAAACTTCTTAAGTAAATCCTACGAATCACAAAGAAAAAATATTTTTTCCTTCATCTATTCTTTCTATCAAGAGATGATGGATGTTCACTCAACTTGTGGTAAACATTTTATAATGTCAGTCAAATCATTATGCCTTTCATGTACACAGTGTTTTATTCCAATTATACTTCAATAAAACTGTAAGAGAGGAAAAGGCCCAGTAAAAAAGTAAATAAATAATATATATATGTATATGAAAGGAAAGTTGAAACTGAAGTCACACAGTCACGTCCAACTCTTTGCGACCCCGTGGACTGTAACCCACCAGGCTCCTCCGCCCATGCGATTCTCCAGGCAAGAATACTGCAGTGGGTTGCCATTTCCTTCTCCATATACAAATACATATATATATATATATATATAATGCAGCCACTCTTTTTTCATTTATTATGCTTTTGAGATCCAAGTATGTCGATTTGACTACCAATCTAGTTCATTACTGTTAATAGCTATACAGTATAATATGAAAGGGCTTCCCAGGTGGTTCAGTGGTTAAGAACATGCCTACCAACGCAGGAGACACAGGTTTGACCCCTAGGTGGGGAAGATCTCCTGGTGAAGGAAACAGCAACCCACTCCAGTATTCTTCGCTGGAAAATTTCAAGGAGAGAGGAGCCTGGTGGGCGGTAGTCCATGGGGTCACAGTTGCAAAGAGTCAGACACAACTGAGCACTTGTATCAGTTCAGTTCAGTTCAGTTCAGTCGCTCAGTCGTGTCTGAATCTTTGCGACCCCATGAATCACAGCACGCCAGGCCTCCCTGCCCATCACCAACTCCCGGAGTTCACTCAAACTCATGTCCATCGAGTCAGTGATGCCATCCAGCCATCTCATCCTCTGTCGTCCCCTTCTCCTCCTGCCCCCAATCCCTCCCAGCATCAGAGTCTTTTCCAAGGAGTCAACTCTTTGCATGAGGTGGCCAAAGTTTTGGAGTTTCAGCTTTAGCGTCAGTCCTTCCAATGAACACCCAGGACTGATCTCCTTTAGGATGGACTGGTTGGATCTCCTTGCAGTCAAAGGGACTCTCAAGAGTCTTCTCCAACACCACAGTTCAAAAGCATCAATTCTTCGGCGCTCAGCCTTCTTCACAGTTCAACTCTCAAATCCATAAATGACCACTGGAAAAATCATAGCCTTGACTAGATGGACCTTTGTTGGCAAAGTACTGTCTCTGCTTTTCAATATGCTATCTAGGTTGGTCATAACCTTCCTTCCAAGGAGTAAGCGTCTTTTAATTTCATGGCTGCAATCACCACCTGCAGTGATTTTGGAGCCCCCCAAAAATAGTCTGACACTGTTTCCACTGTTTCCCCATCTATTTCCCATGAAGTGATGGGACCAGATGCCATGATCTTCGTTTTCTGAATGTTGAGCTTTAAGCCAACTTTTTCATTCTCCTCTTTCACTTTCATCAAGAGGCTTTGGAGTTCCTCTTCACTTTCTGCCATAAGGGTGGTGTCATCTGCATATCTGAGGTTATTGATATTTCTCCCGGCAATCTTGATTCCAGCTTGTGCTTCTTCCAGCCCAGTGTTTCTCATGATGTACTATGCATATAAGTTAAATAAGCAGAGTGACAGTATACAGCCTTGATATACTCCTTTTCCTCTTTGGAACCAGTTTGTTGTTCCATGTCCAGTTCTAACTGTTGCTTCCTGACCTGCATACAGGTTTCTCAAGAGGCAGGTCAGGTGGTCTGGTATTTCCATCTCTTTCAGAATTGTCCACAGTTTATTGTGATCCACACAGTCAAAGGCTTTGGCATAGTCAATAAACAGAAGAACTGTACAAAAAAGATCTTCACGACAAAGATAATCACGATGGTATGATCATTCAACTAGAGCCAGACATCCTGGAATGTGAAGTCAAGTGGGCATTAGAAAGCATCACTACAAACAAAGCTAGTGGAGTTGATGGAACTCCAGTTGAGCTATTTCAAATCCTGAAAGATGATCCTGTGAAAGTGCTGCACTCAATATGCCAGCAAATTTGGAAAACGCAGCAGTGGCCACAGGACTGGAAAAGGTCAGTTTCATTCCAATCCCAAAGAAAGGCAATGCCAAAGAATGCTCAAACTACCGCACAATTGCACTCATCTCACACGCTAGTAAAGTAATGCTTAAAATTCTCCAAGCCAGGCTTCAGCAATACGTGAACCGTGAACTTCCAGACGTTCAAGCTGGTTTTAGAAAAGGCAGAGGAACCAGAGATCAAATTGCCAACATCCGTTGGGTCATCGAAAAAGCAAGAGAGTTCCAGAAAAACATCTATTTCTGCTTTATTGACTATGCCAAAGCCTTTGTGTGGATCACAACAAACTGTGGAAAATTCTGAAAGAGCACACGTATACACACACATAACATGAAAGTGCTTCATTTTACTTAGACATTCCATTATGGAGGGACATCTGCTTTTATTTATTGTTAGAAATAATGTTGCATAAAATATTCTTCCAGGCTACTTTGTCTACATGTGCAAGATGCTTTACACACTATAGCCAGCCCATAGACCAAATTTAACCTGTCATCTGTTTCTATATGTAATAGTTGTAAGGTATTACATTTTTTAATGGTTAAAAAGACATTAAGGGAGACTATTTCATGACAAATGAAACATATAAAATTCAAATTAACTGACTATAAATAAAGTTTTATTTGAACCCATTCATCTGTTAATGTATTATCTGTGACTGCTTTTGCACTACAATAACAATATTTGCAGCTGAGACCATTCAACTTACAAAGGCTAAAATGTTTACTTAGCTGGCCTTTCACAGAAAAAGTTTGCTAACCCTTATTCTAAAATAATTATTTAGAAGTGGACTTGCGGGGTCATAGTTATGCATTTTTAAATTTTGCTAGTAACAACCAAATTACTATCCAAGGGCGCAGCATCAATTTACACTGCCACCAGAAATGTGTAAATTTCCATTTCCCTCATCATCACTTAATTTCCTACAAGAAACAGTATCTCACTGTCTTAATTTCCATTTTCCCTTCTAAAAAATACTTGAAGAATCACTGGACATGAGTTTTTCTTTTCCAAACTGTATCTCCTCTGGTCACTTTTCTATTGGGGTGTCTTTTAAAAAGAATCTATGTGCAGTTACTTATATAATCTGGAAAGAAATTGTTTGACATACATGTTGCAAATAATTTCACCCAGAGTTTCTCTTTTAACTTTGTATTTTTTTTTTACTACTTAAGGTGTTCTAACTTTGTTGCAGTTAAGCTTTATCAATCATATTATTGATATTACACTAAAGCATTTAATAGCTATGATTAGTTAGTATAATATCTTTCCACATTATTTCCCAACTCTTGTAAGTTTAATAATTAAATGGTAGTCTCTTAAATTTTCTATTATACAGTCTGTAAAAAAAAAAAAAAAAAGAAAGAAAGAAAGAAAAAAGATAAAACAACAGGGAAAGTTGCCTCTCCCTGATCCTTATACCTCTTATAGTTCCCTTGTCTTCTGGCATTGTTTGGGACTTCCTGTGTAGATGGCAATACAATATGCATTCTTACCTCATCTGACTTTCATAGAGATGCTTCTAAAGAGTCATGCTAAAATGTAATGTTTTCTGCTGCCTTTAGAAATACAGCCTTTATTAAGTCGAGGCAGCTCTCTATTTCCAGTTCACTAAGCTATGTTGCTTTTTTTCATCATTAATGATTGATGAATTTTAATCAGGTGCTTTTTCTACATCTACTGAAACAATTACAAACTATTTCTCATTTAATGTACAGATACAATGAAATACATTAATATATTTTCTAACTCTAAATCTTTCCTAGAATTTTAAGATAACTTCTATTTGGTCATGAAGTATTTTTACTTTTACATTATTGGATTTGAATTTAAGATTTGTACATCTGTTTAGAAAAAGATTTGTACAAATGTAATAATAAAATGAGATTGGTCCTATTATTTTTTTCATTCTCTTCTTGTCTAGTTTTGGGTTCAAATTTAACTAGTTCCATCAAATTAATTGGGTGGCATGCTTTCTTTGTCTATTCTGTTTGTATGTCAGTTTCACATGTTTGGTAAATGCCACAAGTAAAAACCATCTAAGCCTACTGCTTATTTGAAGTTTGTTGGGAGAAGGTACATATTTTTCTACAACTGATAAAAAAGCAAATTCTCTTACCTGAAGGCTTGATTTATTTCTTTTATTTATTTTTTTCCTAAATCCCCCATATTCCTGTATTACTTTAGTCACATTCCAAGTGATTTTCATAACCTTGTACTGAAAATCATCATGTAAACAACACATTTTGAGATTTTGTTTCAAATTAGTATGATAATTTTACTCTTTCAAAGAGGGCATTTGGTCCAATTATACTTAACTTATAGACTGATACAACTGTGTTTAATATTAATATCAATTTTCTATTTCTCATCTATTTGATGTTTCTTTTATTTTCCTTTGTTCCTTTGAATTAACCAAATACTCTATTAATCTTTTTTTCTCTATTAACATGGTAGTTATATATACATTTATAATAATTATAGTGTAATTATTGTAACATTGTAAACATCAAACTTTGGCTTCATAATCTAATCAAATGACCCACATTTATAATTTCTCCAATAAGAACAGTATTTTGCAACACTTTCATTCTAATTATCCCTCTGCCTTTTGCACTGCAGCTGTAATATATTTTAATTACACAAATATTGTTTTAACTCAACAAGAGATTGGGTTGTGGTTTTTTTGGTACTATCAATATTTAATTATCTTACATGATACATATATCTATTCTGGTTCTCTTCATTCCTTACTAAATTCTGTTTCCCAATAGGATCATTATACTTCTGGCTAAAGTATTTCCTTTAGTTTTTACTGTAGTTCAGGTACACTGGCAACAAATTGTTCTGTTTGACTGAAGAAATCTTTGTTTCACTTTCGTTTTTGGAGGATATTTTTGCTGTGTATAGATTTACAGGTCAGAAGTCCTCTTCCACTCAGTACTTTAAAAACGTCATCCTGCTGTTTATGACTTCCACTGTCTCAGTCACTCAGTTCATTGCTCAGTCGTGTCCAATTCTGTGACCCCATGGACTGCAGCATGCCAGGCTTCCCTGTCCATCACCAACTCCAGGAGCTTACTCAAACTCATGTCCATAGAGCCGGTATACCATTCAACGATCTCGTCCTCTGTTGTCCCCTTCTCCTCCCGCCTCCCATATTTCCCCAGGATCAGGGTCTTTTTAAATGAGTCAGCTCTTTGCATCAGGTGGCCAAACTTTTGGAGTTTCAGCTTCAACATCAGTCCTTCCTCCCATGAGTATTCAGGACTGATCTCCTTTAGGATGGACTGGTTGGATCTCCTTGCAGTCCAAGAAACTCTCAAGAGTCTTCTGCAACACCACAGTTTAAAAGCATCAAGTCTTCGACACTCAACTTTCTTTACAGTCCAACTCTCACATCCATACATGACTACAGGAAAAATCACAGTTTTGATTAGATGGACATTTGTTGGCAAAGTAAAGTCTCTGCTTTTTAATATGCTGTCTACGTTGGTCACACCTTTTCTTCCAACAAGCAAGTGTCTTTTAATTTCATGGCTGCAGTGACTATCTGCAGTGATTTTGGAGCCCAAGAAAATAAAGTCAGCTACTGTTTCCATTATTTCCTCATCTATCTGCCATGAAGTGACAGGACCGGATACCATGATCATAGTTTTCCAAATGGTGAGTTTTAAGCCAACTTTTTCATTCTCCTCTTTCACTTTCATCAAGAGGCTTTGGAGTTCCTCTTCACTTTCTGCCATAAGGGTGGTGTCATCTGCATATCTGAGGTTATTGATATTTCTCCCCACAATCTTAATTCCAGCTTGTGCTTCATCCAGCCTGGCATTTCATATGATGTACTCTGCATGTAAGTTAAATAAGCAGGGTAACAATATACAGACTTGACGTACTCCTTTCCTATTTGGAACCAGTCCATTGTTCCAAGTCTGGTTCCAAGTGGTGCTTTTTGACATACAGATTTCTCAGGACCCAAGTAAGTTGGTCTGATATTCCCATCTCTTTAAGAATTTCCCATAGTTTGTATTGTGATCCACACAGTCAAAGGCTTGGCATAGTCAGTAAAGCAGAAGTAGATGTTTTTCTGGAACTCTCATGCTTTTTTGATGATTCAACGGATGTTGGTAATTTGATCTCTGGTTCCTTTGCCTTTTCTAAAACCATCTTGAACATCTGGAAGTTCACAGTTCACATACTGTTAAAGTCTGGCTTGGAGAATTTTGAGAATTACTTTGCTAGCGTGTGAGATGAGTGCAATTGTGCAGTAGTTTGAACATTCTTTGCCATTGCCTTTCTCTGGGATTGGAATGAAAACTGACTTTTCCAGTCCTATGGCCACTGCTGAGTTTTCCAAATTTGCTGGCATACTGAGTGTAGCACTTTCACAGCACCATCTTTTAGGATGTGAAATAGCTCAACTGGAATTCTATCACCTCCACTAGCTTTGTCGTGAGGCCCATTGACTTCGCATTCCAGGATGTCTGGCTCTAGGTGAGTGATCACATCATCATGGTTATCTGGGTCATGAAGATTTTTTTTGTATATTTCTTCTGTGTATTCTCGCCACCTCTTCTTAATGTCTCCTGCTTTTGTTAGGTCCATACCATTTCTGTCCTTAATTGTGCCCATCTTGGCATGAAATGTTCCCTTAGTATCTCTAATTTTCTTGAAGAGATCCCTAGTATTTCCCATTCTATTGTTTTCCTCTATTTCTTTGCATTGGTCACCTAGGAAGGCTTTCTTATCTCTTCTTGCTATTCTCTGGAACTCTGCATTCAAACTGGTATATCTTTCCTTTTCTCCTTTGCCTTTCACTTCTTTCTTTTCTTTTCTCAGCTATTTGTAACACCTTCTCAGACAACCATTTTGCCTTTTTTGCATTTCTTTCTCTTGGGGATGGTCTTGATCATTGCCTCCTGTACAACATCAAGAACCTCCGTCCATATTTCTATCAGCTCTAGTCCCTTGAATCTATTTGTCACCTCCACTGTATAATCATTAGGGATTTGATTTAGGTCATACCTGAATGGTCTAGAGGTTTTCCTACTTTCTTCAATTTAAGCCTGAATTTGGCAATGAGTTCATGATCTGAGCCATAGTCAGCTCCTGGTCTTGTTTTTGCTCACTGTATAGAGCTTCTCCATCTTTGGCTGCAAAGAATACAGAATCTGATTTCTGTATTGACCATCTAGGGATGTCCACGTGTAGAGTCTTCACTTGTGTTGTCGGAAGAGAGTGTTTGCTATGACCAGTATGTTCTCTTAGCAGAAATCTATTGGCCTTTGCACTGCTTCATTCTGTACTCCAAGTCCAAATACTCCAGGTATTTCTTGACTTCCTACTTTTGCATTCCAGTCCCCTGAATGAAAAGGACATCTTTTTTGAGTGTTAGTTCTAGAAGGTCTTGTAGGTCTTCATAGAACCGTTCAACTTCAGCTTCTTCAGCATTACTGGTCGGGGCATAAACTTGGATTACTGTGATAATGAATGGTTTGTCTTGGAAATGAACAGAGATCATTCTGTCATTTTTGAGATTGCATCCAAGAACCGCATTTCAGACTCTTCTGTTGACTATGATGGCTACTTCATTTCTTCTAAGGGATTCTTGCCCACAGTAGTAGATATAATGGTCATCTGAGTTAAATTCACCCTTTCCAGTCCATTTTAGTTCACTGATTCCTAAAATGTTGATGTTCACTCTTGCCGTCTCCTGTCTGACCACTTCCAAATTGCCTTGATTCATGGACCTAACATTCCAGGTTCCTGTGAAATATTGTTCTTTACAGCATCCACTGTTTATGTCAGTATTAAAGGCAATGTGCATTCTCAGTGGACTTTTAAGATTTTCTCTTTGTCTGTGATTTTTCAACATTTTGACTATGATGTTGTTTCACTGTAACAATCCTGCTCAGAATTAGTAGAATTAATTGAATCTGATGTGTTTCATACGTTTCATTAGTTTTGCTCATTATCTCTTCATGTTTGCTGCTTCCTTATTTTCAATCTGTCCTCTAGCTTAAGACACTATTTACACACATTTTACTGAACCTAATAATATCCCTTACTCTTACTCTTCCTTCCTTCATTCCTGCTTCCCTTCCTCTCACACTCTCTCCCTTCCTCTGTTCCTTTCTTCTTTTCTTTCTTTCTGTGCTTCAGCTTGGATCTTTTCCCTACTAAATTGTCTTCAAGTACACTTATGCTGTTTTCTGATGTATCCAATTTGATGTCAAGCCAGTCACTGAGTTCTTCAGTTCAGATACTATATTTTTCAGTTCTAGAATGGTTGTTTCCATGTCTTAGATATGTTCATATTTTCTGGTGAATTCCCTATCTTTAAATCTGTTTTCAAGAATTGTTTCCTATTTTCTTGAAAATATTAAAAATAGGTATTTCAAGGTTCTTTTCTACTAACTTCAAGTTCTTAATCACTTCGAGGTCTACTTCTATATTCTATTTTGCTTGTTTTTCTCTTGTAATATAGACATAAGGCCTTCTCAGGTGGTGCCAGTGGTTAAGAACCAGCCTTCAATGCAAGAGACATAAGAGACATCAGTTCCATCCCTGGGTCGGGAAGATCCCCTGGAGAAGGGCACAGCAACACGCTCCAGTATTCTTGCCTGGAGAACCCCATGGACAAAGGAGCTTGGAGGGCTATGGACCATAGGGCCTCAAAAAGTCGGAAACGATTACAATGACTTAGCACACACACAATAGAGTCCTAATGTTCTCCATTTTATGCATCTAGTAATTTTTTATTGATTGTGTATAGCACACTACATACTTGTTTAAAGGGGGAAATAAACCTACTGACAATGCTATTTTCCATCTGAGAAGATCCACACATTGTTCTGGTAGGCACTTAGAGAGTGGTGGTGTGAACGGTAGAACACTACCATTCAGTCAGTGACTCAGCTGAATTAAGACTGCCTCACAATTTTGACAAAACTCATTCAATCTTTAATTTACCCCTAGACTCTTCAAGATTTTAAATTCAAGCCTGGCAGGTCTTTGTCACCTCAACAAAGAGTAACTGCAGAAAATTCCACATGCTTTTCAGAGGTTCCTGGCTAAGTTTTTTGTCCCGTTGCTCTGCATAGCTTCAGAATTACACACTCCAGCCCCACTGAGTTGCCATAAGCCATACTGGTCACTCTGTCCCCATCACTGATACTCTGAGACCAAGCCCAGATTCTTCTAACATGGAGGTACACAACTTTTTTCCTGCAAAGGGCCAAAGACTTTCTGGCCATAAAGTCCATATTTTGGAATGGCCATAAAGTCTCTATCACAAGTACTCAACTCTGCATTATAGTACAAAAGCATCCATAGACAATATGTAAATGAATAAAGAAATGAATGTGACTGTTTTAAAAAAAAAAAACTTTACTAGATAGGCAGCAGGCCAAACCTGGCTCATAGGCCATAATTTGCTGACTTTTGCTCTTGTTGCATCTACAATCAGTAAGTGTATCCAAAGGGAAAGTAGCTTGAAATTGTGTCAGTTCACCACCATCTCCAGAACTGTCAGCTCTCACCTGGGGTATTTTTCAGGGAATCACACCCTGAAGATCTTTATTGCTTCAGAACTGTAAGACTAGGAAATTCAGTTGTTTGTTTTCAGAAGTTTTCTGCTCAGCAGTTAGCTTTCCTTTAGCTCCAAAACTTGGCAAATATTTTGAAAGGGAAACTGGTCATGTGATTGAGGCAAATATCTTAAAAGGGAAACTAATTTCTGATTGAGTAACAACTGGGTCACTCTAAACTCACACAATCACCAAAATTTTTGCTGGTTTCTCTATCCACAAGCAATGAATGACCTACTGCCTGGAGCAAACCCAGATTCTCAACTTTTGGCCTACTCCCAGAATCAGCAAATTAACTCAGTGGAAAAGTGGTCACAGACTTTCAGCTCATCTCTGAGAAGTTTTCCCAAATCTATATTTTTACCTTCTCTGTCCACATTGCTTCTGTAGCCTTTAAAAGTATTATTTTTGTCTGGCTTTTCTAGCTGTTTTTGGTGGAATCATAAGCCTAGTGCAAATTTTTTCCTCATTCCAGAATTAGAATCTATATCCAACTACTTCTGATAATTAAAATGTTCATTATCATTTACTTCTAAGTATTTTAAATTTTCCATCATTTTTATTTATTCTAAGAATAATTCAAAGTGTGCTTTTAAATTTCTATATGTATATATACTAAACACTAAAATATATAGTCTTTTTTTTATTGATATTAACAACTATATTGTGATCAAAAAAACATGCTCCACATTACAAACACTTTATAGTTGTTAAGGTGTGCTTTTTGGCCAACTATGGATCAATTTTACTAAGGTATTAATATGGTCTTGAGAAGAATGTTTATTCTCTAACTGTTGAATCTATCAATGAATCATGTTGCTCATATCTTTGGGGGAATCTTTCATCAATTTCTGATAATGTGATATTGAAATCTACTAAAGTGGTGAATTTATCAAACTCTTTTGTAAGTTACATAAATTTTAAAAATATATATTGTGGCTATGCTATTAGGTAACTAAAAGCTTAACATGCTTTTATCTTTCTAATGAGTAAATCTTTTACCATCAGTTGCCCTCATTATGTTTAATGGTGCCCTTTCCTGAGGTCTATTTTATCTAATATCAATATAACTATACAAGCTTTCTTTGGGGTACCAGTAGTTTGGTAATGCTTTTATTTTCAGTATGTAATGTCATTATGTTTTCTGTCAGTAGTTAGATTTCTTTTTATCTTAATATGATGATCTGCCTTAAACTAGGATTAACTCACTTAAATTTAGTGTTATAAGCAACTGCTAACTATAACTGTTTCCCTACTTTGTAGTTTCTACTCTTCCTTTTTTTTTCTGTTTCACCTTCACTGCTTGTTGCCTCCTCATTGATATTTTTTTAATTCCATTTCTTCCCCTATCCTGTTTTTTTTTAATCTTATTTCCTGTTTCTAGACAGTCAGAAGTACTTTTTAATATGTAAAATGCATACTTACCAAACCAACAACTTCCTGTTCTTTCTACATACTGCTATTAAAGACAACAGTACTCTGATTTATCGTACTTCCCCAAATAATTATCATCATCACTACTGTCACAATTATAAAACATAATCAGTTTTTACTGCAAGAGTAGGACATGACTGAAGCCACTTAGCATACACTTCCATTTTACTACTTTGTATCAGATCTCTCTCTTCTGGCTCCTTTGCCTTCTTCAAGAAGTGACCCCTTCAGATGTCATTTAAGTAAGAGAGTATTGATTCAAAATACTCTCAGCTTTCCTATATGTGAAAATGCCCTTATTTTTGTTCATTCTGTAAAGACAGTTTAACTGGGTAATCAATTTTAAGCTGATAGTTACTTTTTTAAAACCATTCATCCATAAATGGATGTGCAGCCTTTTGTCTTGAACTTCACACAAAGCCATGGTAATTAAGAATTCCAGATTTCCATAGCACTAATTATAGGGAAACTTGTCTTCTATGTTTGTGTACCACTTGGATTTTAGGTCCTTAAATCCAAATTTTTCTCCAAGAGATTTCCCTATCATTGAAGAAAGTGGAGCTTTCTACTGAGAGCAACTGATAAGCAATAGATATTTTTTGCCTCACAGATTTAAAAAAAAAAAAAAGCCTTCAGTAGGATAAAGAATGTCGTCTTCTGTAAAGACATGTTGGATTAAGGTGCCGCTGGACACATCATGGATTGATTGGCTTCAGGAGAGCTACCCCACCCACTGATACTTGTTTGATAGTAAAGCTAAGCAGGCCTTGCAAAGGAGACAAACAATCTTAGCTTATGCCAGCTGCTTAGGAAAGATACACAGGCTTTCCCTGATACCTCACTTGGTAAAGAATCCACCTGCAATGCAGGAGACCCCAGTTCAATTCCTGGGTCAGGAAGATCCCCTGGAGAAGGGATAGGCTACCCACTCCAGTATTCTGACCTGGAGAATTCCATGGATGGGGTCGCAAAGAGTCGGATATGACTGAGTGACTTTCACTTTCATTTTAGGGAAGATGCATGTTTGGAATATCAGCTGTGACTATCTAAAAACATTATGGGAAACTGAACCTGTGCAGCCGCTTTCCCTTAATAAGGAAGGGCCACCATTTCTGGCTCAATCTGGAAAAAATCAGAAATCCAAGTCATGAAACAATGGTGTTTGTCTCCACACTATTTTCTTGGTAGCTCAGCTATGTATTTAAAAGAGCTTTTCTTTTATACCTATTAAAAAGGGTTTTTTTTTTTTTCTATACCTGTATAACATCTAGGTTTTTTATAATAGACTATTTCAGAAAAATTGAGTCAGCAACAATTCCAAAAGTGAAGTCAAAAGATTGTTCCTTATTAATTTCAAACCTTCAAGCCTAACTCATTTATATTAATTTCTTGTTCTAGAAAAATGCAATGCCATATCTATTTCTGACTATTACAAGGTATTCTTTTGTTGAGAAATGTTTCATTCAAATGGAATTTCTCACGTTCAGAGTCCCTCACTAGCAACTTTCATGTATTCTTTATTATTAGAGTTACCTAATATCTGCATACTCAAGGTTTATCGTGGCTAATTTCCAAAGGTTTAGGAAAAGAAAATTACCTTTAACATTAAAAGCATAATAGATGCATTTTAATCATCTTCATTGATTTAGAAGATATGTATTACAGAGTTTTAGCACACTAAAGTGAAATTACTGTGAACATCAGTTATTTTTTAAAACATAAATTAGAGCTAGTCCCTTAAATCTATTTCTCACTTCCACTGTATAATCATAAGGGATTTGTTTTAGGTCATACTTGAATGGTCTAGTGGTTTTCCCTACTTTCTTCAATTTAAGCCTGAATTTGGCAATAAGGAGTTCATGATCTGAGCCACATTCAGCTCCCGGTCTTGTTTTTGCTGATTGTATAGAGTTTCTCCATCTTTGGCTGCAAAGAATATAATCAATCTGATATCAGTATTGACCATCTGGTGATATCCATGTGTAGAGTCTTCTCTTGTGTTGCTGGAAGAGGGTGTTTGCTATGACCAGTGCATTTTCTTGGCAAAACTCTATTAGTCTTTGCCCTGCTTCATTCCGTATTCCAAGGCCAAATTTGCCGGTTACTCTAGGTGTTTCTTGACTTCCTACTTTTGCATTCCAGTCCATTATAATGAAAAGGACACCTTTTTGGGGTGTTAGTTCTAAAAGGTCTTGTAGGTCTTCATAGAACCATTCAACTTCAGCTTCTTCAGCATTACTGGTTCGGGCATAGACTTGGATTACCGTGATATTGAATGGTTTGCCTTGGAGACGAACAGAGATCATTCTGTCGTTTTGGGGACTGCATCCAAGTACTGCATTTCGGACTCTTTTGTTGACCATGATGGCTACTCCATTTCTTCTAAGGGATTCCTGCCTGCAGTAGTAGATATAATGGTCATCTGAGTTAAATTCACCCTTTCCAGTCCATTTTAGTTCGCTGATTCCTAAAATGTTGACATTTACTCTTGCTATCTCCTGTTTGACGACTTCCAATTTGCCTTGATTCATGGAACTGACATTCCAGGTTCCTATGCAATATTGCTCTTTACAGCATCGGACTTTGCTTCTATCATCTGTCACATCCACAACTGGGTATTGTTTTTGCTTTGGCTCCATCCCTTCATTCTTTCTGGAATTATTTCTCCACTGATCTCCAGTAGCATATTGGGCACCTACTGACCTGGGGAGTACCTCTTTCAGTATCCTATCTTTTTGCCTTTTCATACTGTTCATGGGGTTATCAAGGCAAGAATACTGAACTGGTTTGCTGTTCCCTTCTCCAGTGGACCACATTCTATCAGACCTCTCCACCATGACCCGCCCATCTTGGGTGGCCCCACGGGCATGGCTTAGTTTCACTGAGTTACACAAGCCTTGGTCCTAGCTCTCTTGCAACGCCTACCTTCTTACTTGGGTTTCTCTTACCTTGGACGTGGGGTATCTCTTCACGGCTGCTCCAGCAAAGCATAGCCGCTGCTCCTTCCCTTAGACGATAGGTATATCCTCACTGCCGCCCCTCCTGACCTTGAAAGTGGAAACTAGATAGAGTGCCTGATGAACTATGTACGGAGGTTCGTGACATTGTACAGGAGACAGGGATCAAGACCATACCCATGGAAAAGAAATGCAAAATAGCAAAATGGCTGTCTGGGGAGGCCTTACAAAATAGCTATGAAAAGAAAAGAAGTGAAAAGCAAAGGAGAAAAGAAAAGATATAAGCATCTGAATGCAGAGTTCCAAAGAAGAGCAAGAAGAGATAAAAAAGCCTTCCTCAGCAAACAATGCAAAGAAATAGAGGAAAACAACAGAATGGGAAAGACTAGAGATCTCTTTAAGAAAATCAGAGATACCAAGGGAACATTTCACACAAAGACGGGCTCGATAAAGGACAGAAATGGTATGGACTTAACAGAAGCATAAGATATTAAGAAGAGGTGGCAAGAATACACAGAAGAACCATACAAAAGAGATCTTCACGATCCAGATAATCACGATGGCGTGATCACTCACCTAGAGCCAGACATCCTGGAATGTGAAGTCAAGTGGGCCTTAGAAAGCATCACTATGAACAAAGCTAATGGAGGTGATGGAATTCCAGTAGAGCTATTTCAAATCCTGAAAGATGATGCTGTGAAAGTGCTGCACTCAATATGCCAGCAAATGTGGAAAACTCAGCAGTGGCCACAGGACTGGAAAAGGTCAGTTTTCATTCCAATCCCAAAGAAAGGCAATGCCAAAGAATGCTCAAACTACTGCACAATTGCACTCATCTCATACGCTAGTCAAGGAATGCTCAAAATTCTCCAAGCCAAGCTTCAGCAATACGTGAACCGTGAACTTCCAGATTTTCAAGCTGGTTTTAGAAAAGGCGGAGGAACCAGAGATCAAATTGCCAACATCCGCTGGATCATGGAAAAAGCAAGAGAGTTCCAGAAAAACATCTATTTCTGTTTCATTGTTAGGCCAAAGCCTTTGACTGTGTGGATCACAATAAACTGTGGACAATTCTGAAAGAGATGGAAATACCAGACCACCTGACCTGCCTCTTGAGAAACCTATATGCAGGTCAGGAAGCAACAGTTAGAACTGGACATGGAACAACAGACTGGTTCCAAAAAGGAAAAGGAGTACGTCAAGGCTGTATATTGTCACCCTGTTTATTTAACTTCTATGCAGAGTACATCATGAGAAATGCTGGGCTGGAAGAAGCACAAGCTGGAATCAAGATTGCTGGGAGAAATATCAATAACCTCAGATATGCAGATGACACCACCCTTATGGCAGAAAGTGAAGAGGCGCTAAAAAGCCTCTTGATGAAAGTGAAAGAGGAAAGTGAAAAAGTTGGCTTAAAGTTCAACATTCAGAAAACAAAGATCATGGCATCTGGTCCCATCACTTCATGGGAAATAGATGAGGAAACAGTGGAAACAGTGTCAGACTTTATTTTTTGGGGATCCAAAATCACTGCAGATGGTGACTGCAGCCATGAAATTAAAAGACGCTTACTCCTTGGAAGAAAAGTTATGACCAACCTAGATAGCATATTCAAAAGCAGAGACATTACTTTGCCAACAAAGGTCCGTCCAGTCAAGGGTATGGTTTTTCCAGCAGTCATGTATGGATGTGAGAGTTGGACTGTGAAGAAAGCTGAGCACCAAAGAATTGATGCTTTTGAACTATGGTGTTGGAGAAGACTCTTGAGAGTCCCTTGGACTGCAAGGAGATCCAACCAGTCCATTCTGAAGGAGATCAGCCCTGGGATTCTTTGGAAGGAATGATGCTGAAGCTGAAACTCCAGTACTTTGGCCACCTCATGTGAAGAGTTGACTCATTGGAAAAGACTCTGATGCTGGGAGCGATTTGGGGGCAGGAGAATAAGGGGATGACAGAGGATGAGATGGCTGGATGGCATTACTGACTAGATGGACGTGAGTCTGAGTGAACTCCAGGAGTTGGTGATGGACAGGGAGGCCTGGCTTGCTGCGATTCATGGGGCCACAAGAGTCAGACACAACTGAGCAACTGAACTGAACTGAACTGAAATTAGAGCTTTCCCTAACACTGAACACAAGATTTTAAATGTATACATCATGTTTATGCAAAGCCATTTGAGCAGTTGCAATTCCTACTGCAAACAACAGAAACAGTGTGTGGCATCTTTAAGCCAGAGATTGCCTAAACTCATAATTTATATCTAATCATGTAATTCATTATTGCTTGTCTCAGTAACTTAAAGTGAAAGTACAAAATACTCTCCTAAATCATGCAGTCCTCTTACTCCATTTCACAAGCTACATACTTTTAAAACACATATTTTTGGTGTAACAAAATTAACATTTTAAAAATTATATATAAAAAAAGGCTCTTAATACTGGAAGTTAAAATGACGTTGATCAATCTCATTGAAAAAGACATTCCATAACAATATCAACTGCATGTTTCTCTTAGTGAAAGTACTTTCAAAATAATATGTGACAATTTCATCAAACAAAAGACAGTGAAAAGTCTAAAATATTACTGAATATGACAAGAACTTTGCATACTTGAAAATCATGTAGACAAAGATGAAGAATAATAAAGTTAGTCACCATAGCATAGATTAATGTCATCTGTAGCTCAAATGAAAACTGTTGATAAGTGTTCATGAAGAAATATAATATTAATATGTTCCCTTTCTCATGTAAATATTTCTCACATCTATATCAAATATAAAGTACCTGGTAATTTATATCACCAGGACAAAACAAAAAACCAAATGAATTTTTTAAATCTCCTGCTTTTTCTTTATTTTTATGAGAAAATCAATTTTGAAATAAGTATTCTTAATTACCTGCCATCTTGTAGGAAATTATCTATAACATTTATAAAAGACATACTTTAAATAATATTTATTAAGGTATATAATTTAATAAAAAATCATATAAATGATACTTTACTTACAGTTTTATGGTACAGTTTGGCTTTATGTTACAAAAAAAAATTTGTCATGAATGTCAAATCATCCATTCTCCCTGAGAAAAATCACAGTAATAATAAACAATTACTGTACCCCAAAATTGATATCAATCATGGGGATGTTGCTAATAAGACCTTATGGTCCTCTCCCTTCATTTATCCCCCAACAATAAAACCTACAGATGCACTTAATATTATGAAGTCAGAATGAGTATTCTGAAAGACTAATAGACTACAATAATGAACTAGTACTTATAATTATTGGTATAATAAAAACACAATGAAATAAGCATAAAGTCTAAAATGGTGTTTTTAAAAAATCAACTACATGAGTAAGTATGGGAAGGCCAACCTAAGAATAATTCCTGTCAGAATGGGTGATAAGTGGCATGCTGGTAAAAATGTAAATCAAGTTATACAGAAGCTGTAGTAAATCAAATAAAGATGGTAATACTTCCACTCTATCTTTTGCACTGGAAGAGAGACATCTGTATGGTTGTGATGAGTTTTATGTGGAAGGTCCTTAGAAACACACTGATAGAGTATGCTCATTTTATATACCTTATCATTAATCCCCTTAATAACTCTGAAGGTAGAGGATAGATCACCCTACTACAGATAAAGTATCTGAGTTTCAGACAGATTAAGCCATGTGCCTTAAGACATAAAGTCAAGAACCAAACCAAAACTTGAATACAAGTCCATTCATCTCCAGACTCTTTCTACCTACATGAGACTGCCTGAAAGCTTTGATCTAGGACCAGAAGGAATAATTAGGCAATACTTCACCTGTAAATATTTAGAAACCATGTAATGAGATATTGTGATTTCAACAAAAGTGGCAATTTTTGAATGTTTTATCCTTATTATTAATTTATCATAAATAATCCTCATACATTTAAAAATTTTTTCTGATCCTTTACTTTCTTAATTACTTTAAATATAAATTAATTCCTAAAAATATGCCAGAAGAGTAGCAATTCAAAAAGATTCTATAGATTTGCCTACTTTATAGCCAAAATTCCATCTTACGAGGATTATTAAAGCAAGACAACTTACATATACAGGGTACTTTTACCACACTGTTTTAAACTGAGAACTCAGTATGAAAACTGTCTTTCTCCTGCTAATGGTAGAAAGAAAAAAATACTATGATTTATTTTAAAGTATAGCCTACCTCACTCTTTAGCATTAAAAAAAAAAAAGCCTCCCTTATGTACAAATATGTAATTCTACTGCCACCTTCTGGTAAAACACAATTTCCCAATTTTTAATAGTACTTCTGATTATAAAGTGACAAACCTCCAGATAAGAAATATCTCCTTTCCAATATTAGATTAATAAAAAGCAAAATAAATTATTTTTATAAATGGCAAAATTATACTAAAATAGAATTCTAGCAATAATTTTTATAGTACATGTAACATAGTCTCTCAGTGTTAACACTTACTGAGCACTCTACTATTTGAGCACTGAAGAGCTTTACAAGCAAAATAAGAATCAATTATCTTAATAAACTTTATAAAGTAGAATGATTATTCCCATTTTACAGAGAGAATCGAAGAAATCAAGTGGTCTGCCTGAGGTACATAGCTATTAAATGGCAGAATCTAAATTCAGAAGCAGATCCATTGATCACTGATTCCAATGATCAATGTGTTCTAATAGTCTCTGTAACATCAGATAATAGATATTAATAAGTTGACTAAACTCATTTAGAACATTAAATCTTAATTTAGTGGGGTAACGCAACAATACTACAATTAGTGAGGAAATTAGAAGAGCCACAGAACATAGAATTAAAGAATTCAAAGAAACCATAAAGGTCCCACAATCAAATTTTCCATATAATTGAAAACATTTTTCAATTTCCATATAATTGAAAACATTATTCTTTAAACATTTAGCCAATGGATTAAACTCTAATGTCCTATTTTTACAAATAATTATACGTCATTTTGAAATCTTTCAAAATTAAAAAAGAATTTATGTTCTATATGTTCAGTGTTTAAATTTAATTTTGCTCTGACACAGTTTAAAATACTAAAAAACACAAGCTAGAAATTACTATCCTTAGTCAACATAATATTTACTAATTTATATTCAGAGAGGTTTTACTTACACAAAAGGATATACTACATTCTGCTATACTATTTCTATACACTGATTTCTTAAAAGTCATAAACCAATTCAATGAATTTCAATTTCACATAGTAAAATAAATTCTGCAAAAAAAAAACTGCCCATAAAATAATCAACACATTATTTTTAAACTACAACAGTAAGAACTTTATGTCTAAAAGCTTTTGCACAGCAAAAGAAACCATAAACAAAATGAAGAACAACTTATGGAATAGGAGAAAATATTTGCAAATGATGCAACCAATAAGGAATTAATTTCCAAGGTATACAAACAGTTCAGACAGCTCAATACCAAAAAAACAACAGCCCAATCAAAAAAATGTGCAAAAGACCTAAACAGACATTCCTCCAAAGAAGATACACAGATGGCCGACAAACACTTGAATAGATGCTCAATGTCGCTAACTATTAGAGAAATGCAAATTAAAACTACAATGAGGTATCACCTCACACTGGTCAGAATGACCACCATAGAAAGTCTACAAATAATAAATGCTGGAAAGGGTGTAGAGAAATGGGAACCCTAGCACTGTGGAAACATGCTGCTGCTGCTGCTGCTGCTGCTGCTAAGTCACTTCAGTCGTGTCTGACTCTGTGCGACCCCATAGACGGCAGCCCACCAGGCTCCCCCGTCCCTGGGATTCTCCAGGCAAGAACTCTGGAGTGGGTTGCCCTTTCCTTCTCCAATGCATGAAAGTGAAAAGTGAAAGTGAAGTCGCTCAGTTGTGTCCAACTTTTAGCGACCCTAAGGACAGCAGCCCACCGGGCTCCTCCATCCATGGGATTTTCCAGCCAAGAGTACTGGAGTGGGGCGCCAGTGCCTTCTCCAGGGAAAACAGTATGAAGATTCCTTTAAAAACTAAAGATAAAGTTATCACATGATCCAGCAATCCCACTCCTGGGCATATATCCAAAACTGATGAAAATTCTAATTCAAAACGATACATGCATCCCAATGTTTATGGTGACACTATTTACAATAGCCAAGATGTGGAATAAACCTAAATAACCACCAACAGATAAATGGATAAGGAAGATGTGGTATATAAATATAATGGAATATTACTGTCATAAGAAAGAATGAAATAATGCCATCTGCAGTGACATAAATAGACCTAGAGATTATCATACTAATGAAGTAAATCAGATAGACACATATAACGACTTATATGTGGAATCTAAAAAATATAAATTCACCACAAAACAGAAACATACTCACAAACATAGAAAACAAACTTATGGTTACCAAAGGGGAAGAGATGGGGGAGGGAGGGAACGAGGGAGGGGGACAATTTAGGAATTTGGGATTAGCAGATACACTCTACTATTAATACAAATAAAATAAACAACAAAGTCACACTGTATGGCATAGGAAACTATATTCAATATCTTATAATAACCTATAATGGAAAAGAATCTGAAAAAGAGTATATATATGTGTTGATATGTATAAATAAATCAGTTTGCTGTACAGTTAAAACTAACACAATACTGTAAATCAACTACACTTCAATTAAAAAAACTTTATATGTATGTAAAATGACAAAATAAATAATTTAACCATCAGTTTTGGTATCTTTATAAATCAACCACATGCATTTTATGCTGTGATATTCGACTTTAATGAGCTTCTGATTAACTGCAACTAAGTTATAAACAACAATATAAAATAAATGGCCAAATAAGATGCTTAAGTTAATATAGAATTTTAACAATGAGGAAGTTAATCACTTTGAAAAACAGAGTAGTATGTAGACTAGTAGGGGAGAAATCCTGTCAAATGTTATTTGAACCATTTTGATGAATCTTTGGTTCATAAAGTTTCATAATCATATCAATTTACTATGAGCAATTTTCAGTGAATTGTTTCATCACAAAGCTTCATATTCCTCACAAACTATTTTGGCCAAATTTCACGTTTCTACTGAATGTGTACATTTAAATTTTATCTAATTTCCTGTAAACATTACAAACAGAGACTAGAACTCATATGATTAATGATATAATAAATATTTTTATAGGTCTTTTATATTTCCATATAAATTTTAGAATCTGTCAATCTCTATAGAAAAAAGCCTGCTGGGATTTTAATTGGGATTGTGTTGATCAATACCAGAATCAATAAAATCCAAGAATATAGTCAATATGAAAAACTAATTGTACTTCTATATTTGAGCAACAAATGAAAAATAAATTTTAAAAATATCATCAAAACCAAAAATACTTAGAGATAAATTAACGAAAAGTATGGAAAACTTCTTCACTGAAAAAATAAAACAATGCGAAGAGAAAATATAGGAGATCTAGATAAATGCAGCTATATGTTCATAGATCAGAGGACTCAATATTGTTAAGGTATCTATACTTCTCAAATAAACATATGAAGTCAATCCAATTTCAATCAAAATTCTAATAGTTTTTTTTTTTTTAGAAACAGACAAGCTGAGTCTAAAATTTGTATGGAAAGAGAGGATCTAGAATAGTCAAGAGAACCTTGAGAAAGAAAAAGTGACTTGTAGGACTTACAAAAACAAATGTCCTCCAACTGGTGATTTCCAAGACGTATTATAATTCTAAAATAATTAAGACAGTACAATACTTGTATAACAGAGACACAGTTCAATGAAACAGAGTACAGTCCAGAAGTAGACCCACACATATACGGTCATGTGATTTTGACAAAGGCATCAACATAATGCAATAACAAATTCAATTTTTTCAACATATGGTGTGGCTGGAACTAGATACTCATATTTTAAAAACTGAACCTCAACTCCTACCTAACTCTATACTCAAAAATTAATTCAAAATAAACCATAATCCTAAACATAAAAGCTAAAACTATAAAACTTATAGCAGAAAATAAAGGAAAGTCTTTATGACCTTGATTTAGCTTAAGAACCTTTGCACAGAGGAGTGACTATTAAATATGAAAGGTATTAAGCTTAAAGGAAAGTGATAAATGAGCTTTATCAATATTAAATCTCCTACTCTTCAAAAGATATTAAGAATATGAAAGGAAAGCCAAAGACTAAGAAAAAATATTGCAATACATATATTTGACAGAAGACTTGTACTTAGAATACATAAAGAAATCTTACAATTCAATAAGAAAACTCAGTTGTTTTCTTTTTTTTTTTAATTTTTCATTTTGTACTGGTGTATAGTCAGTTTCTCCCATCAGGAAGCTTCCATAATCCTCTTATCCTTTTCCATCAGAGGGCAGACAGACTGAAAACCACAATCACAGAAAACTAACCAATCTGATCACATGGACCACAGCCTTGTCTAACTCAGTGAACCTATGAGCCATGCCATGTAGGGTCACCCAAGATGGATGGGTCACAGTGGAGAATTCTGACAAAATGTGGTCCACTGGAGAGGGGAATGGCAAACCACTTCAGTATTCTTGCCTTGAGAAACCCATGAACAGTATGAAAAGGCAAAAAGATAGAATACTGAAAGATTAACTCCCCAGGTTGGTAGGTGCCCAATATGCTACTGGAGATCAGTAGAGAGATAACTCCAGAAAGAATGAAGAGATGGAGCCAAAGCAAAAACTACACCCAGTTGTGGATGTGACTGCTGATGGAAGTAAAGTCTGATGCTATAAAGAGCAATATTGCATAAGAACCTGGAGGAGAGTGAAAAAGTTGGCTTAAAGCTCAACATTCAGAAAACTAAGATCATGGAATCTGGTCCTATCACTTCATGGGAAATAGATGGGGAAACAGTGGAAACAGTATCAGACTTTTTTTTTTTGGGCTCCAAAATCACTGCAGATGGTGACTGCAGCCATGAAATTAAAAGATGCTTGCTCCTTGGAAGGAAAGTTATAACCAACCCAGACAGAGTAATGAAAAACAGAGACATTACTTTGCCAACAAAGGTCCGTCTAGAAAAGGCTATGGTTTTTCCTGTGGTCATGTATGGATGTGAGAGTTGGACTGTGAAGAAAGCTGAGCGCCAAAGAATTGATGCTTTTGAACTGTGGTGTTGGAGAAGACTCTTGAAAGTCCCTTGGACTGCAAGGAGATCCAACCAGGCCATTCTAAAGGAGATCAGTCCTGGGTGTTCTTTGGAAGGAATGATACTAAAGCTGAAACTCCAGTACTTTGGCCACCTCATGTGAAGAGTTGACTCATCGGAAAAGACTCTGATGTTGGGAGCGATTGGGGGCAGAAGGAGAAGGGGACGACAGAGGATGAGATGGCTGGATAGCATCATTGACTTGATGGACATGAGTCTCAGTGAACTCCGGGAGTTGGTGATGGACAGGGAGGCCTGGCATGCTGTGACTCATGGGGTCGCAAAGAGTTGGACATGACTGAACAACTGAACTGAACAACTGAACTGAACTGAAAGAGCCTACTGATGAAAGTGAAAGAGGATAGTAAAAAAAAGTGGGCTTAAAACTCAACATTCAGAAAACTAAGATCATGGCATCTGGTCCCATCACTTCATGGGAAATAGATGGGGAAACTGGAAACAGTGACAGACTTCATTTTGGGGGGCTCCAAAACATTGCAGATGGTGACTGCAGCCATGAAATTAAAAGACACTTGCTCCTTAGAAGAAAAGTTATGACCAACCTAGACGGCATATTAAAAAGCAGAGATATTACTTTTCCAACAAAGGTCCATCTAGTCAAAGCTGTCTTTTTTCCAGTAGTCATGTATGGATGTGAGAGTTAGACTGTGAAGAAAGCTGAGCGCTGAAGAATTGATGCTTCTGAACTGTGGTGCTGAAGAAGACTCTTGAGAGTCCCTTGGACTGCAAGGAGATCCAACTAGTCAATCCTAAAAGAAATCAATCCTGACTATTCACTGGAAGGAATGATATTGAAGCTGAAGCTCCAATATTTTGGTCACCTGATGCGAAGATCTGACTCACTGGAAAAGACCCTGATGCTGGGAAAGACTGAAGGTGGGAGGAGAAGCAGACAACAGATGAGACAGTTGGATGGCATCACCGACTCAATGGACATAAGTGTGAGTAAACTCCAGGAGCTGATGATGAACAAGGAGGCCAGGAGTGCTGCAGTCCATGGGGTAGCAAAGAGTCACACACAACTGAGCAACTGAACTGAACTGAACTGAAAGCTGATTAGCAAACAATGTTGTGAAAGTTTCAAGTGAACAGCAAAGGGACTCAACTATACACATACATGTATCCATTCTCCCTCAAACCCCCTCCCAACCAGGTTGCCACAAACACTGATCAGAGTTACATGTGCTATACAGTAGGTCTTTGTTGAAAATAACCCAGTTTTTTTAAAATAAGCAAAAGACTTGAAAAGGCACTTCATGAAACATATATGAATGACCAGTAAGCACATGAAATGACACTCAATGTCCTTAGTAACCAGGGGTTTACAAATTAAAATCATAATGAGATTATCACTACCTGCCTAGAGAATAGCTAACATTAAAAAGACAATACCAAGTCTAATTAAGGACATGGAACAACTATTTGTAGAAATGCAAAATGGTACAATGACTACAGAAAATAGTTTGGAAGTTTCTTACAAAGCTAAACATGCATTTCCATATGACCCAGCAAACCTACTCCTAGGTATATTTACTCAAGTGAAATGAAAACTTAGGTTTCTATACAATGTCTATAGTGGTTTTATTTAATTGCCTAAAACTGGGGGCAAATGTCCTCCAATTGGTGAGATACACCAATAAAAAGGAACAAACTAAAGATATGTGACAACAGGAATGAATCTGACATGCATTCTGGCAGTAAAAGAAGACAGATTAGAAAAATTTTAATAACAGACTGGCATGGTGACTATCCAAAGTACATGCATTTATCAAAAACTCAGAACTATATACTAAAAAAGGGTAATTTTACCAAACTAAAAAAAGAAGAAGAAAAAAAAAACTACAGGTGCATACAATATAAAATGACTTCCAAAAACATTATAGTATGCAAGAGCAACAGAACATAATGTTTAGAGATACCTGTTTAGGTGATATAACCAAGATGCAGGGCAAGAAAGCAAACTTCATTTAAGAGAAGGGAAAATGGTTAACTTTGAGGGGGAGTGAAAGGGCAGAGATTGAGAAGGGGTGTAAGGGTTGGGGGATCTTCTGGTATACCAGCTTTGTTCTAATTTTTTCTCTGGTGGTTACATGAGCAGTTGCTTTCTGACAATTCACTGTGCTATCATTTATATTTTATATCATTTTAAAAGCAAGCAAAGCAAGTAAACCTAAGGTAAGATGGTTTTAGAAAAGGCAGAGGAACCAGAGATCAAATTGCCAACATCCACTGGATCATGGAAGAAGCACGAGAGTTCCAGAAAAACATCTACTTCTGCTTTATTGACTATGCCAAAGCTTTTGACTGTGTGGATCACAATAAACTGTGGACAATTCTGAAAGAGATGGGAATACCAGACTACTTGACCTGCCTCTTGAGAAACCTATATACAGGTCAGGAAACAACAGTTAGAACTGGACATGGAACAACAGACTGGTTCCAAATAGGAAAAGGAGTACTCACCCTGCTTATTTAACTTCTATGCAGAGTACATCATGAGAAACGCTGGGCTGGAAGAAGCACAAGCTGGAATCAAGATTGCCGGGAGAAATATCAATAACCTCAGATATGCAGATGACACCACCCTGATGGCAGAAAGTGAAGAGGAACTCAAAAGCCTCTTGATGAAAGTGAAAGAGGAGAATGACAAAGTTGGCTTAAAGCTCAACATTCAGAAAACGAAGATCATGGCATCTGGTCCCATCACTTCATGGGAAATAGATGGGGAAACAGTGTCAGACTATTTTTTGAGGCTCCAAAATCACTGCAGATGGTGATTGCAGCCATGAAATTAAAAGATGCTTACTCCTTGGAAGAAAAGTTATGACCAACCTAGATAGCATATTCAAAAACAGAGACATTACTTTGCCAACAAAGGTCTGTCTAGTCAAGGCTATGGTTTTTCCAGTGGTCATGTATGGATGTGAGAGTTGGACTGTGAAGAAAGCTGAGCACCGAAGAATTGATGCTTTTGAACTGTGGTGTTGGAGAAGACTCTTGAGAGTCCCTTGGACTGCAAGGAGATCCAACCAGTCCATTCTGAAGGAGATCAGCCCTGGGATTTCTTTGGAGGGAATGATACTAAAGCTGAAACTCCAGTACTTTGGCCACCTCATGCGAAGTTGACTCACTGGAAAAGACTCTGATGCTGGGAGGGATTAGGGGCAGGAGGAGAAGGGGACGACAGAGGATGAGATGGCTGGATGGCATCACTGACTCGATGGACACGGGTCTGAGTGAACTCCAGGAGTTGGTGATGGACAGGGAGGCCTGGCGTGCTGCGATTCATGGGGTCACAAAGAGTCGTACATGACTGAGCAACTGAACTGAACTGAACTGAAATTATAAAAGAATAAAATAATATATATATTTTAGAGGTAGGAAGCATTCCTGAATTCATATCTTGACTACACCATTTGTTAGATGTGTGACTTTAGCCAGGTTTCTTAACCTTTCTCAGTCTCACTTTACTCATCTGTATAATGGGAAAATTTCACCTGCCTCATAATTATGTGAATTAAATGAGATTAACGTATTTTTTACTTGAGGGTATCTACCTAGCTTCCAAGTTTATTTTGGAAGGTTCATCTTATCCACTTGGGGATGGCCCTCCAGTAGCCTAGATTTTGATGACCTAGATGACCCCTAGATGACCCCACTACTGCCCAGCTGGGTCAGAGTTGAGCAACTGACTCAAGCTGGGCTACTCAAGAAGCCCCCTGTGGAGCTTAAAATGGAGAATGAGCAAGTTAATTCTCTAGTTGCACTTTATCATCAGTCTTTGTTCAGTCGCTAAGCTGTGTCCAACTCTTAC
The DNA here is from genome assembly GCF_014754425.2 of Oryx dammah. Lineage (NCBI taxonomy): Eukaryota > Metazoa > Chordata > Mammalia > Artiodactyla > Bovidae > Oryx > Oryx dammah. The sequence goes on along the minus strand of NW_024080615.1, from coordinate 117,571 downwards.
CAACCCCATGAACTGCAGCATACCAGGCTTCCCTGTCCGTCACTATCTCCCTGAGTTTCTTCAAACTCATGTCCATTGAGTCAGTGATGCTATCCAACCATCTCATCTTCTGACATCCTCTTCTCCTCCTGCCCTCAATTTTTCCTAGCATCAGGGTCTTTTCCAATGAGTCAGCTCTTTGCATCAGGGGGCCAAAGTATCATGATGAATAGAATGGATATAAAGCTCCAGAAGAGCAGTGTAGACACATGCTATGCCCTACATTCAGAGTAGGAGAGAAAGAAAAGTCTAGAACAACACAGACAGAGAGAGTAATGCCCACATTTTTGACTGAATTCTGTTTCCTGATTCCAGTCACTTACTGGAAGCTATCCTTGGGTTCCATAAACACAGAATACCTATATAAGTGATATCTTTAAGGAAATAATGCTAGCTCAGGTTGGATTCTATTATTTTCAATCCAACAAGGCTAGGCAATAGTCCTTATATAAAGCATGAAGCACATAGAAAAGGTTGAAAATCTAGAATCTGTGGTAGGAACTTTCTGATCTTTGACTGACTATATGAGCTGCAGACTTCCTTACCCAGCCCTTGAAAGAGTTCTACTCTGGTGTCCAAAACATAGACTGACCTTGTTAAGGTCATTTTCATCCCTCTATCTATAAGAACACACTTGATCTTAGCCAAAAGGCCAAGAAGCGATCTGTAAGAAAAGCATCCAGCTCAAATTTCCAGTTAGATTCAAATTTTTCAATTGCTAAAGACTGCCTCAAGAGAGAAAGAAATTCTATAGTATGACAGAATAAAATTACAACAACAAAAAATTAATAAAATCAAGTGCCTAAATTTAGAGCATAACACAAAAGTCAGACAGGGTAAGATGTCATCTAACCAACCAAGGTAAAAACTGAGCATTTATACTTGATATTGTCCAAGATTTCATTATTTCTTGGGCAATGCCTACAGAATTTACACTTCTACATTTTAGTGTGGGTATTTTTACATTCACAAGCTATAGGCTATTTTCCCTAGGATACTCTGGTACACCAAGTAATGTTGGCATGGACTTATTACTATATTCTAGAAAGTCCAACTGTTTGAGGCTGTTTGTCTGCTTATTTATTAAAGTCAACCTATTTACACTGGGATAAAACAGTTCAGAATCAAGTTATATAAGGCAAGCTTATTGCAACCATCCCTTATTTTGCCTCATTTTAATAAATTAAAAACACAGTAAGATACATGGTGAAACAAGTGTTGTCACTAAGGTTATGATTATCACTTAAGTATATGACTGTACCTTATTCATATAATATGTGTATGTTGGAAAACATATAAAAAAACAATTATTTCATATAGCTACTTCAGTCAATTTTATGTACTAAGATTCTCCATCATATTGGAATTTAGTTTAGCTTGCTCTAATATACAAAATATGAAATAAGGACAATCTGGAAAATGAGTTCCATTATTTTCCTAATATATGTAGAAAGTATTATTTTAAAAAGCTTAACTGTCAATTTTAATAACAGTAATTGTACTGATGTTTTAACCTAAGATCTGTAAAATTACATATGCATTCAAGCCCAAAATTTCCTTAATAAAGTAGCTTTTTGTGATAGCTGATTTCTAAATATACTTTTCTCTAAACGAACATCCAACTGATACTCATATTTGCATATAAATAGCACCTATAATAATGAGATAATATTTGTACCACCCAAGAAAATATTTCTGGAATATGTTGAGAATTGAATCTTCCTAAATTAATTAGATAACAAGTATCAGTAATTATGAAACCATCTGTGAGCAATGTTCTAAATAAAATTTATTCATAAACACTAGAGGGTGCTCTGATTCAACAGTGTCTGCTCATTGCTGAGCATCTGAAAGCAACAACCCTGTTAATCAACTATATTCCAATATAAAATAAAAATTAAAAAAACAAAATATAGTGCCTGATATCTGGCATTGGTGCTTAAAATAATTTTCTCCTCAATTAAAGATAAATGAAGATAATTATCAGCACCAACAACTTTTGCTTTTGAACTATATAGAGATACCTCATGAGATAAAATTTCACCTTTCCAGAATATATAATAAAATTTAGTAGAATTCCACTGAAATCATTTTTATTGTACAACTATTATATTTAATATTGTGTTAAGTGAACAGAATAGAAAATAAGTACAGAGGAAGTATAAAGACAGCCCTTATCACTAAAGGAAATTAATGCAATATTCAGATGGTTAACAAAAGGTGTATCCCGTATATTATGGACTTAGGTTCAAGGAAAATTACAAAATGAGCTACACAGTAGCTCAATTTCAATTGTTAAGTATTAAGGTATAGTTTAGCTATTTTACAAAAACAACTTGAAAGAGTATTTAAATAATAAATAAAAGTAATACTGGTGTTGGATATCATCTGTTGTCTCGAGAAAATATTTTTAAAGCCAACAGACATAGGAAATTGAAAACGAAAAAATCTAGACTTTGAATATCATAATAGGAAATAATAATAAAATCAATTTCAAATCTTCATAAGAAATACATTTACTACTAGCTTTTAAAATTTATTTCTAAAACATTCACAACCTCAATTACAAATCTGTGAAATTTTCAAAATTTAAAGTAATTTATATGTTGCCATTTGGCAATCCAGGAAAGCTCCCTGGAGTATGTGTTTCCAATAGATAGCATTAAACAATTCCAAATAACAAAGCTGAATGGCAAACAATATCAATTTCTATGTATTTCAAGAAAATGACTATTAACTGAGATACTACTTAACCCCGAACAAAGTATGTTGCCATACTTCTAAAGTCACATAGCCAAAATTAACCAGGCTCTCAGTCTCTCACTCTCTTTCACACACACACACACACACACACACACACATGCACACACTACTCACTCACACACAATCCACTCCTCAAGAGAAGAGTACTTGGCGTATACCTACCTCTCTTTCTCTCATTCCTTTCCCTAACTAATAACTAAGGGACCCCACAGAAATCCTGAACAGTGGCACCTGTTCATAAAAGGCCACTTCAAATTCACAACAGCCCCAGATAAACTGTTTAATAGAACACAACACTAGACAAAAGCCAGAGATAGGCTTGAACCAGACTCATAAACCCTCCAGACTCTGGGAAACAAAATACACGGCAAAGAACTAATCAGACTGGTGGAGTCCAGAGAAATCCTGAAAACAGAAGCACTGTGCTAGAGTTTGAAGTATACATTTGGCATCTATATTCTCCTGGCACTCATCTCCCCTTTCTATGTTTATCTGCCTTGCCTCTGCCAGATTCCTAGGGCCTATTATACTCTAAATGCCCAGCTGCCAGCTTCCCTATTCAATGTTATGTCATTTAATACCTTCTACTGCAATAGGTGACAACATATACATTTGTTAGAGTATTAATGTTTGAAATGTCCTGCCCAGTTATAAAGGCTTTCTGCACCATCATATACACCTCTACTGACAGAAAAGTATGGCTCAGATATAATCAGTTGTCAGGGAAGTTTTAGTCTTTTTAAAAGCAAGTCTGAATTCACACTACTTACAAACATCATATTTTGGAGCTACAACATAACCCTGATCAAAATCTTAGCTTGTCACTGATATTTAGAGCTTTTGCCCATTAATCTGAAAAGCAAAGAACCAACTAAAGAATGGGTAGAAGAATGGGTAGAAAGGTGCAATTTTATTTATAAATACAAATATTCATCTCATTATTATATCCATAAAAATTTACAAACCATGAGACTAGAATACTCTATTCAAAAAATAATTTAAGATGAATACCTGCTTTCCATGACTCCTGAATCTGGCTGCAAACTAAGAGTGTCTGTTGTAATTTCCACTTTCCGTACACTTCCAAAGAAATCAGTTATCAGGACATTTTTAGGATCCCTCTGAAAAAGATCAGTGCGATGTCCAGGAGTAGACACACACAGACTTTTGGGGCATACCTGAAACTGAAAAAAAGATGTATATCAATAATAAATACACATGCCTACATATTCATACAGCTTATATTAAATTCATTAACACAACATAGTAGACTGTAGTATATTTTTAAAACTCTCCCAACCTAAAGAAGATCAAAGATTGTAGTTCTAAAGATTAAACTTTCATTGCTACTGTACTGCTTGACACTGTAAGAAAGCTTTACAGACATTAGAATAGGTTATTCATAAAACAGGAAGCTGGCCAGGGAGGAAAACAACATTCCCTTTTTAAAATCATATGCTACAAAGTATGAAAGCAAAAGTGTTAGTCCCTCAGTCATGTCCAATTCTTTGAGACCCCAAGGACTGGAGCTCACCAAGCTCCTCTGTCCATGGGATTCTCCAGGCAAGAATACTGGAGTGAGTAACCATTCCCTCCTCCAGGGGATCTTCCCAACCTAAGGACTGAACCCAGGTCTCCTGCATTGCAGGCTGATTCTTTACCATCTGAGCCACCAGGGAAATTTATGAGAACTCGCAGGCAACACTATGATAAGAGAACTGCTTTTTTCTGCATCTATATCCATCTCAGTAGAATCATCTTACCAGAGCAGGTTTTTAAACATTTTGCAACCATGATCCTTCATTCAAATTTTAAATTCCAATAAAATACTTATTATATAATAGCCAAGTATGTAAAGATGATGAAATCAGAGCTGCTCTGGACTGCAAGAAGCTAAAGCATAGCCTTGCTATCTACCCCACGTTCTCCTGCAGTGAAGCTACATAAACTATTCTAAAAATCAAGTACCTTTCTTAATTTATCCATAAACCCAAAGCACCTCAAGACACGCTAGTGCTCCAAGGAATAGTCTGAAAACTAAAACTTCATCACTACACAGATCTCACAATAACTTTTAGCTCAATCTTATACCTGATATTCCACGCCAGTGAACTGCCAAGGACCCCTACAGGACATTTGGTCCATGTCAAAAGGTCCTTAATATTTGGTCCTGTCCAAAACCATCTGGCATGAACTAAATATGCTCATGGACATTTGGACAAGCCAAATTTCAAGGATCCTTTCAGTTCAGTTCAGTTCAGTTCAGTTGCTCAGTCATTGTCCGACTCTTCGCGACCCCATGAATCGCAGCACGCCAGGCCTCTCTGTCCATCACCAACTCCTGGAGTTCACTCAGACTCACGTCCATCAAGTCAGTGATGCCATCCAGCCATCTCATCCTGTCATCCCCTCCTCCTCCTGCCCCCAATCCCTCCCAGCATCAGAATCTTTTTCAATGAGTCAACTCTTCGCATGAGGTGGCCAAAGTACTGGAGTTTCAGCTTCAGCATCATTCCCTCCAAAGAAATCCCAGGGCTGATCTCCTTCAGAATGGACTGGTTGGATCTCCTTGCAGTCCAAGGGACTCTCAAGAGTCTTCTCCAACACCACAGTTCAAAAGCATCAATTCTTTGGTGCTCAGCTTTCTTCACAGTCCAACTCTCACATCCATACATGACCACTGGAAAAACCATAGCCTTGACTAGACGGACCTTTGTTGGCAAAGTAATGTCTCTGCTTTTGAATATGCTATCTAGGTTGGTCATAACTTTTCTTCCAAGGAGTAAGCGTCTTTTAATTTCATGGCTGCAGTCACCATCTGCAGTGATTTTGGATCCCCAAAAAATAAAGTCTGACACTGTTTCCACTGTTTCCCCATCTATTTCCCATGAAGTGATGAGCCCAGATACCATGATCTTCGTTTTCTGAATGTTGAGCTTTAAGCCAACTTTTTCACTTTCCTCTTTCACTTTCATCAAGAGGCTTTTTGGTTCCTCTTCACTTTCTGCCATCAGGGTGGTGTCATCTGCATATCTGAGGTTATTGGTATTTCTCCCGGCAATCTTGATTCCAGCTTGTGCTTCTTCCAGCCCAGCGTTTCTCATGATGTACTCTGCATGGAAGTTAAATAAGCAGGGTGACAATATACAGCCTTGACGTACTCCTTTTCCTATTTGGAACCAGTCTGTTGTTCCATGTCCAATTCTAACTGTTGCTTCCTGACCTGCATATAGGTTTCTCAAGAGGCAGGTCAGGTGGTCTGGTATTCCCATCTCTTTCAGAATTGTCCACAGTTTATTGTGATCCACACAGTCAAAAGCTTTGGCATAGTCAATAAAGCAGAAATAGATGTTTTTCAAAGCAGAAATAGATGTTTTTCTGGAACTCTCTTCTTTTTCGATGATCCAGCAGATGTTGGCAATTTGATCTCTGGTTCCTCTGCCTTTTCTAAAACCAGCTTGAACATCTGGTAGTTCACGGTTCACATACTGCTGAAGCCTGGCTTGGAGAATTTTGAGCATTACTTTACTATCATGTGAGATGAGTCCTTTGCCATGAACCAAATGTCTTATGGACATGTTAGGCAGGATCAAATGTCTGCTAACCTCAATGCCAGACGCACGTTCATTCACTGTGCAAAGCATAAAAACTGCCCATTATACATATGTCATATGGTTACCTTTCATAGAGGATATAAAAACTGGTAAGACTTGGGTCTTTTCTTCAAGTCTAGTCAGAGATGAATAAACATAGCAAGGTAGGAAAAAAAGGTAACAGATTCTAATTCAGAAATAAATAAACTTCTAAGTGTTTGAGGATAAGAAAAAAGAGGGAGTGGGACTTAAGCCATTTTTTGAAAGAAAAAGGAAGATTACAGATGGGAAATAAGAGCATTTCTAATAAAGGAGCAGCTGTAGAGATGTGTAAGGCAAAGAACCCAGCTTGGGAGAAGCCCAGGATATTGGAAGGAAATCATTACAGGCCCACTAGTAAAGGCCCAGAGGCCACAGCACTTGCCCACCTGTGGCAACAAGACTATGTGCACAGGTAATCACCAACACGACAGGAGAGGGATGGGGAAGGGCAGAGCAACTCTAATTTATAGTACACAGGTGTTCCAAGAACCGTGCAAAGCTGTTTGCAGGTATTCTCATTTAAGTTTACCAGTAACTTTGAGGTATACAAAAATTATCATCTCCCCTTCAAACTAAAGCTCAAAGAGCTTAAGTAATTTGTATAACATCACAGTGCCTTCCAGATTCAGGAAAGCAACAATAGGAAATAAGAAGAGTTCATGATATAAATTAAGAAGCAAAGGGGGGAAAAATGGGTAGGGGAAGGCTAAGAAAATGAAATGTCAAACAAGGACAAAACAGATCGAAGGCTGAAGAAACAAAGTAAAAGATAAACTAAACAAAGATAAAATTAAAGTTCTAGGTATAGTGAAGGTATTCCTGTGTGAACAACCTGGTGGGCTTTGTTAAGTACACAATAAACATTTTCTTCCTTGCTGCTAAAAAACAAACAAAAAACATACTTTCACTTTAAAAAAAAAAACTGAATTATAACTGACACAATTACATTAGGTTCAGATGCACCACATAGTGATTTGCCATTTTTGTACATTATGAAATGGTCACCATGAGAAGTCTAGTTACAATCTGCCATCATACAAAGTTATTAAAATATTGACTATATTCCCTATGCCATACATTATACTGCTATGACTTATTTACTTTATAACTAGAAGTTTATACTTCTTAATCCTCTTTGCCTATTTCACCCGTGCCTCCCCTTAACTCACCCATCTGGCAACCTTCTGTTTGGTCTGTCTCTGACTCTCTTTCTGTTTTATTTTTTAGATTCCACATATAAGTGACAGTATACAGTATTTGTCTTTTCTCTCACTTATTTCACTAAGCATAATACCCTCTAGGTCCACCCATGTTGTTGCAAATGGCAGAATTTCATTATTTTCCTTGGCTGAGTAATATTTCATTGTATATATATATACCACATCTTTACTCATTCATCTATTGGTAGAGACTTACAGTTACTTCCATATTTGGCTATTGTAAATAATGTTGCTATGAACATCGAGGTGCATGAGAGCGTTTTTCCCTATTCTGTATTCTTACTTCCTCACTGTAAATCAACAAGTATGCAAGCATAGGTTTATTTCTGGACTATCTATTCTGTTTCATTGTTCTCTATATCTGTTTTTGTGCCAGAACCATATTGTTGTTAATTACTTTTTTAATTTGAAGATCTAATTGACTCTATCAGGCCAACTCATGAGTCAGCCAGCATCCCATCCAGCAACTGAAAGGGTTCTCTAAGAGGTTGTACAAAATAGGTTTTCATAGGAAAAAAGGTAAGGCAAGGTAGCTATTAGCAAAAAAAAAAAAAAAAAGAAATCTTTTTAGGCCAGGATATCTTCCTTTCTAGGGGGAGGGGCAATAGAAAGGCAAGAGTTTAATCATGCAAACTGCCTCTGGGGTGATGGGGGATAAAGAGAAACCATAACATTTTTGCTTAATTCCCATGACACCCAGAGATGCTGGTTCCAGGTTCATAAATTTTAAGTTGGTCATATTTCTTCATTCCATTTCTGACCTTCTAGTCTTAGGGAGGTCATTTCCTTGGTGGTCAGCAGCTGTAAATATGAATTTAAAGCTTCTGAGAAAATACAACCCACCATGGGGATTACTTTGATTATTATAAGCAGGATTATCCCCAATGCTTAGAATGCACTTCAGAGTCATGGTCCCCAATACTCAAAACAACCAAAGACCCCACTGAAGGAATTAGCCTTTTAAGCCAACTGGCTTGCTCAGTGATCTTTTTTTTTTTTTTTTTTCAGTGATCTTATGTAATGGAGTTTCACCTTCCATAGACGTGTCAATCCAGGTATAGCAAGTAATACTAGCCATAGCACAGATACCTCGTTGACCTAACAGATAATCAAGGACTATTCTATTATCAAGAACAACTACAGCCACAGCCTAAGAAAGCTTTCCAGGCAGCTAGTGCTTTCGCAATGGGTTCTGCAATACTTTTAAGATTTACGGAGAGGCTTCTGATCATATTCTCATTTTTATTTACTCCTAATTAGTGAAACTAGCCCTGCCAAAGGAAGCAATTTCAAATCCTAAATGCTTCCTGTTAGGTCCTTTCTAGAACAGACAGGGGCACAGTTAGATAACCTAAAAGGTATTATCTGCTTATATACCAGTCATCTAGGCATTCACAGACCCAAGGAAAATAACCATCACAAACCAAGACAAATCCTGTCAGGGCACAAACTACTTCCACTTAGGTGGCACTGTTAATGGATTCATTTGCAAGTTCTATTGCTTTTGCCCATCAAGCCAAAGGTCAGTTAGATTTTCTCCTAAATCTGAAATAAAAAGTTGTTCTAAATATCAGAGGTTATCCCTCTAAGCAATGGCTTGGGAGATATGGATAACAGTGTTATCTTTCCAGGTAAATGCCAGACTAAAGAAGGGAAAGCAAAGAAGAAGAGCTTTCAGTTAAAGTATGAAGTATCAATCTGTCATCATGGGCAGAAGCAGTTTACATCAATGTCAGTTATTTCTCTTTTTTGTCAGGTTGATTCAGAGGTCTCCAGCATTTGGACAGGACCAGAGGTCAGGCAGAATCCTCCTTGGCTCTGAGATGTGTGCCCAAGGCTAAATACCTCTTAGTTTTGCAGCGGTGTCAGCAGTCAGAAATACTTGGTAAGGTCCCTTCTAATGGGGCTCAAAGGCTGCCTTTGTTCTTGTACTGTGCTGTGCTGTGCTTAGTCTCTCAGATGTGTCTGGCTCTTTCTGACTCCATGGACTGTAGCCCACCAGGCTCCTCCAGCCATGGGGATTCTCCAGGCCAGAAGAGTGGGTTGCCATGCCCTCCTCCAGAGGATCTTCCCAACTCAGGGACTGAACCCAGATCTCCCGCATTGCAGGCAGATTCTTTATCGACTAAGCCACCAGGGCAGCCCAAGAATACTGGAGTAGGTAGCCTATCCCTTCTCCAGGGGATCTTCCCAACCCAGGAATCCAACAAGGGTCTCCTGCATTGCAGGAAGATTCTTTATCAGCTGAGCTACCAGGGATGCTGCCTTTGTTCTTAGTGATCTCAAATCAAAACGATGAGAGGAAACTGGAAACGTTAATTTGGTGAGTCACTGTCATCTGAGGAAACTAACCAAATCCAGGATTCACTTTCAGTTTACAGGTACATAAGACCAAAAAGACAATTAGAGTCCATTGTCTATAAAGGTACAAATATAATATTTCTCTCTATGATTATCCCATTTTTTAAACCAAGATATTGGGATTCCCTGGTGGCTCAGACAGTAAAGCGTCTGCCTGCAATGCGGGAGACTCAGGTTCGATCCCTGGGACCCCGGGTCGGGAAGATCGCCTGGAGAAGGAAATGGCAACCCACTCCAGTACTCTTGCCTAGAAAACTCCATGGATGGAGGAGCCTGGTGGGCTACGGCCCATGGGGTCGCAAAGAGTCAGACACAACTGAGCGACTTCACTAATCACAGTAAAACTAATTTGTCTATATTAAACTTGGCCTGATTTTTACAGAAGTGCAACAAGAATAATGATTGACCATGTAAGTTCTTTTTTAAGATTGCTTTCCTGGAACTTTGAAAGCAAAGTACCAGGTTGATTTTTCCAAGCAGTTTTCTTGAAGCTATCTGGTCATATCTGAGTTGATGTACACCTCTCTCAAATATAAAACATTCCAGACAAAACAGATTAATACAGCAATGTTTCTAATTGTGTCCTGTTACAAAGAGAATGAAAATAAGAATATTCACTAAGAGTTTCTGAATTTTGGGGATCAGATAGGAAGAAAAAGTAAATGTTTCATCCTTATTCACCAAGGTATATCCTACCAAGTTGTTGACAGCTTAAGGGAAAAGATTTCTTTAAATCTGGAAAAAAACATTAAAGAACCCATAATACTTTATAAACACAAACTCATAAAAATTAAAATCATCCTTATCAGTTCATTCAGTCTCATGTTATTAATTCTTGTTCCTCTTGAATACAGTTTTTTTTTTTCCATTAGTTCTTGCAACCTCGCCTGAGGATTACGGGTGATAGGGACAGTGATGATTCCAAGAAATTCCAAGGTTTTCATTAACGCTCATGATTTTCCCAAGGAAGTGGGTGCCTCCATCACTAGAGACTGTGGGAGGTATAGCCACATGGTACATCCTTACTAATAAACCCAAATTTATCTTAGTTCTTCTAAAATAAGAAGCCAAGGGGACTTCCCTGGCAGTCCAGTGGTTAAGACTCCATGCTTTCATGGCCAAGGGCCCAGGTTCAATCCCTGGCTGGGGACCTAAGATTACACATCTTACAAGCTATGCAGTTGTGGCCAAAGAAAGAAAGTGACCCAAACCTATGTTCAATAATTCCATGGTTCAGTATTTTAATTTGGAGAGATCTATAATAGATATTCATTACATTTCTAGCATTTAACTTAATTTTAGCAAAACTTTAAGGTTTCAATTTACTGAAAAGATTTGGGAAACTAATTTGAAAAACTCAACTAAATAAAAGCTTTTTACCCTACTTATGTTTATCTATAGAATCCGCCTGCCAATGCAGGACACATGGGTTCAATCTCTGGGTCAGGAAGATTCCCTGGAGAAGGTAATGACAACCCTTTCCAGTATTCTTGCCTGGGAAATCCCACGGACAGAGGAGCCTGGCGGGCTACAGTCCATGGGGTCACAAAAGAGCAATTAAACAACATATTTACTTACTTGCTCTTAGCATTATTTAGATTACTTAGGGATACATCATACCCAATTATTTTTCTTTCAAGCCTAGTCCTGATAATTCTAAAGAGATGTTTGTTTTAACCAACAACCTTAAATTAGCTTTTCTTCACTAAAAATATCTCAGATCACATAATTTTGAAAAGCATTTCAGTTAGTTCCTGTTAACATTTCTGAGAATTTCAGAATGCCCAATTTTTATGAGCTTGAGGTTAAACTAAATAAAGCTCTTTTACAAAATAATTTTGCAGTACCATCCAGAGGTTACACATACACATGCGTATCTACAACATAAATATGTAGATACACACAGATGCAGAGATCTTATAGTTACCAATATTAGTGAAAAACACCCCTAAGATTTTTTCATCTGCCCAATCTCCAAATATTCCCCCCCCTTTTTTTTTCTGAAGAGAAACAATTGCATTTTTAAAGAACGGATCTTAAGTCTCAAAGAAGATGGGAATAGGAAATCTGTTTCACAAAGACACACATTAAGTGCAGAACAACTGTCTCCAAAGTCCCAATATCTACAAGTACTCTGAGATGAACAGAAGAGGTTTGGGGACACAAAAAGAAATGACATCCACCCACCTGTTGCTGGTCTGTTTCTTTCCCTCTGGGTATATCTAGCTTAGGGTATAAGGCCAAAATAAATTCTTACTAGGAGCTGAGTTCCTCTAAATGTTTAAGGAAATAATTTAGCACTTTACCCAAAAAAATCCGTTTCACCAACTTTGCAAGGGGCCCATATGGGGCCATTTTAGTTGATGCTGAAAACCTGCATAGGCCCTTAAGAACAATTTCTTTTCCAGTGTCCAAGTTGTTCACAACTGATCTCTGGGCCAATGTTTTGATAATGAACCCCCAAGAAGGTGAAATTGGATGGGGGTAGAAGCTTACGGAAACAGGCACACCATTACTCATCAGAGGCCTCCTATCCTTCTGTCTAGCTGAGCACTGTGAAAGGCACTAAGAAAAAGAAAATTTTAACACTAAAACTCAGCCCTAAGGTAGAAAACAATTTTATTGGGATGTAAAGAGTTATTTAAGTAAGTAAAGTAAAGGACAGAACCTCTTATATTTGCCATCATTAGAGTCACGGTCACATTAATTTCATTTTCCCAGCATGTTATTCTTGACTGAGGCTGCTGCTGAGTGGCTTCAGTCGTGTCTGACTCTGTGCGACCCCATAGACGGCAGCCCACCAGGTTCCCCCAATCCCTAGGATTCTCCAAGCAAGAACACTGGAGTGGGTTGCCATTTCCTTCTCCAACACATGAAAGTGAAAATTGAAAGTGAAGTCGCTCAGTCCTGTCCAACCCTCATCGACCCCATGGACTGCAGCCTTCCAGGCTCCTCCATCCGTGGGATTTTCCAGGCAAGAGTACTGGAGTGGGGTGCCATTGCCTTCTCCGAATCTCACTGTTAGCACCTATTAAAATCTAAAATTCAGTGAAGTAATTAGAAAATGTATTGGGCTTTATTAGACGATTCATCATGGGTAGACAGCATCCCATCTAGCAACTATAAGAGGGCTCCCAGTATCACACTTGTTTTGACTACTGTAGCTTAGCAGTATAGTTTTCTGAATTCAGGGAGTGTGACATGTCCAACTTTGCTCTTTTTTCTCAACATTACTTTAGCTATTCGGGTGGGGTCTTTTGCGGCTCCATACAAATTTAGTTGTTCTAGTTCTATTTTTTTTTTAATGCCTTTGGTATTTTGATACGGACCACATGAAATCTGTAGATTGCTTTGGATTTTGGAACATTTTAACAATATTAATTCTTCTAAATCAGAATCATGGATTTATTCTCCTTAATTGTGTCATCATCAATTTTTTTCTTAAGAGTTTTCAGAATACAAGTCTTTCACTTCCTTGGCTAAATTCATCTTTAGGTGTTTAATTCTTGATGCAACTGTAAGGGGGATTGCTTTAATTATTTCTCTTTCTAATAGTTCATTAGCGTGTAGAAATTCAATCAATCTTTGTATATTAATCCTACAACTTTACTGAATTTTTGTATTCTACAACTTTAGTTCTAATGGTATTTTGGTGGAGACTCGAGGGATTTCTATAAAACATCACCTGCAATTAGTGACAATTTTACTTCTTTCCAATTTGGATGCCTTTTACTTCTTTCCTTGTCTAATTTCTGTGGCTAAGACTTTCAATACTATACTGAATAAAAGTGCCAAGAGTGGGCATCCTTGTCTTGTTCTTTATCTTAGAGGAAAAAGCTTTCTCTCGGCTTTTCATCGCTGAGTATGTTAGCTATAGATCTTTCATATATGGCCTATATTATACTGAGGGATATTCTCTCTACATCCACTTTGCTAAGAGTTTTTATCATAAATGGATGTTGAATTCTGTAAGATGCTTTTTTCTGCATCTATTGAAATGATCATATGATTTTTATCAGTCATTTTGATAACGCAGTGCATCACATAATTGATTTGTGAATGTTAAAGCATCCTTGCATCCCTGGAATGAATCCCACTTGATCATGCTGCATGACCCTTTTCAAAGTATTGCTGGATTCAGTTTACTAGGATTTTGTTGAGGATTTTTGCATCTGCAGTCATCAGGGATATTAGGTTGTAATTTTCCTTTTTTGTAGTATCAATTCTTTTGTTTTGGTGTCAGGGTGATGCTAGGCTCATAAAATGACTTTGGAAGTGTTCTTTCTTCTTCAATTTTGTTTTCATTTTTTTGAATAACTTGAGGATGGGTATTACATTTCTTTAAATGTTTGGCAGAATCACCTGTGAAGCCACCTAGATCTGGACTCTTGTTTGCTGGCATGTGGTGGGGAGAGGGGGATACTAATTCGATTTCATCACTAGTAATTGGTCTATTCAGATTTTCTAATTCCTCATGATTTAGTCTTAGAAGACTGCATGTTTCTAGGAATTTATACATTTCTTTTAGGCTGTCTAATTTGTTGGCATATAACTGTTCATAATGTTCTTTTATGATCTTCTGTATTTCTGTGATATTGATTGTAATTGCTTTCTTTCTTTTCTGAATTTATTTATTTGGGCTCTTTTTTTCTTAATAAGTCTGTCTGGTTAAAGATTTGCCAATTTGTTTAGCTTTTCAAAGAACCAGCTCTTAGTTTCATCAATCTTTTCTATTGCCTTTTTAGCTGCTATTTCACTTATTTCTGCTCTGATCTTTGTTATTTTTCCTTCTACTAATTTTGGGCCTTGTTCTTCTTTTTCTAGTTTGAAATGTAACGTTAGATGGTTAAGAATTTTCTTGTCTCTTGAGGCAGGCCAGTATTACAAAGAAATTCCCTCTTAGAAATTGCTTTTGCATCATTCAGCATAAGGAAGAATACCCTAAGAGTATGATAAAGGTTAGCACAGCTATCGTGCTATAATCAAATCAAGCAAATACTTACAAGGTCATTCATATTAGTTTGGCTAGCTGGATTAATTTCCTCCAAAAATTCTAAGACATAAAATGTGTATCTATCCATAAGATGGACTCCAACTGCAGGATCAGGTTGATGCTATGAAAAACCAAAAGAAAAAAGTACATGTCTAATAAGAGATATGATCATTAAAACAAAATATTTAAAATATAATCAAAATTTCCATCTAAGATATAAAGTCTAAGAAATAACATATATTTATAAAGCACATAAGTAATTTCAGTAATAGCTACATATTACAACAACAATGCTATTTACAAACAGGAAAAGGAAAATGTACCTACCGAAAGTGAATCTTCTCCCACTTGGCTACTAGCTAAAGCCATTATGTTAGGAGAATAAAATCTCTCATACATGGACGCTCCTTGACAAGTATCAATAATAAATAGTAGTTCATTGTAGCTGAAAGAAAAGTGATAGTATCTTTGACATGAATCATGCTGTTAATCATACATTGATTAATATTTTATAATACTTCCATAAGATGTTTAAGTCATATCTTAATCATTTCATCAGCTAAAAATTTGAGATTTTTCAATAGAATTCCCAATACAAATCTATACTAGAAAATTTAAAGGTACAGTCATATCTGGGGAAACCACTTCAACAGAGTACAGTGGTTGTACCACAAAGTGGCTGCCCAAACTCTTTTCTCTTCCCCTATCTATGACACATAACTCAGAGTCCAAACAAATGTTTAATTCAAAAAGCACTTCTCTGGCACTCACACAATCCTAGAAACTGAGCTAGTTTTAGAAAAAAAAAAAATACACACACACACATATATATGACAGTCACCATACTCAAAAATCTCAAAATCTAACTAGAAGACAGAAACATAAACATGTAATTGAATCAGAATATGATGAGTATTACAAATTTTACTGAGGGCCTCCAGCATGCCTGACACTAAGCTGGGGATGCAGTACAGTCCTTGCCCTCACGAGTGTAGAGTCTAACAAAGTCAAAAATGTTCCAAGAGCACTGAGAAAGAAACAGAGGGAAAGGCAGGTTACAGAAAGGTGATGTGTCTGGCAAGAGCAGTGAGAGATGAATGTTCTTTAACAAAAAAAGGAACAGCACATTCCAGCAGAGGAAAAAGCCTATATTAAGGCACCTAAACATAAAAACTATCAATGTCTGGGGTAAAGGAATAGTATGGTGCAGTTCAGATCTAGAATTAATTTGGTAAAATGGAAAGAAATTAGTTTCAAAAAGGTAGTTTGTTACTTGCTCAATCGTGTCCAGCTCTTTGTGACCCAATGGACTGTAGCCTTCCAGGCTCCTCTGTCCATCGAATTCTCGAGACAAGAGTACTGGAGTGAGTTGCCATTCCCAGCGGATCTTCCTGGCCCATGGATTGAACCTGGATCTCCCGCATTGCAGGTAGATTCTTTACCATCCAAGCCACCAAGGTAGGGCCAATCTATAAAGTATCCTGTGTGAAGTTTGGATCTTATCCCATAAATCTGAACAAGCCATCAATGGCTTTTTTAAAGTGAAAGAATAACATAATCAGCTCTACATTTTAGAATGAGCTGCCTCACTGAGGAAGGTGAAAACAGGAAGCAGATAATATTTTCTCAGATACTGAATCTAGGTAAACAGCTAACACTACACTCAAAAAGAAAGCACAAAATCTTAATGATATCTAAGCAGATGATAGAAGGTACAACTAATATGACACACTTGTTCTGAGACAAAAATCTGTGGATACTTTTGGGGATTAGGACCATCTAAAGGTTACGAGAGGAAGTACAATAAAACAATTAAGAGAGTAAGCTTTGGGACAGGACCGCTTAGATGTGAATCCTAGCACTAGCACTTAAGAGCTGTGCACAGTTTGGCAAGTTATTTAAACTGTGCTCAATTTACACACTTATAAGAATGAGAATCACAACGTATCTGCCTCATGGAGTTATTAAAATTAAACAGAACAACAACACAAGGCAACACAGTGCCCGTGCCCAGTGTACATTCAAGAAACAGAGCGATGAATAAGATATAATCAGTACCAAGCAAAAGCTGTCTCAATACTTCTTTACATTCTCCTTATGCTTATAAGCCAGTATTTAGAATATTTAATTGGTACCATGCTGCTGCTGCTAAGTCACTTCAGTCGTGTCCAACTCTGTGCAACCCCAGAGATGGCAGCCCACCAGGTTCCCCAGTCCCTGGGCTTCTCCAGGCAAGAACCCTGGAGTGGGTTGCCATTTCCTTCTCCAACGCATGAAAGTTAAAAGTGAAAGGGAAGTCACTCAGCGGTGTCCGACCCTCAGCGACCCAGTGGACTGCAGCCTTCCAGGCTCCTCCGTCCATGGGATTTTCCAGGCAAGAGTACTGGAGTGGGGTGCCACTGCCTTCTCCAATTTGTAGCATAGCTGTGTACATATTTCTCTTTTCTACTAGATTTTAAACACTTTGAAGGCACAGTAAGCATCCTATTCCCCTCTGTGCCATATGTTTAGAAGGTAAACCATAAGCATTTATTGAGCATAACCAAGTTAAAAGCAGTTCAACTGATACTTTATTTTTTAAATTGATTTTTGATTGGAGGACAATTGCTTTACAATGTTCTATTGGTTTCTGCCTTACATGAATCAGCCATAGGTATACATATGTCCCCTCCCTTTTCAACCTCCTTCCCACCTCCCATCCCATCCCACCCATCTAGGTTGTCACAGAGTACCTGGTTGAGCTCTCAGCATCACAGAGCAAATTCCCACTGGTTATCTATTTTACATGTGGTAGTGTTTATGCTTCAATCTACTCTCTCAATTTGTCCCACCCTTCCCTTCCCCAGCTGTGTCCACAAATCCATTCTCTATGTCTGCATTTCTACTACTGCCCCACAAACACATTCATCAGTACCATTTTTCTAGATTCCATATATATGTATTAATATAGAATATTTGCTTTTTTCTTTCTGACTTACTTCACTCTGTATAACAGGCTTTAAGTTCATCCACCTCACTAGAACTCACTCAAATCTGTTCCTTTTTATGACTGAGTAATATTCCATTGTGTGTGTGTGTGTGTGTGTGTGTGTGTATATACCACAGCTTCTTTATACATTCATTTGTTGATGGATATTTAGATTGCTACCATGTCCTGGCTATTGTAAACAGTGCTGCAATGAACACTGGGGTAAGTAAAAGTCGCTCAGTCGTATCTGACTGTTTGCAACCCCACAGACTATACAGTCCATGGAATTCTCCAGGCCAGAATACTGGAGTGGATAGCCTTTCCCTTCTCCAAGGGATCTCCCAACCCAGGGATTGAACCCAGGTCTCCCACATTGCAGGCAGGTTCTTTGCTGAGCCACAAGGGAAGCCCAAGAATACTGGAGTAGGTAGCCTATCTCTTCTCCTGCAGATCTTCCCAACCCAGGAATCCCGACCCAGGAATTTAGAATTGTAGTTTTCTCAGGGTGCATGCCCAGTAGTGGGATTGGTCAAATGGTAGTTTTGTTCCCAGTTTTTACAAAATCTCCATACTGTTCTCCATAATGACTATATCCATTTAGGTCCCCACCAATAGTGCAAGAGGGTTCCCTTTTCTCCACATCTTCTCCAGCATTTATGGTTTATAGATTTTTTGATGATGGCCATTCTGACTGGTGTTGAGGTGGTATCTCATTGTAGTGTTGATCTGCATTTCTCTAATATTTAGTGATAATGAGGATTTTTTCATGTGCTTATTAGCCATCTGTATGTTCAACTGCTAATTTAAATTCACTTAAGTCCATATGACAAATTTTAACTAAAAGAGTGCTTACCACAGATTACTAATAATATATCATTGTTAATGTGAGCTGCTACAAATTTTATACTAATTTCAGCATTTTTCCCAAAGAAGAAATAATATATTGCTATCACATGAAGAGTTCAAGAATGTGCAAAAAGTAAGAATAAATACAAGATAAGAAATAAATGTATGTTCACAAGCCCCCTAAATAATGGGGCACTTGGTTATTAGGAATCTTATATTCTCCAAAAAGGATGAGAAATAACAAGAGATAAGATCTTAAAAGGTGAACTTTTTCCATGCCCTTTAAGAAATCTAAATTTTTCCTTTAAAAAGAATTCAGTTCATACTTCTGTAAAATATAATAAAACTACTGCTATAATGTGTAATTGCTAAAAATATATATATAATCCAGTTCAATAGAAACAACAAACATCAATCTAAAGTTAGAAGAAGTGACATAAAAATAAATTTAAATCTCATAAGATTTGTAACTCTACTAACCATGGAAACTTAGGCACTAATTCATCTTATGAAAAGTAGTTATTTATTACCGTCTTTTCTGCCACATTTGTTCAAAAGCATCTGCAAGTTCTATGTTGGTGATTTCTTCAGAATCTTGAAATTTCAAGAAACCATTTCCACCATGTCCTTATAGGAAGGGTCAGAAAGATCAAACAGACACTTTTTTTAAATGCAAACTGCAAACATCTAGATATTAACATTCACTTCATTCATGGCAACATTTTAACATCACTTGTTATTATATACTCTAGGGTTAAAAGTAATTGATTTTTCTACTCTACCAATTAAACAGATAAATGATAGACTGTGTAAAATATAGATATATATTTAAGAGCTTTCTTATCATTCAGTTTTATAAAAACATATTTATACTTTTTCACTGGCTCCATTATTATGTCAGAAATGAGTTCCATAGATCAACATTTCTCAAATACCAGGCAAACACTTTTGGTGAGAAAGGAGTTGAAGACAATAACTAGTCCCTTAGTAAGCTAGCACTGTTCGCAGTGTATACTTGAAACGTTGTAACTCTAGGAAATGCAGTTTTCACCTAAAAAATTACGTTTTTATAACCATCAGCCACTGTACTATGAGAGTGACCAAAAGATCATGACATTCAAAATGTACGAGAGAGCCATGCTCTCTGCCTGGATACAAACGTTAGCTTTACTACTTAATGACTGTGTTACCTTAGGCAAGTAACCTTTCTATGCCACAGTTTCCTCAGCTGTAAAGTAAGAAATGTATGAGTAAGACCATCATTAGCATGCCAATATAGGCCTTTTGTGCAAATTTTAAAAGGTACTTCCCACTGCCTATCAAAGTAGAAAAATCTATCTATTTCAGTGCTCCCTCAGAATATAAGCAGTCCTATGAGCTTAACAGTGGTTAGTATATGCCGTTGTGGGATAAAAAATATTTCCTCCCTCATTAGACACAATTCTATAGCAGGGCACTCCCCACTCTAGTCAGACACTTATATGCAGTGCACAACCCTTCAGTCATATATGATAGCCCTGAAAATCAGCACCTAAGTCAGCACCTAAACTTTTCTGTAAACAGCCAAGTAGTGAATGTTTTAGGCTTGTGAGCCATTTGGTCTCTGCTGCAACTACTGGACTCTGCCATATATTTTGACAATATTTAAAACAAATTTATATATTTTGAGAATACATAAAACAAATAGATGCAACCATGTTCTAATAAAACTTTATTTCATAAACAGGTAGCCCTTCCATGGGCAATGGTTTGCCAGTTCAATCTTTAACACTGGAATTTCTCCCATACCTGCAGTTATCCAGAAAGAGTACCAACAGACTCAGAAAAAGTTTGCCAGCCTATGTAATAGGAAGGCTTGTAATTACGCTAATATAATGATAAAAAATGGCAATAGGTATTATTTATTGAGGTTTACTATACACCACACAATATTCTTAATCATTGTGTATATTAATTCACTTCATTCTCACAACCTAAAGATTTAGGTACTGATTTTCAGGGCTATCATATATGACTTATGGGTTGTGCACTGCACATAAGTGTCTGACTAGAGTGGTGAGTGCCCTGCTATAGAGTTGTGTCTAATGAGGGAGGAAATATAAATAAAACCTTTTGTTTAGTACATCAAATAAAGCCAAGCTACAAGACTATACTTCATCCTATTTGCCACAAAAGAGTAAAAATTTATTGTACGTGTCAGATAGACGAAAATGAAGTTTCCTGACTTCATTAACTCTGCTGGGTTAATTTATAAAGTTTATAAATTGACTGAATTTTTAAAGTTATAAATAAATGCACCATGATAAAGAAAAGTAAACCACTAAGTAAGAGTCACTCTCCTGCTGTATGACATCTAAAAATCATTCTACCCCTGTTTTATCATCAGCTGATAAGTAATACACTGTTTTCAAATATCACTTCAAGTTGTTATACATTATGAGAAAAGGGAACTTCATAACAAACTATTTTAGCCAAAAATAATTTAAATAATTTAATAATTTCTTTCCATGCAAATTCCTTTCTGAAAAAGAATCAGCATATTCTATCATTAAATATCTAAATTGAAAATTACCTGTCATATAAATAAGAATATTGCTCCGATCATCAGAAAGAAGACGTTTTGACCGAGGTGTGCTAGATGGAATCCTCCCAGTTAACACCCGTAAAAAATTCTCCACGGTTACCTGAGGAAAAAAAAATGAGAAATCAGATGAAACAGAACTTGAGTAAACCTATCAATTGTTTTCCTACTTTTAAAAACATTCCTTCTTCTTTCTCAATGTATTACTCAACATAAATTAAAAATAAAACTTAAAAAGAGAAATATAAGTCAACTGAAATATATTTATTTAAATATACACGTCAAAATAACTTTGTTTTCATTCTTCACAAAATACTAAAAACCAACAAAAAGCTAGTTTGGGGAAAACTATTAAGCTAATTAGAAACAAAGAGTTCAAATGCTATACAAAGTATTGCCAAACACTGAAAACAGATAATCTGTCTTCACAGGCAATTTGGGAAGATATAAAATATAGAAATATAAACAAATTCAACAATATTATAAGTACTGCAATTAATACATATAACTACTTAGTCAATTCTAGATCAACAACAAAAGACAGGTCTTTAATAAATCATAAAAAATAAAACCATAAGGACAGACCCATAAATAACCCCCAAATTATGCATCTTTAATTCCTTAATGCATTTTGTTACTTAAATTTCATTAGAGGTAACTTTATTATGTAAAACAATTCATAACACTGCAAGCCAGATTTTCCAACCAGGAATTTCTGCATCTCTAGGATGCTTTGAAAGATATTTAAGTTCTTGGAAGTATAATGCTAATTTCAAGTTATATTACACAGATCTGAATTTAAAAAGCAGAAAACCAACCCAGCTTTCTTGTTCAACTCTTCCCTCGGTGAGTACGTGTCTATGTATGTGTCTGTGGGTGTATGTGTAAGTTGTTTGGTTTACATTTTCCCAGAAGACACCAAAATGGTGTTTTTTTTAACAGGACTTCTTGTTGGCTAACAAAGAAGGGAAGTACTTGGTCTACATTTTACAATGACAAAAAAAAGAAAAAGTCCAACATTGACAAACATTTAAGTGTCGAACAAACATTTCTGAGTGCCTTCAGAGGGCTGTAAGAACTCACTAGGTATAAGATACAGAAGATACATGTCCTTAAGGAACTTACAGCCTGAGAAAAGATATTAATTTCTTCAAAACAGGTCTGGGAACATGGGAAACTGTGTCTTACTTTTGGTAGGCTTAGTAAAAGGGGAAGGATTACTGAGGAAGACTTCATCAAGAAAGACTTGAAATGTTAAACATACAATCTATTAAATTTAAAATAAAGTTTCAAAGGCAGAAAATATAGCACAGTGTCATTTTTTTATTTATTTTTAATCATATGTGCATAAAAACACTGAGGCATATTAAAAGTGGTTACCTTTAAGTAGTATCAGTCATTTTAATATTTCCATAATTAATATATTTACTGAAAATATAAAACTTGAAATTTTAGGTCAAATATGAAAAACAAAGAATACACTTACTATAAAAGGAAGCTGATACATTAACCCTCAATAAAATAATACAGAAGCCAAGATAAAGCTGTTCTATCCTAGATACATATGCGAAATTTTCATGCTGTGATACTTTTACTCATATATTGTTTCCTTAATATGAACTCCAGAAACTGCAGACTGTCAAGGCTACAGTGAAAACTGTACAAAGTTTAAAGAAAAGGAATAAGATTATTTTATTCCACCACTATGTTAGAGCTTAAAAGTGAAAGCTACATTTCAAAAATGTTGCCACATTGAACATTTTACCTCATAACTTCTATAATCCACTTCTACATCATCTCCATACACGTTCAGTTCCATATTCTTGTGACTATACACTGTAGCTGGTTTAGGATTTCTAGGGTTGCATGCCATATCATCTGCAAGCATTAGAACAATGTGGCTAGGAAAAGAAAATTTTAGTAAATATACTATTTCAATAAAACCAAAAAGTTAAAAAGATATACTTTATTTATGTGCTAAGTCACTTCAGTAGTGTCCAGCTCTTTGCGACCCTATGGACTGTAGCCCGCCAGGTTCCTCTGTCCACAGGATTCTCCAGGCAGGAATACTGCAGTGGGTCGCCATGCCCTCCTCCAGGGGATCTTCCCGACCCAGGGATGGAACCCAGGTCTCTTATGTCTCCTGTATTGGCAGGAGGGTTCTGAATCACTAGCACCACCTGGAAAGCCCATATTTTATTTATCATGTGGCAATTACTTTCATTGTTTATTAAAAACAACCCAAAAAATTATTGAGTACATATTTATAAGTGCTTGTATTAAAAAAAATTTTAATATGTCCCTATGTAGTGTAAGTTTTAAAGAAAAGAAATCAGAACAATCTGGCATGAACTTATCCATAGAACTGGGAGTTACTAACTTAATTTTTTTTCCAACACAGTATACTTTATGCAATGTAGCAAAAGGAAGCTAAGATGAAAGAGCTACACTGTCCCCAAACATTGCTTTTAATTTTAGTAGTATCTGACACTCTCAAGACTTACAGAGTTAAACTGTGATAGTCCAAAAATTTTACTTTTCAGAATCTCAAATGCTTGAGTATGAAAACATAGAATCCAACAGCAAGTGCAATCTCTACCACAGGAACACATCTCCAGTGCGATCATCCTTCACTGGCTCCACTCCATCCCCCTGACATCAGCCACCATCATCTCTAGATGATGCTGGACTAGATGCTGGAATAGCTCCCATCTGGCTTCCTGCTTCCACTCCCATCCTTCTATGGTTCATTCTCCTTAGAGCCACCAGAGAGACCTTCCTTAAACAAGTCAAATCATTAAACTTTCTCACTTAAAATCTTTCAAGGACTCCTCATTATAATCAGAGGAAAACAGAAACTCCTTACATGGTATGCAAGGCGTAATGTGGTCTCTGACTCTCTCTCTCTGTCTCTAACTTCACGCCTAACACCCATGTTCACTATGCTCCTTCCAAACTGTTCAGGAATATGCCAAGCCTTTTCCAATTCAGGGGTTACTGACCAAATTTAGACTTCTTTCCTTCCAAACCTTCCTATCATTCCAATCCCAGCTAAAGTACTCTGTTCTCACTACATGTTTTCTTTTATACAGGTCATTTACAAATCTGGAATCATTTCCCATCACCACCCCTATTAGAATATGAGCACTTCTCTGAGGGCAGCAGCTTTTTCTGTCCCTCAGTGCTGTACCACTCAGGCTTAGGAATAGAGCCTGGCATGTAGCAGACATTCAAGAAACACTCACTGAGTCAATGAAACATTTTCATTTTTTGTGTACATTTTATTTGAGAGAAAATTACAACGTCTCTCTTAAATGCTTCTCATCGTGATCTTACCATTAAAACGAGTGAAGATGAATCAGGCAATTCTTTATTCTACCATATACTTGAGCTTCCCAAACATAACAGAAAAATTAATGTGGCATACATAATTAGTCTGGCAGGAGACAGCAAGAAGAAAATGTTCTTCTGCATATGTTCCAAATACGTTAAAGTTCAGAACTGAAACATTGTGATTTTTCTTAAAAACTGGCTTTTCTATTTTGAAAGGGTTCCAACCCTGCCACATTCAAAGATCAGATCTTCAGCTGTTACTGATTCATTCTCACAAAATGGTTAAAGTTATTGCTCTTAAAATGGAAAATATATCTTTTCATTTTAATAACTTAAAATGATTTATATTAAGTTATTAGCAATCATACCTTTTTTGTTATAAAACCACTATTGAACAAAAATGAACTGACCTATAAATCTCAATATAAAAATAATATTATCTCTTTAGGCCATGTTTTCAGTTGAAGGGTAATTCCATTCCTTGAAATTAAATGTCAATTTCACAAAGAAGTAGGCACTGTAGCATAAAATTATAAATTCAATCCACACTTTTCTGATAGATAATTTTGAGCTTCAATGTAAGTACTATAACCTTTGGCTAACATAATCAATATATCATAAAAAATCATGGTATCTGGAGATAATATATGAAAAACCAGACAGAAAATAGACTGAATTTCAAAAGTTTACAAATTCAACCATATATTCTAATGTATTGTTTCTAAAAGTTAAATGTTCAGAACTCTTGTTTGGAGGAAAGAAAATCTGACTTGGTCCAAGTGTCAAATCATTTATATATGAAAGTGAAGTGTTAGTCATTCAGTTGTATCTGACTCTCTGTGAGTTCTCCAGGCAAGAATAGTGGAGTGGGTTGCCATTTTCTTCTCCAGGGGATCTTCCCAACTCAGGGATAGAACCCTCATCTATCATGTCTCCTACACAGGCAGGCGAGTTCTTTATCACTAGCACCACCTGGGAAGCCTCCATTTATATATATGATACTTAAATATATATAATGAAACTAAACTCCTTAGGTTTATATTTCTTATAAAATTATTTGCTCTTGTTATTGTCAGTCACTAAGTCATGCCTTTGCAATCTCATGGACTGCAACACACCAGGCTTCTCTGTCCTTCACTATCTCCCAAAGTTTGTTCAATTGAGTCAGTGATGCCATCCAACCATCTCATCCTCTGCCGCCCTCTTCTCCTTTTGTCTTCAATCTTTCCTAGCATCAGGGTCTTTTCCAATGAGTCAGCTCTTCGCATCAGGTGGCCAAAGTATTGGAGCTTCAGCTTCAGCATCAATCCTTCCAATATTCATTATATTCAGGGCTGATTTCCTTTAGGATTGACTGTTCTGATCTCCTTGTAGTCCAAGGGACTCTCAAGAGTCTTCTTCAGCATCACAGTTCAAAAGCATCAATTCTTCAGCACTCAGCCTTCTTTAAGGTTCACATCCATACATGACTACTGGAAAAACCAAAGCTTTAACTATATGGACCTTTGTCAGCAAAGTGACGTTCTCTGCTTTTTAATATGCTTTCTTAGGTTTATAAAACTACAACTAAACACAAAATTATAAATTAGATTCTAACAAATCTACCAAACTAATAATACTCTAAGAACACTAACTCTATTTGAAGGATATTTTACTAAAACTAAATGACTGCTGGCTTCCCTGGTGGCTCGGTAAAAAGTCTGCCTGCAGTGCAGGAGACCCAGGTTCAATCCCTGGGTCGAGAAGATCCCCTGGAGAAGGAAATGGCAACCCACTCAAGTATTCTTGCCTGGAAAATCCCATGGACAGAGGAGCCTGGCAAGCTACAGTCCATGGGGTTGCAAAGAGTCAAAACATGACTAAGCAACCTCACTTCACTTCAAATGACTGCTCATATATTTAACAGGAGAAAGAGATAACTTCAGGCCCGGCTCTACATTTAATTTTTTCCTGTATTTTGACATTCCACACTACAATATAACTTGATGATACAGAAAACATCTGCTCACAAAAGTATTTGCACAAAATGCAATTCATAACTTCTAGGCTCTGTTTACTGTACAGAATAATCAGATCTGATATTTAACTAAGTCTTTGCCAACAAACAGTCTTTGAACAACAGTTATCATAAGATCTAACTTGTTGTCTCCTTAAAGTGTCTCTTTCACTGGATATCAGGCTAGCATCACAGCAGTTATTTAAGCCTTCACTGTGAATGTGTTAAACAATCACTGCTAGAATCGAGACCAAAAAAAAAAAAAATCTACATTGAAGACATGCTACTACATTCCTACAAATACTGATAGCAAGTTGCTTTGTTACCTTATTAAAATTAAGATAAAAACCCCTCAAATATGTCCAATTGATAGAAGAATATGATATTTTTACACTCTGGAAATCCTATACTACCATGTGTTATGACTCAATTCTCTCACTTTATTAAGGTCCTGCAGAACCTACATCACACAAGCATAGGGTAATATTGCCTTCTCTCAATACAAAACCAAAAGAAAAGATAAGCACTGAAATTGTATAAAGTTCAAACTGGGTTTGAAACAAATACAGTGCTTACTTATATACGTAGTTTTCATACTGTTTAAATCATACATTTCCTCTTGTCAGTTAAAAAAGAAAATTAGAGGACACACCATATATGTATCTACTAATCTGTTAGTCATACGTATTCACTACTTTAAATATACATAATAATATTAATGAAGCATAACTTCTTTCCTTTATAGGTTAATAAATAAATAAACTGATAGTATTTTCTTCTCTTGCCACTATTTGCTGTCTGATCTAACAGAATCATGATTATGCTGAAACAGATTTTAAAGATCAATACAAAAATAAAATTTTAAAACCTCTCCAAAAACAAGACATGAAACCCAATTCTAGAAATGTGAGAGAGAAAAACAATTCAAAACAAATACTTTCCCATTATTACATTTGCCTAACATTAAAGGAGAGCTTCTCTAGTGGCTTCGTGGTAAAGAATCTGCATCCCAATGCAGGAGACGTGGGTTTGATCCCTGGGTCAGGAAGATTCCGTGGAGAAGGAAATGGCAACCTACTCCAGTATTCTTGGCTGGGAAATCCCATGGACAGAGGAGCCTGGCAGGCTGCAGTCCAGGGGGTCACAAGAGTCGGACACAACTCTGACTAAACAGCAACATTGAAGGAACAGGTAAGACCTGCATCAGTCATTCTTTACCCTCCCCTCTGAAATTCATCCTTGGCCCAGTCAGGAAGCAGTAACCAATGGGTACAAAAATAAATTTTACATAGATAAAAAATCTTCACTGCTCTAGACAATTAAGAGTACAAAGCTTCAAAAAGTACACCTTTTCATTTATAACAGGCTGGTACTACCATAATAACATTTTTTCACTAAATGATATTTAAATAGATTACTATATTTGCAAAAAATGTTTTTAAACAATTCTAGACAGTAGCCAAAATTACAGCAGCTGGAGATTTAAGGATCACAGGAGATCTTCAATGCTCTCTTAAGTCTTTGAGTTTCTGCTCATAAGTGTTGCTTTCCTTTCTGTAAAAGTCTATATGTAACTTCATTAGAATGCTATAAACAGTTTCCTAGGACTTAACCACAATGCCTAGACTGCACATTTTGCCAGAAAAATATTTGCAAACATCATTAATAAGCCTTCTCTGGTACATATCTCTTCACAAATAGCAAGTAAATTAAAAAATCCTCTTTTCTCTGGGCACTAAGAAAGATATTCTTACAAATAAGTTTAGTTATTCATTAAGAAGACTTGGATGCTATGTTTCTTCTGAAGTTATCAGTTTTATCAGTTTTTTTAAATATTTTTTACAAAGGATAAAATATAGACACACTACACTGATGGTGAAGAGTTGCCACCATTTCTATTCTTCACTTTGATCATAAAAGTCAACTAGGACAAAAATTAGAGGAAAAATATGAAATGGAGATTATGGCAAACAAAATGAAAGGCTAATTAACTAGAAGGTAATAGTAAATATCAATTAAAAATAATTCAACAATTTTAAAGCACTTGGACTGCAAGGTCCATCCTAAAGGAGATCAGTCCTAGGTGTTCATTGGAAGGACTAATGTTGAAGCTGAAACTCCAATACTTTGGCCACCTCATGCAAAGAGTTGACTCATTGGAAAAGACTCATGCTGGGAAGGATTGGGGGCAGGAGAAGGGGATGACAGAGGATGAGATGGCTGGATGGCATCACCAACTCTATGAATGTGAGTTCGGGTGAACTCCAGCAGTTGGTGTTGGACAGGGAGGCCTGGCGTGCTGCATTTCATGGGGGTCGTGGAGAGTTGGACACAACTGAGAGACTGAACTGAAGTGAATTGAATGATGTTAACTGACATGATGTAACCATTCCATATTAAACTATACAAACACTATTTTACCCAAACTGTCAAATTTGGATTCTATATTGGAATAAGATTATGAAAAAATCAGATCAGAAGTTATGGGAAAACGGAAACAAGGTAAAGTAACAGGATGATGGAAACAAGTATCTGCTGAGTTTACAGTGTGATAGGCACTGTGCTGCAGTCTTTTCAGATACTTAATTCTCACTATATCACTACAATCTTGTGAAGACTATTTCTGTCTTCATTCTAAAGGTAAGGAAATTCAGTGAGGGCAGATCACTTGCCCAAAGCTGCATTACTGATAAGCAGAAGATACAAGATTTAATTCCAGAGCCCACATATGTTCCACCCACTACTACATTCTTTGGCAGAATGGAATATGTTGCCTTATAGTGAGCAAAGCCAAAGCCTCTAATAATTTATATGCTCACATCAACAAATATTAAGGGGACATCACGTTCCTCATGGGCTTCCAGATGGCACTACTGGTAAAGAACCCACCTGCCAATGCGGGAGATGTATGAGACACGAGTTCAATCCCTGGGTCAGGAGATCCCCTGAGGAAGGGCATGGCAACCCACTCCAGTATTCCTGCCTGGAGAATTACATGTACAGAGGAGCCTGTCGGGTACAGTCCATGGGGTCACAAAGAGTCGGACAAAACTGAAGCGACTTAGCAGGCACGCACACACTTCCCTCATACGAATCTCATTTCAGTATTTCCATTTTTCATGGCTCAATGAAATTTATGCTTTAAAATTCAATACAAACATTTTTAAACTTTTAAATAAACAAATCAATTAATTTTAGAGCTACAAATTTTTAAGTCTGTTTTCACCTTTAAAAAAAAAAAACCTGCAAAAATCTATCCAAAATCTTTTTTAAATTACAATAAAATCTGACAACGAATACTCGGAGAATGGAACATTCTGCTTTCAACTTTTTTCCAAAACCAACATCCGCCCGCTGCCTCTGTCAACACCTGCACTGCCTCCACCCTGCAGCACAGCCACAGCTGCCTGTGCCACTGGCACCATGGCACACACTGTACGACTGGGACACAGTTTTCAATGAGTAAAGGTACTCCTTTCTGTCATCACACATTTACGGAGTTTCTGAAGGTGAGTGAAGATTACTGCCAAGCACAGCATGACCTTTATGAGGACAAGAAAGCTATAGACATTTATTACCACTCCATCAAGAAGCTGAGTAAGAGCAGTTCCCTGGACCCAGAAGTGCTGAATTGAATCCACAAAGCATTTTCCAATTCAAGTTACTTTACATCATTTCTGTATTTAATTTTTTCACAGCCCTAATGAGTATTTTTTGACTAAATTAATGTCTTGCATGAAACGTCCAACTCCCATGGAAGTCACATACAAGCACATGATTTTTCTTATTACACAATCCAACCAAAATTATGAACAAAATTATGGAGAAACTGAAGAAACGTGGATTACCACAACAGTATTAATAAGAGTATATGAAGCAATGTGCAACACTGCTCTTATGGAAAAGAAGGTATCCATGTTCCTGACTATCCTTTTGATGAAAATGTACCATCCAAACCATATTGCTGATGACCAGTTAAGTCTTGGGAAAATCAAGTTTTATGAAGAACATGGTTATTGTACAGATGCTCACTGTGTGGCAAGTCGTGGAAGAGCTCTACTGTTTGCTGCCCTAGCAAGAAGGTAGAATGAAACCTGAAGATGCAGTGCAGATCAGAAAACAAAAGCAGCATGGAGCTTGTGACATCAAGCAACTGCTGTATTTAGAGAACACCACTCTCAAACGTGTCTGTGCTGCAAAGACTTCAGTGGGCAACAGAACTGAGGTGTCTGATGCTGTCTTGGAAGTAGAACTTCAGACAGGATCTGATTTGTTCCACACATTAGCCAAGAAGTTGGTTCAGCGAGTAAGTCTAATGTATCATATATAGGAGTACTGAAAAGCAGTTTTACCAGGTTATATGTTTGACAGAGCCTCTATGCCTAGGTTGCTATTGTTGTTGTTCAGTCACTAAGTTATGTCCAACTTTTTGCAACCCCATGCACTGCAGCAGGCCAGGCTTCCCAGTCCTTCACTATATCTCCTGGAGTTTGCTCAGACTCATGTCCATTGAGCTGGTGATGCCATCCAACCATCTGATCCTCTGTCACCCCCTTCTTCTCTTCCCCTCAATCTTTCCTAGTATCAAGATCTTTTCCAAAGAGGAGCTCTTTGCATCAGGTGGCTAAAATCTTGAAGCTTCAGTTCCAGTATTGGTCTTTCCAATGAATATTCATGGTTGATTTTCTTTAGGATTAACTGGTTTGATATCCTTGCTGTTAGGTTACAATGAAACTATTTGGACACTTAACAAAAGACCCTTGCTGTCCAGCATTTCAAATTTATCACTCCTCCAAGTTCCTGAAATCATACAATACTGAGTTATGTCTTCTTTGATCTATTCCCATAGCAGAATCTTTTCAATACACAAGAAATTTAGAAAGTTCAGGTACCAAAATATCCAGTGTAACGTTTTATATTTTTTAGTGTTATATATAGAACTAAAACCCTAGGAACTATGAACATTCTAGATCTTATGTGTTTACCCCTTCAGTCATTTCTTACTGAAAGCAGGGCCTATACAGTTATTTGCTTGCTCACAGTACACTTACATTTGCCCACATTCATAAAAGTATACATCATGTTTACATGACCATTGATTCTTATTAATTTTTTATCAAGTCATATGTCACTGTTGTTTAGTCACTAAGTCATGTCAAACTCTTTGAAACCTCATACACTATAGCTCACCAGGCTCCTCTATCCATGGGATTTCCCAGGCAAGAATACTCTGCTGCTGCTGCTGCTGCTAAGTCACTTCAGTCGTGTCCGACTCTGTGCGACCCCATAGACGGCAGCCTACCAGGCTCCGCTGTCCCTGGGATTCTCCAGGCAAGAACACTGGAGTGGGTTGCCATTTCCTTCTCCAATGCATGAAAGTGAAAAGTGAAAGTGAAGTCGCTCAGTTGTGTCTGACCCTCAGCGACCCCATGGACTACAGCCTTCCAGACTCCTCCATCCATGGGATTTTCCAGGCAAGAGTACTGGAGTGGGGTGCCATTGCCTTCTCCTAGTGGGTTGCTATTTCCTTCTCTGGGAGATCTTCCCAACTCAGGGATGGAACCTGTGTCCCCTGCATTGGCAGGTGGATTCTTTACCACTGAGCCACCAGGGAAGCCCACAAGTCATATGCTGTTAATGAATACCGTCCCATAAATCTCATTTGTGCTGTTATGGAAAATCTGCATTTTGAAAATCTACATTGTACAAAGAAGTATATCTTTTAACACCTCCAAGCAAAAAAGCTGTACAATTAATTTAATGTTTGCACTTTTGTGTGCCACAACAGGAAGAGCCTAAAAAGGAATGGGAGAAAGCTATTAAATATTTCCAGTAAGATCTTACCTTTATCTTGTGCAGAATATAAAGAATATGCTCTTTAATTAGTAAGTATTTTTTAAAGGTAAAGATGTTTTGTTATTGTAGCTAAAAATTTCTTAGTCATAACATTTTTGAAGCTCTTGTCATTTTTCTACACCTACAAGAAGTTGTTCACCAGCTATTATCTTTGCTTGAAGTGTGCTTTTTTCCTTCTCTTCCCAACCTCCCTTTCAAAATGAGAATTGGGTTTCTGTTACTGAACTGAACAGACATCTAATTTTTATATGACTTTTGAGTTGTATCCTCACTTGGATACTCGATAATTATATAATTGATCAAATGGTGATGTGTATTAAGGTGAGTTTGACCATATATCTACATTGTCTTATAATATGTGGTTATAGTTCTGTTGGCAAATAATTTGTCAGTGTTTGTCACTTATAAAAACCAAGTGCAAGAGCTAAACATCTAAATAAACAACAAAATGGGGGGGAGACAATATCTAAACTACTTTCTTGAATAAGTGCAATCTACTAAAAACCTTTATCAGTAGATCAAAGTTAATATTTTAATATCTATTTTTAAGTATAACAATATAGATAGAAGAACTACAGAATATTAAGTTAGCTTTTACTTATCCAGAATAAATCCAAAAATATATTTGTAGAATAAGCTCCCTTATATGATCTTATTTGATTGTCTCTGCTTCTAGTATGGTGGAGAAAAAACAGTTTAGGTAAGTTAATTTCTGACCAATATGGGCTTTACTTTCTAGAATAACATCTCAATTTCATGATTTGAAGCCTTGGAGATGGATATAATTAAATATAAGTTAATGGGTAGGTGTAAGGATTTAATGTCAGGTTACCTTTGACTGACTTGAGTTATCTCCCACTCAAGCTAAGGCCGAATTCTTGGAAATCATTAATATAAAACTCTGTGAAATATCTTTTCTCCAAAGAAATTAAATTATGTTCACAAATGTAAATTTCACTTATACTTTTAACACCTCCTGAGTCAGATATAACGTGACAGAATTACATTATTTCTATCAAATTTCCACTAGAAATTCCTCACAAATTTCTTAGAAATACTTATTATTATCACCACTTTCCCTGGTGAAATGTTGAGTTGAGTCTGACTTATTTTGAGGTCACTCCCACTGCCACCAGTCAAACACTTAGGTTTTCCATGGAAATTATAGTTTCCTTCTCTGCCCTTTTCTCTCCCTGTATCTCCACATCAGTTGAAATTACAAAAACTGGCAAGTATATTCAAAACACCATATGCTCTCAATACATATCTGCTGGTTGAAAAGGGGAGGGAGGAAGAAGGAAAGGGAAAAAGAAAGAAGGTAGGAAGAGAAGTAAATTAGTGTGTATTCCACCCCACCAATTGTCTTTCTTCCCTCCTATTTCTCAGAACAACCTACCCAAAATCATATGATATCAAAGGCATCAGGCTCCTTTTATTGCTTCCCCAATACAGTTGCCCCTTGGTTGGCTGAAAAGGGGTTGGTTCCAGGAATTCCTGTGATTACTAAAATTACTGAAATCCACAGATGTTCATGTTCTATATATAAAATGCCTATAAAATGGTATTTGCATATAACATACACATCAACATTCTCTGTATACTTTCTATCATCTCTAGATTATTTACAGTAGGATCTCACTGAGGTTTTTGTTTGTATTTCCCTGATGCTTAGTGACATTAAGCACCTGTTCATGTACCCACTGGCCATCAGTATATGGTGGCTCAAATGGTAAAGAATCAGCCTGCAATGCAGGACACTCGGGTTTGATCCCTGTGTCAGAAAGATCCCCTGGAGGAGGAAGTGGCTACTCACTCCAGTATTCTTGCCTAGAGAATTCCATGGACAGAGGAGCCTGGTGGGTTACAGTCCATGGGATCACAAAAAGTCGGATACGACTGAGCAACTAACTCATTTTCATTATATCTTCTCTGGAAAATGTCTGTTCAGATCTTCTCATTTTTAAAATTTTCATTATTTATTTAGTTATTTATTTATTTATTTTGGCTGCACTGGGTCTTTGTTGCTGTGCATGGGCTTTCTCCAGTTGTGGAAAGCAGGGGCTAATCTCTAGTCAAGGTGTATGGGCTTCTCCTTACAGTGGCTTCTCTCATTAAGGAGTGCAGGCTCTAGAACATGAAGACTTCAGGAGTTGTGGCATGGGGCTCAGTTGCCCAGGGCATGCAATATTTTCCCGGAACAGGGATTGACCCCATATCCCCTGCGTTGGCAGGCAGATTCTTAACTACTGACTACCAGAGAAGTTCCCTCTGCTCATTTTTTGATTGGATTGTTTTTTTTTTTTTTACTATTCAGTTTATGGGTGCGTGCTAAGTCACTTCAGTCGTGTCCAACTCTTTGCAACCCTTGACTATAGCCCTCTGGGCTCCTCTGTCCATGGGATTTTCCAGGCAAGAATACTGGGGTGGGTTGCCATGTACTCCTCCAGGGGCTCTTCCTGACCCAGGGATAGAACCCACGGTTCTTATTTTTCCTGCAATGGGAGGCAGATTTTTTACCACTAGTGCCACCTGGGAAGCTCATTCCGTTTATGAGTTCTTTATATATTTTGATCATTAATCCCTTATCAGATATGTGATTTGCAAATATTTTCTCCCATTCAGTAGACTGCCTTTTCATTACAGATGGTTCCCTGTCCCATACTTTTAGTTTGATGTAGTCTCATTTGTTGATTTCTGGTTTTGGAGTCAAACCCCCAAAAATTCATCACTACGACTGACATCAAAGAGCTTACTGCCAGTGTTTCCCTTTAGGAGTTTAATGGTTTCAGGTCTTACATTCAAGTCTTTAATCGATTTTATTTTTCTATATGGTGTGAGAAAATGTTCTAATTTCAGTTTTTTATATGTAGTTGTTTAGTTTTTCCAGCACCATTTATTGAAGAGACTGCTCTTTGTCCATTGTATATTTTTAGTTTCTTTGCCATAAATTAACTAATCATACATGCATGAATTTATTTCTGGGCTCCCTATTCTGTTCCATTGGTCTATGGAACTGTTTTTATACTAATTCTATACTGCTGTGGTTCCCTGATGTCTCAGATGATAAAGAATCTACTTGCAACGCAGGAGACCCGGGTTTGACCCCTGAGTTGGGAAGATCCCCCGGAGAAGGAAATGGAAACCCTATCCAGTATTTTCACCTGGAGAATTCCAGGGACAGAGAAGGCTGGTGAGCTACAGTCCATGGGGTCACTAGGAGTCAGACATGACTAAGTAGCTAACACTTTCATACTGCTTTGATTACTACAGTTTTATAATATAGTTTTAAATCAGGGCATGTGATGCCCCCAGTTTGTTCTTCTTTCTCAAGACTGCTTTGACTATTTGGGGTCTTTTAAGGTTTTATACAAACTTTAGGGTTGTTTTTCCTATTTCTGTGAAAAATGACATTGGAATTTTGATAGGGATTGTACTGGGTAGTATAGACACTTGGGTAGCACAGACATCTTAACAATATTAATTTTTCCAATCCACAAACTTCTGTTTGTGTTGCAAGCAAAACAGAAGTAAGAAAATATATTTGTAAAAGGTACCACTTACAGAATCAACCAAAAAATGAAAAATACTGACAGCTAAAATTCTACCAAAAACTAAAAATTCAAAATTATGAGGCTTAGTTGAAAGCTGTTAAATGTATAATCAAATGAAAACATACCTTTTCATAAATCGAATGATTTAATATCATCAAGAAGTCTACTCTCTTTAAATTAATCTACTGTAATGCAAATCAAAATCCCAACAGGGTTTTAAGAACTTGACAAGCTGATTGTAAACTTAATATGGAAGAACAAGACCCAAGAATAGCCAAGAGAGTTTCAAAGAGGAACAAATTCAAGGAAATCAAGCTACCAGATATGAAGATAGTGTCAGGAATGAAGACATTGTGGTATCGATCAAGAAAAAGCATCTCTCATTTCAGCAGTTCATACATAGTACTCCTATCTGTTTAGAAATCAATAAAGAAATTTGCCTTTGCTCCATAAAACCCTTAATGGTCTTCTTAGTCTTACAAATGGATCTTATCTAAATGTAAGAGCATGACAGTAGTGGCCAAAATGTTCCTTTTACCACCGTCACTATTCTCCTCAGAGCACATTTTGGCTTCCTAACTATTCTAAATGTTTACCTATTCAAGATATTATGTACTTCACCAAGAACATCACATGGAGTGGTAGACAGATCAGCTGCCAACGTGAGAAGAAAACAAGAAGACTGCTCAGAATACATAAGGATCTATATTCAAACATTATTATTTATATTTTTACAAAATATGAGAAAAAACTGTTGGGAAATGACACAAGACAAAAAGCAGAACACTCAAAGGTACAAGTTAATATTATCTTGACAATAGCTACAATAATATATTGCAAATTATTTACAAAGCATTTTACTACTGTTTTAGTCCTTTTGTTCACAAAAAATGAGGCAAAATTATAAAATAAAAATAGTAGTAGAATAAAATTTTAAATATATATTTATTATTGAAAAAATTTTATAAATTAATGGTAATAGTTTAAAAAAATATCACTCAGTGACCTCCCTGTACAAAGTTCTAGATAGCGACACAAAGAAAGAAAGCTTTATGGGTAAGAAAGGACAGCATGAGGATATTCTGTGTTCTAAGGATGAAGGGTTAAAAAAAATAGAAATAGGAGTTAATAAGTATTATGTAGTAGACAACAGAACAAATCAACAGATGAACATAGTAAGTTATTATTAACAAAGCAGTAAAGACTGAAGGCTGGTTGAAATTTATGTAATTTTTTAGAGAAACAACAGTCACTGCAGGTTGTTGATAGTGGGAGTTAAAAGATGAAAGCAATATCTGAGAAACATAATTCTAACAGCTGTGTGTAGGATGAATTAGAGGGTGAAAGACACTAGAAACAAGGAAGAAACAGTTACAAAGCTGCTGAAGTACAGAGGCATGAAGTACTTGAAACATGAAATAATGAAGACTCAGACAACAGTAAAAGCTATGGAAAAAATTAAAAAATGAGAAAATAAGAGAGGCATTCATTATATTACTCAATTAATATGATTGATTTTCATAAGCACTACATTCAACATGTAGATATACATTTCTAATTAAATAAGGTATTAAATGATCATTGTGCATAATTATACCAACCTCTATAGGATTGTCATAAGAATAAAATGAGATCATGTTATTAAAAGAATTCTCTAATTGTAAATGTTACATAAATATTATCTGTTGTAATTTCTTAGGGAAGAAACAGCTATGAAATAATAGAAATGCTCCAGCCATAAAATCACAACACCTGAATTCAAATTCTGGTTTTATTATTTAATGGTACCTTTAATGTACCTTAAGCAAGTCATTTAACCATTCTGAATAAGAATTTTTAATATGAAAATGGCAGCTAGGTGTACAACCGGCGCACCTTCTCAGGCAGATGTTGACTCTCCAGAACCCCAAGAAGTCTTAGTTAGCAAAGAAGCCTGCTTGCAGTTTAGTAGATAATGTCTCTCTGGGGCTGCGATTGCCCTCTTCTGGCTCTGGCTACCTGTCACTGGAGGGGGATGGTCTGCAGCCGGCTAGTTCTGTGAAAGCATTTCCCCTGAAGTCAGGAACAAGACAAGGGTGCCCACTTTCACCACTACTATTCAACAAGTTTTGGCCACAGCAATCAGAGCAGAAAAAGAAATAAAAGGAATCCAAATTGGAAAAGAAGAAGTAAAACTCACTGTTTGCAGATGACATGATCCTCTACATTGAAAACCTTAAAGATTCCACCAGAAAATTACTAGAGCTAATCAATGAATATAGTAAAGTTGCAAAATATAAAATCAACACACAGAAATCCCTTGCATTCCTATACACTAATAATGAGAAAATAGAAAGAGAAATTAAGGAAACAATCCCATTCACCACTGCAACAAAAAGAATAAAATACTTAGGAATATATCTACCTAAAGAAACTAAAGATCTATATATATAGAAAACTATAAAACACTGGTGAAAGAAATCAAAGAGGACACTAATAGATGGAGAAATATACCATGTTCATGGATCAGAAGAATCAATATAGTGAAAATGAGTATACTACCCAGAGCAATCTATAGATTCAATGCAATCCCTATCAAGCTACCAACAGTATTTTTCACAGAGCTAGAACAAATGATTTCACAATCTGTATGGAAATACAAAAAACCTCGAATAGCCAAAGCAATCTTGAGAAAGAAGAATGGAACTGGAGGAATCAACCTGCCTGACTTCAGGCTCTACTACAAAGCCACAGTCATCAAGACAGTATGGCACTGGCACAAAAACAGAAATATAGATCAATGGAACAAATAGAAAGCCCAGAGATAAATCCACGCTCCTATGGACACCTTATCTTTGACAAAGGGGCAAGAATATACAATGGAGAAAAGAAAATCTCTTTAACAAGTGGTACTGGGAAAACTGGTCAATCACTTGTAAAAGAATGAAACTAGAACATTTTCTAACACCATACACAAAAATAAACTGAAAATGGATTAAAGATCTAAACATAAGACCAGAAACTATAAAACTTTTAGAGGAGAACATAGGCAAAACACTCTCTGACATAAATCACAGCAGGATCCTCTACGACCCACCTCCCAGAATATTGGAAATAAAAACAAAAATAAACAAATGGGACCTAATTAAAATTAAAAGCTTCTGCACAACAAAAGAAACTATAAGTAAGGTGAAAAGACAGCCTTCAGAATGGGAGAAGTCAGAATGGCTGCAATCCAAAAGTCTACAAGCAATAAATGCTGGAGAGGGTGTAGAGAAAAGGCAACCCTCTTACACTGTTGGTGGGAATGCAAACTAGTACAGCCACTATGGAGAACAGTGTGGAGATTCCTTAAAAAACTGGAAATAGAACTGCCTTATGACCCTGCAATCCCACTGCTGGGCATACACACTGAGGAAACCAGAATTGAAAGAGACACGTGTACCCCAATGTTCATTGCAGCACTGTTTATAATAGCCAGGACATGGAAGCAACCTAGATGTCCATCAGCAGATGAATGGATAAGAAAGCTGTGGTACATATACACAATGGAGTATTACTCAGCCATTAAAAATACATTTGAATCAGTTCTAATGAGGTGGGTGAAACTGGAGCCGATTATAGAGAGTGAAGTAAGCCAGAAAGAAAAACACCAATACAGTATACGAACACATATATATGGAATTTAGAAAGATGGTAATGATAACCCTGTATGCGAGACGGCAAAAGAGACACAAATGTATAGAACAGTCTTTTGGACTCTGTGGGAGGGGGAGAGGGTGGGATGATTGGGGAGAATGGCATTGAAACATGTATAATATCATATAAGAAACAAATCGCCAGTTTAGGTTCGATGCAGGATACAGGATGCTTGGGGCTGGTGCACCAGGATGACCCAGAGGGATGGTATGGGGAGGGAGGTGGGAGGGGGGGTTCAGAATTGGGAACACGTGTACACTCATGGTGGATTTATGTTGATGTATGGCAAAACCAATACAATACTGTAAAGTAATTAGCCTCCAATTAAAATAAATAAATTTAAAAAGAGATAAATAGGGGAAAAAAAGAAAATGGCAGCTAGGGAGTTCTCCCATAAAGGTCTCAAGAGATAGATGAAATAATTCATTATAAAATGCCTATCACAGTATCTGAATTATGGTGGATAGTGAATGTATGCCACAGGGCAGTGGAAAAGGAGGCCAAAAATAGAGGTCCATTTTGGCTGACCTTATTGGAAAGCCACAAGCATCTCCAAAGAACTATATCTATGGCCTTCTCCATATTATTTTAATGAAAAATTATATAAGAAAATTCCTTAAGTATCTTATTAATGCTCCACCTTACACAATACCCTCTTATGTATAAGATCCAATTCAGAGCAACCTAAAGAACTGTTAGTCAAAAGCTATGTTAGCAACATGATTTTAAAAACCACAATAATAGGCAGTTAGTGATTTTTTTTTCTTTTTTAATTTACAACATTATCAGAATTCACATTATAATTCTAATATTTATTACTTGAGAAAGAAGTTAAAAAGGACAACCGACCAAAAATAAAAAAGTGCATCCTGAGGAACTTAAACAGTAAGAAGATAGAGAATAAGTTGAAGTTAATCTGATAGAAAGAAATGAATCTGAAGTTCCCTTGGTAAGATCATCCTACCCATGGATCCCAAAAGTAGGACTCAGGGAATAGTTATAAAATCCACTACAGAGCACTTTTATCTCAGAAGAGTTTATGAATCAAGATCTTAAACAACTATAAGCGAGCAATATTCATAAATATTTCCTTTCCATCCTAGACTAATTAAATTCCACTTAACTAGGGGCCTTTAGTATACTATCCATTCAACCTTGCACAACACTGAAGAATGTATTGGAATACAAAAAACAGTATTAGAAACTGCCTTGGAGAAATAAGATCAATACATACAAAAAAGTGCCTTGACAGAAATATAAATAAAATATTTATACAAGAAGGACCAAGAAAGCTTTAGGAAATATATGAAGTGAATCTGGACACATGAAAACCTGAAAGGAGGGATAAGGGAAAAAACTATAGATGAAAGAACAAGTATAAGGCAATGACAGATGTCAATACAGAGATTTACAAGAAGGAAGCATAAAAAACTGCAATGATCAGAATATTAGATATAGACAGACTACAAAGGCCTTGAGTTCCAGGATAAAGAACTGGTACTTTGTTTTGCAAGAATTTATGGATAAGGAGAGAATAAAGCTTTTAAATTAGGAATATTAATCTCATATAATGATTAAAATACAGAGTAAGGGGGAAAAAAGTATCAGAATAGCTACTGGACCATCACTGAGTCACTATTCTATACAGCTGAAATTAACACAACACTGCAAATCAACTCTACATCAATAAAAAGATAAATTTTAAAAAGAAAAGCTACAGGATTTAATTATAGAAATTATTTATAAGATAGAGATTGTTATAAAAACTCATATCCACCCACCTTGTAGTAGAGCTAAATAATTATATACACATTTAACTCCATAAACTTAATTCTTATGCACTGAGCCAAAAAATAAAAGGAGAGACAGATTTCATCCACCCAATTACTCAAGCATTTATTCCCCAAAGTCAACATGAGCTGAGATGGGAGCTATGATTCTACATTCTCTCAGCCAGTCTCAATTCTCTTGTGCCTCTCACAGCATGAGCATCACGATTCTAGTGTTAAAAAAAGATATGGATATTTTTCATATAATGTGTCCTTTAATCTGAAGTAAACCACTTCATCGAATGTTCCATCAAAGAAAAAGAACACGGTAATTTGTTCTAGCATTGCTCTAAAACTGGCTGTGTTAGACTTGATAAAAGATATATTGTACTTTATGTGCTATTTAAGAAACCTGTAAGAATAACTGGC
Source organism: Oryx dammah (assembly GCF_014754425.2). Classification (NCBI taxonomy): domain Eukaryota; kingdom Metazoa; phylum Chordata; class Mammalia; order Artiodactyla; family Bovidae; genus Oryx; species Oryx dammah. The sequence goes on along the minus strand of NW_024080615.1, from coordinate 75,553 downwards.
TCCATTTTTGCTTCACATACTGACTTTAGAACCTAACCTCTGCTTAACACCTTTTCTCTTCCTCATCTTAAGCATATAAAGTGTACTGGAGGTAGCAAAACAGAGATTTAGTCCAAAACTATTCATTGAGGACACAGAATTTCCTAAAACTAGTGAAATATTTCAGGGAGCTAAAACCAAGCAAAGAAAACAAACTCTCTGTGGGTGGGTAAGGTTACAGAAAGTGCAAGACAGCTGAACTCGGTGGAACTTAAATGTGAACTGGGTAATAGACAAGTTGGGGGGCAATTATGAAGATCTTGTGAGCACGTCATTTTCTTTTCCCCCATAACCATTAAATTCCCTCTATGAATCAATATTTTGATATAGTATTATAAAATTCTGACAACCTATGTGTTAAAAAGTCTTTTATAACATATAAATTTGCTAAAAACTAGATGAACACTTTAGAAGACAGAAATGTTCTTACTTTTAAAGTACGAAATTGTATTTGCTTTCCTAATTGGTTAATACTTTGGCCACCTGATGTAAAGAACTGAGTCATTTGAAAAGACCTTGATGCTGGGAAAGACTGAAGGCAGGAAAAGAAGAGGACAACAGAGGATGAGATGGTTGGATGGCATCATCAACTCAATGGACATGAGTTTGAGCAAACTCCGGGAGTTGGTAATAGGCAGGGAGGCCTGGCATGCTGCAGTCCATGGGGTCGCAAAGAGTCAAACACGACTGAGCGACTGAACTGAACTGAACTGGGTAAAGTATTTCCAAGTCACAAGTTAATTTATCCAACATCTACTGAGCACCTACTATCCAGGCACTGTGCTGGATGCTATAAGTACAAAGTGAAATAAAATATAATCCTTGTTCCCTTCAAGGAGTTAATAATCTAATAAGGGAGACATACTATAATTAGTGTAATCATGTTATAATCAAAGTACATACAAAGGATACTATGAAAGCAAACAAGAAGGTCAGGAAATGCTTTTTTGAAGAAGTATTAAAGTGAATTTGGAAGGTCATGTAAAAGCTACAGCCATGCTTTCTAACTTGGTTGTGCACAGAACCACATATAAAGTTGAAGTCTAGGATTCACTTTAGATTTTGTGAATTAGACTCTCCAGGGGTGAAACTGAAGAATCAGTATTTTCAACAAGCACCATAAGTGATTCAGAATCACAGCCAGGTTTTGTTAGCAGTAAGCCAGAAGTATATAGACAACTATTCCAGGCAGAGAGAATAGCTTAGTACAGTCAGAGTAAGTGAAATACAGACAGAAAATCAAAGAGAAATCAGAACGAGTACTGATACAACTAATGTGATATTTCAAACAGGATCTAAAGAAGTGATGTGAACTTCTACAACAAAGGGCAATCACCTATGTCATATGTTTTGGGAAATGATTTCTGACATGAACTAGTTTCTTACTGAAGTATATGAAAAAGCTAAATGCAAATATTTTGCATTAAAAGACAAAGTAAAATGCTCCTTTAAAAAAGCAAACAGTGTAAACAACATACAGTTATACTCATAATTTTTATTCAATGCAGTGACCAGTCATTTTTCTCAGGATACACAGGATTATACTGCTTTAACTTGAAAATGTTCATTAAAGTATAAAATAAATCCAAACAGTATTTTGAAATTCCAGCATTAAAACTACAAACTGCTCTTAATGATTTTAAGTTTCCAGACTATTATTTCATATAGCGTATTACTTTCTGACTAAAATTTACTTATAATTGTATTTTTACTCTTAATTCCAGGTAGAAGTAAAGCAGGAATAAGTCATCAAGAAGAAGAATATTCACCATAGTGGGTTAAAAGTCAAACAGAATCTATTCCATTGATCTCTGTTTGCTAAGCAACAAATAGTTCAAATTATCAACTATTTAAATCTCAAATTCATTTCCCAACAAAGACTTCACAATCAAAGATATAGAGAGGAAAGCATCTGACACAAGAATAAGAAAATTCCCTAGAAACCTTGGAAAAAACCTAATATATAAAATGCAAGCCATGGTTATACCCTTTACTAAGAAGTCCTTCTAGTTTAAATTCTTCTAAAACTTACATCATTTAAACAAATCATTTAAATATTCAGTTCAGTTCAGTTCAGTCACTCAGTTGTGTCCGATTCTTTGCGACCCCATGAACCACAGCATGCCAGGCCCCCCTGTCCATCACCAACTCCTGGAGTCTACCCAAACTCATGTCCATTGCATTGGTGATGCCATCCAACCATCTCATCCTCTGTCGTCCCCTTCTCCTCCTGCCTTCAATCTTTCCCAACATCAGGTTCTTTTCAAATGAGTCAGCTCTTAGCTTCAGGTGGCCAAAAAATATTGTAGTTTCAGCTTCAACATCAGTCCTTCCAATGAACACCCAGGACTGATCTTTAGGATGGACTGGTTGGATCTCCTTGCAGTCCAAGGGACTCTCAAGAGTCTTCTCCGACACCACAGTTCAAAAGCATCAATTCTTCTGTGCTCAACTTTCTTCACAGTCCACATGACTACTGGAAAAACCACAGCCTTGACTAGATGAAACTTTTATTGACAAAGAAATGTCTCTGCTTTTTAATATGCTATCTAGGTTAGTAATAACTTTCCTTCCAAGGAGTAAGCGTCTTTCAATTTCACGGCTGCAATCATCATCTGCAGTGAATTTGGAGCCCCAAAAAATAAAGCCAGCCACTGATTCCACTGTTTCCCCATATATTTGCCATGAAGTGATGGGACCAGATGCCATGATCTTCATTTTCTGAACACTGAGCTTTAAGCCAACTTTTTGACTCTCTTCCTTCACTTTCATAAAGAGGCTCTTTAGTTCTTCTTCACTTTCTGCCATAAGGGTGGTGTCATCTGCATATCTGAGGTTATTGATATTTCTCCCAGAAATCTTGATTCCAGCTTGTGCTTCATCCAGCCCAGCATTTCTCATGATGTACTCTGCATATAAGTTAAGTAAGCAGGGTGACAATATACAGGCTTGACGTACTCCTTTTCCTATTTGGAACCAGTCTGTTGTTCCATGTCTAGTTCTAGCTGTTGCTTTCTGACCTGTATACAGGTTTCTCAAGAGGCAGGTCAGGTGATCTGGTATTCCCATCTCTTTCAGAATTTTCCAGTTTATTGTGATCCACACAGTCAAAGGCTTTGGCATAGTCAATAAAGCAGAAATAGATGTTTTTCTGGAACTCTCTTGCTTTTTCCATGATCCACCGAATGTTGGCAATTTGATCTCTGGTTCCTCTACCTTTTCTAAAATCAGCTTGAACATCTGGAATTTCACAGTTCATGTATTGCTGAAGCCTGGCTTGGAGAATTTTGAGCATTTCTTTACTAGTATGTGAGATGAGTGCAATTGTGCAGTAGTCTTGAGCATTCTTTGGCATTGCCTTTCTTTGGGATTGGAATGAAACCTGACCATTTCCCGTCCTGTGGCCACTGCTGAATTTTCCAAATTTGCTGACATATTGAGTGCAGCACTTTCACAGCATCATCTTTGAGGATTTGAAATAGCTCAACTGGAATTCCATCACCTCCACTAGCTTTGTTTGTAGTGATACTTCCTAAGGCCCACTTGACTTCACATTCCGGGATGTTTGGCTCTAGGTGATCACACTATTGTCATTATCTGGATCGTGAAGATCTTTTTTGTACAGTTCAGTCCTTCTAAACCTTAAACCATTAAAAAAAAAAAAAAAAAAAACCTAATGACTTATAAGGGGCTTCCCAGGTCACTCAGGGATAAAGAATCCGCCTGCCAATGCAGAAGACATGGGTTTGATCCCTGGGTCAGAAAGATCCCCTAGAGAACGGAGTGGCAACCCACTCCAGTATTCTTGCCTGGGAAATCCTATGGACAGAGCAGACTGGCAGGTACAGTCCATGGGGTTGCAAAAGAGTCAGACATGACTTAACAACTAAATAACAACAAATGAATAATAGACAGGACAAATATTCATTTACCAAAGTGAATCCTACTGCCAAATAATGCATAGTAATTCCCTGGAGGGGCACATTTGGTATAGAAGCAATAGCAGTTAAAAATCAACAGACTAACCACATACACCTATTTGAAGAGAACAAATAATAGTAATCAGCTAATGACAAGAATAATTCTTATACTTCATATAACAAATCATCCTTTCTCAGACCTAATGTACTTTTTAAAAGTGATATTACCAAGATGCCTTAATTTCCAGATGAAATACAGGAATTAAATTATAGTTACAATTATAGGCTATAGTTGTCAGCTTGTTAGGTTAAAATGATCTATTGATATAGACTGTAAATTTGTTTCTTGGGTCATGCACTGCTTCCTTTCTGCTCCTACAGCATTTTATACATACTTCTATTCACTTTATTTTAAGTACCTAAGTCCTATAAAATAAAAAAAAAAAAACAATGAAATTAAAAGACACTCCTTGGAAGAAAAGTTATGACCAACCTAGATAGCATATTGAAAAACAGACATTACTTTGCCAACAAAAGTCCATTTAATCAAGGCTATGGTTTTTCCAGTGGTCATGTATGGATGTGAGAGCTGGACTGTGAAGAAAGCTAAGCACCGAAGAATTGATGCTTTTGAACTGTGATGTTGGTGAAGACTCTTGAGAGTCTCTTGGACTGCAAGGAGATCCAACCAGTCCATCCTAAAGGAGATCAGTCCTGGGTATTCTTTGGAAGAATGATGCTAAAGCTGAAACTACAGTACTTTGGCCACATCATGCAAAGAGTTGACTCATTGGAAAAGACCCTGATGCTGGGAGGACTGGGGGCAGGAGGAAAAGGGGACAACAGAGGATGAGATGGCTGGATGGCATCACCAACTCGATGGACATGAGTTTGAGTGAACTCCGGGAGTTGGTGATGGACAGGGAAGCCTGGTGTGCTGCGATTCATGGGGCTGCAAAGAGTCGGACACGACTTAGCAACTGAACTGAAATGAACTGAAGTCCTGTAAAGAAGGTGGTACCATCACAAGGTAATAGCCAAGGAAACAGGCCTAGTAGGGCAAAGTGACTAACCGAAATCACCACTGAACCACTGAACCCAGATTTCAAACTCAGATCTAACTGCAAAACTCCTTCCACACTGCCTCACATGGTAGAGAGGAACCATAGGACTAGATGAATCATACCTAGGTAACCAAACTGACTGCAGTTTCTTCTATAACTGCTTCTGAAGTAGCTAAAATAGATCTATCATATCTGACAAACCAAAGGTGGTGACAGATATTTGCGGGTGGAGGTGTGGAAGCTCTGCTTAGTACCTGAGCTCCCTCATACAATTAGGGAATATACCACTTTACGAGTCTTCACCGAAGGCAGAGGCCCCCTCCCTATACAGAAGCCAACAATGCCACATAGTCATTCTTCCTGTCACCGCTGCAGCATGGACATGAGCACTTAACCTATGCTCTGCCAACGTGACATTCCCATCAAGTACTCTGAATTAAAAGCTGGAGATGGTAAGAAACTGGGACAACAAAGGTCAGATTTTGGCAGCAGTAGCAACATTAAGTTTCAAAGGCAATGGTGGCAGCTATGTAATAGCTGAGTCTGCTGCTGCTGCTAAGTCGCTTCAGTCATGTCCGACTCTGTCCGACCCCATAGACGGCAGTCCACTAGGCTCCCCCATCCCTGGGATTCTCCAGGCAAGAACATTGGAGTGGGTTGCCATTTCCTTCTCCAATGCATGAAAGTGAAAAGCGAAAGTGAAGTCCCTCAGTCGTGTCCAACTCTTAGTGACCCCATGGACTGCATCCCACCAGGCTCCTCCGTCCATGGCATTTTCCAGGCAAGAGTACTGGAGTGGGGTGCCATTGCCTTCTCTGAGTAGCTGAGTCTAGCCTTCAGCAAGCTGAGGCTGCATTCCTGTCATCAGACTGGTTTTATGCTATGATTTTTAGACACGTCTTTTCTGTTACATAGTCTCTCCTGTTTCTGACTCTTCAAGGGCTCAACCCTCCCAGCAAATTGGTAAACTAATCAATATGTTTTCAATAAATATCTTTTCTACTTGAATCAGACAGAATTGCCTTCTGTTACCTACAATTAAACCCAGACTGAGGCACTGAATAATTAAATAAGGGACACTGAACAATTACACTTTATCAAATCTTCCTACCTTAGTATTTATTGATTGCTGTTTTATATAATTTGCCATTATAGTCTTAAATTAAAACTACTTTATACATGACAGTGTGCTGTAACAATAACAAAGTAACTTCAAATTAGGTTTCTTTATGTTTTTCAAAAACAACACAAATATAACAACAGTCATCTAAAGGCAATTTTCACTGAGGTTCAGAGTTAACCTTTATTAAGAATTCTTACCTGTCAGGAATACCTAGTCTCTTGACACTTCTATAAACAGAAAGAGTATTCGCAACATGTCGATAATTAAACCAGAATCTGGACGTACAAACCTAAAGTATCAAAACAAATATATTATTTGTAGGAATCAAAATAAACTACAGAGTTACAAAATTACTTTTAAGTAGGATATAGAGATGCCTAAAAAGTGTATCATAATCGGGCCTACAAACAGGAAAGCAGCTAAAGAATTGTCAATAAAACCAACCTCCCTAGAAAGAAGTCTTTCATAACTGGTCTTAAATTAAAAAAACTATTCAGCTTAAGAGAAAACAAATCTTTATGGCATTTAATCAAATATTGAATCAACTTAGTTACTCTCAATTTATGTGATCCTATAACGTTCTTATTCCTAAAATATTAAATTTTTTAGAATCCAAGACAAGGAACATAATCTCATCACAGAATAGAAGAGAAAATTAACTATACTGGGTTATATACTATTCCTTTCACTCTGGATAGCTTCCTAATTTTAGTTGTGAAAAATGTAAAATAGAGATAAAAACAGAGCATAGAATGATTTTATATGCACATAAGAAAATGCATCATAAAGAAGCTATTGAACTGAACAGAAAACCAGAAATGATTCCAACAAACTTTACACTTGAAAAAAAAAAAAAAACGGATCCCTAAAAAAGACACCAAGGATACAAGGAAAATCTAACATAGTGCCTCAGAAGTCAGCCCTCTCGGGCATCTATTCCAAAGGAAAAACCAGAGACTGGGGTTGGTTGGTAGTGTACCTACTTGCTAGCATCCTACCTCCTATCACATACTTCTACTGAGGTTTAAGTATAATGACAGAAAACATCACAAACGTTCTTGCCCCTGCAAGTGGAAAGGAACAAGCCTTTTTTATTACAACGAATTTTCAACCTGGAATCCAATAAGGAAAACACTAAAATTTTTGACTACATTAAAGAAAAACATACCATATAATCCTAACAGAAATGAAAAACTTGAAATAATTATAACTTAATAAGATGAACAACTCCATTCTGAAAAATGGGCAAAGGATAAGACCAAGCATTTCATAACAAAGGTATTAAAAATGGACAGTGAAACTTTTAATAATGCTCAACTTCTGTCATAATTTTAAAAACATAAATCAAATTGATAACCATCCAAAAGCCTGACAATTCATATTATTGGGAAGACTGTGGAGCATGAACACTTATATCCTACTTATGGGAAGGTAAACTAATATAAACGTCCTAAGAGGGTAATTTGCAATATACACCAAGTTTTAAAATGTACTTATTTTTTTATTTGGCTCATATAAGCATGCAAAATTAATGATCAGTGATCAGTGCAAAGAAACAGAGGAAAATAATAGAATGGGAAAGACTAGAGAGCTCTTCAAAAAAATTCAAGATACCAAGGGAACATTTCATACAAAGATGGGTACAATAAAGGACAGAAATGGTATGGACCTAACAGAAGCAGAAGATATTAAGAAGAGGTGGCAAGAATACACAGAAGAACCATACAAAAAAGATCTTCATGATCCAGATAATCACGATGGTGTGCTCACTCACCTAGAGCTAGACATCCTGGATGTGAAGTCAAGTGGGACTTAGGAAACATCACTACGAACAAAGCTAGTGGAGGTGATGGAATTCCAGTTGAGCTATTTCAAATCCTAAAAGATGATGCTGTGAAAGTGCTGAGCTTTGGAAAACTCAGCAGTGGCCACAGGACTGGAAAAGGTCAGTTTTCACTCCAATCCCAAAGAAACGCAATGTTAAACAATTTTGAAACAACCAAACAACAGCACTCATCCCACACACTGGCAAAGTAATGCTCAAAATTCTCCAAGCCAGGCTTCAACAGTACATGAGCCATGAACTTCCAGATGTTCAAGCTGGTTTTAGAAAAGGCAGAGGAACCAGAGATCAAATTGCCAACATCCACTGGATCATTGAAAAAGCGAGAGAATTCCAGAAAAACATCTATTTCTGCTTTATTGACTATGCCAAAGCCTTTGACTGTGTGGATCACAATAAACTGTGGAAAATTCTTAAAAAGATGAGAATACCAGACCACCTTATCTGCCTCCTGAGAAATGTGGAAAAAATAGCTAGAACTGGACATGGAACAACAGACTGGTTCCAAATAGGAAAAGGGGTACGTCAAGGCTGCATATTGTCACCCTGCTTATTTAACTTCCATGCAGAGTACATCATGAAAAATGCTGGGCTGAATGAAGCCCAAGCTGGAATCAAGACTTCCAGGAGAAATATCAATCACCTCAGATATGCAGATGACACTCCCCTTATGTCAGAAAGTGAAGAACTAAAGAGCCTCTTGATGAAAGTGAAAGAGGAGAGTGAAAAAGTTGGTTTAAAACTCAACGTTCAAAAAACTAACATTATGGCATCTGGTCCCATCACTTCATGGCAAACAGAGGGGAAACAATGGAAACAGTGACAGACTTTATCTTTTTGGGCTCCAGAATCACTGCAGATGGTGACTGCAGCCATGAAATTAAAATATGCTTGCTCCTTGGAAGAAAGCTATGACTAACCTAGACAGCATATTAAAAAGCCGAGACATTACTTTGCTGACAAAGGTCCATCTAGTCAAAGTTTGTTTTTTCCAGTAGTCATCTATAGATGTGAAAGCTGGACTATAAAGAAAGCTGAGCACCGAAGAACTGATGCTTTTGAACTGTGGTGTTGTCTTGAGAGTCCCTTGGACTGCAAGGAGATCCAACCAGTCTATCCTAGAGGAAAGCAGTCCTGAATATTCATTGGAAGGACTGATGCGGAAGCTGAAACTCCAATACTTTGGCCACCTGATGCAAAGAACTGACTCATTTGAAAAGACCCTTATGCTGGGAATGATTGAAGGCAGGAGGAGAAGGGGACACCAGAGGATGAAATGGTTGGATGGCATCACCGCCTCAATGGACATGTATTTGAGTAAGCTCCAGGAATTAGTGGTGGACAGGGAAGCCTGGCATACTGCAGTCCATGGGGTCGCAAAGAGTTGGACACAACTGAGCAACTGAACTGAACTGAACTGAAGCATGCAAAAATATGTATTCAAGGATTTTCACTATACTATTGCCTATATTAGCAAAAACCAAAACCAAAAAAGGTAGAATCAAAATCACTACCCATCAGTATTACTTTTTTCACCATGAGTATGGATTATATAACTTTTATTAAACAGAGACAAAAATGTTTTAATCAAAGCAAATCTTGAAACTAAAATGGAATCCAATTTTCTTCTATCTCCCTCTGGTGGCAAGTTTTCTCAGTCATATTACAAGAGCAAAGGGTCATTTCATTTACCTCTGATCATCCAGTCAAGACTAAAATTAATTCAAACTGGGGGGAGGAGGGGCAGTTGGAATATATATATATTTAATTTGAAAAAATAACATTGAAAGAAATGTATGTTTTATACTTTCAACTCGGCCCTTCCTGGTCAAATATCATAATTTTCCATTTAAGAAAGTACAATTTACTGAAGTCTCGCTCTAGTAAATCTGGGTTAACGTGTAAAAGTGTTAGTTGCTCAGTCTTGTCCAACTCTTTGTGACGCTATGGACTGTAGCCCACCAGGCTCCTCTGCCCATGGAATTTTCCAGGCAAGAATGCTGGAGTGGGTGGTCATTCCCTTCTCCAGGGGATCTTCCCAACATAGGGATCAAACCCAGGTCTCCCCAGTAGCATTGCTGGTAGATTCTTTACCGTCTGGGCACCAGGGAAGCCATTAATGTGTAAAATATTGCACAAATATGAAAACAGCAGTTGTTAAATACTCAGTGGTAATTCTTTTTCACCCTCAGTTTCTCTATGGAGACCCAGGTTGCTGAGATTAGAGAGGGGGTGTTTCAAGAACATGGAAGTTCCCAGAACAAGGAAGAGTTTAATGTGTGTGTGGTATGAGATAACAGGCTTCTATTCTAAAGGAGCCTTTTGGAAATTAGCTGTCTGCACATAGGCAGTTATTCCCTCTTTTAAGAATTTCCATAAAGCGACCAACTGGAAGTGCTCTTAAGTTTCCTACACTTTCCTGGTGGCTCAGAGAGTAAAGAATCTGCCTGCAATGAGCGAGACCCAGGTTCATTTCCCAGGTAGGGAAGATCCCCTGGAGAAGGAAATGACAACCCACTCCAATATTTTTGCCTGGAAAATCCCATGGACAGAGAAGCCTGGCACACTACAGTCCATGGGATCACAAAGAGTCAGACACAACTGAGCGACTAACACTTTAGTTTTCTACAAAACAAGTTATCTTCTCAAACTGGTGGATCATGGCCTGCTACCTCACAGTTTTGTCCAATTTAAGGGATCACTAAAACCTCTCCTCTTCTCATGAGCAGCTTTTGTTCAATTCCTTTATAAAATCTCTTATGAGGTGGTAGCATATAAAAGGTATTTGTTCCTGAAGAACAAGAAAATGAGTCATGAACCCGAACAAGGAAATGAGTCATGAGACATGTTACTATTCTATTTAATCACAATAACATAAAATTAATCTGTCTCCTTCTAAACATTTCTGTATAACTTGAATTTTCTACAATGATCATTTATTTTTGTAAACAAAAAAAAATTTTTTTAAGAAAACAGCCAAAGTAGAGAGTTTCTATAAACTAACATTATAGATAAGAAATATTCAATGTAAGTTACTAGTTTCTGTCATTAAAATACCACTACACTTCATAAAATACTTCCCTTAACAACAGGATCTCTAGCTTATCTTTCTGTTTATTTACACATCACCACTTGACAGATATACTGGAAGCAAAGAATATTATTAGTTGATGTGGTCAATTTAAAATATAGCCATATAAATATAATTTCTGTTATAAAAAATAAATTTTATTCTTAAGAATTTGATTCACACAAAATTTCTCAGACACGTATCTAATGTAAACAAGGTAAACCTTTATAGAATACATACCAAAACTGCCCAGTTGTTTGTATGGCCACTTCTAAAGAACTGTTCTGCTTGATCCTAGTAATCAAATAATAGCAAAAAGATTAGAAGAAAGTCAAATTTCCCAGAATAAAGACTGATAAAGGGCAGTTAAGACACATGGAATTTTTAGTTACAATAAGTCATCACCACACAAGTTTATAAATATTCAAGTATTTGACTTTATGAAAGCCAAAATAATTTTATTTGGGGGGTTATTGTGAGAGGGGCTGTTTTTAAACATTTTATCTCAAATAGTCAGCTCTTCCTCATATGCTTCCAGTTTTCCAGTCAGTCTTTAAATTGTGAATGACTTATTTCATGTCTTCATTCTACACATAACAATATCCTTCCTGCTGAATAGAAATGAATATTGAGTGCTTCCTATTATTTTATTTGAACTCACCAAAATGTCTGATTGAATACATTCTCTACCATACTTCCATGTACCATTTTACTATCTGTTAGAGTAAATCTTAATTACATTTGCCATCATGGAACATTAAAAATCTCAACATCCAATACCATCCAGACTCCTAATGAATATGATTTTTATTATATATTAAAATAACAGTGAATATAAACCATAATGATCTCAGATCTGCTCCTAAACAGCATTAACTATGAGAACAATCAGACTGCCTGGATTCAAATCTGGACCCTACTACTTACTAGCTGTATAAACTTAGGAAAGCGGCTTAACTTCCTGTGCTTCTGCTTCCCCATCTATAAAATGGTAGCATTATCTGACACATAGAATGTAGGAATGGTGATTGGAATATAATAACTGCAAAACACATACTAGCTCTTTTAATTTTCAGCTAGGAATAAAATTTCCAGAAGAATGAAATTAAAAAATCACTCGAGTGCATGTGTTTGTGTTATATATATATATACCTGTCACGTCTTATAGACAATCCAGAATGAACTTTTTGGCCAACCCAACATATATCTCTTTATAAACTTCTCAACAGTTGAATAGATGCTAAAGAAAGCAACATGCATTAGTGAGCTAGGAATCTGAAGATCTGGTTTCAGCCCAGATCCTATCCCTTACCTGGTTGTGAGTCTAGACTGTCATTTAGCTCGATTTTCCTCATGTAGAAATGAGAACTGACCCAATAATCTCTAATGTCACTTCTAGCTCCAAAATTCTCACATTGCTAAGACTTCAGTGAAAAAAACTGAGATGTCAAAACTCTTCTGTGATTGTTAAGATAATATAGACACTGCAAAGTTATTCAACCACATATGGTTAGTGGAGCACCTATTATGTGCCAGGTACTATGTAATGTACAGTGATTCAAAAATCACTTAAAAACCATGCTGCCTTCTCTCAAGGATCCCTGAGGTCAATAAAGACAAGCATGCAAACACATTACACTACAATATAATATTCATTCATTCATCACATTCATTGGGTACCACATGCCAGCTACTGTTCTCAATGCTCAGAACACAGCAATGGGCGAAACAATGCTAGTACTTGCCTCCAAAGAGGTTACATCAAACAGATAAGGATAAACAACAAATTCTCTAAAGGTAAGATATACAGTATCATAAAAAAGTATAATAGGGGGACCTGACCTGGGGGAAGCCCAGCAGGGATGTCAGGGGAGGTTTCTCCAGGGAAATTTGGGTTATGATTCAACAGATAGAGAGGGAAAATAATTCCAAACAGAGAGAACATTACCCAAACGCCAGAAAGGAACTTAAAGGTTCTAGAAACTAAAGGAAAATTAGCATAACTAGAAGTTTTAAAGAGAGAGAGGGGAGACAGAACCAGAGTGCAGGCAGGAGCCTATGGGTCATAACCAAGATTTAGCTCTTTATCCTTAAAACAACATTAAAGTATATATAGGTGACATGGTCAGATTTGTGTATTTAAAAGTTACTCTGGCTGAGGCTTGGAGAACAGACTGGATTGAAGAAAGAATGACCTGAGGCAGACCAAGTAGGCAGCTATTGCCCTATAAATGAAAGATGATGGAATAATAGTGAGTACAAAGTATACATGGGTTATAATATGATAGACGAATGCTATACTAGCCAAGTGCACACAGTACAACAGTAAGTGCAAAATAAAGAAAAGGGAAAGGTTCTACAGGGGTTAACTTTTACTGCATTTTAGTAAATGAACAAACAAAGAAACAGGAAGAATAACACAACAGAATGTAAAAAAAACACAACTATGTAACTACAAAAAAGAGTAATAAAATCCAAAACAAAGTATACAGAATAATCTACTAAAATATATAAGAAAAATAGAATTTCTATACATATTTATATTATCTAGACAACATGCTTCATAAATAGTTAATATATAAATTAGCAATAATTCATGAATATAAAGAAAGCATGCATGCTTTCTTTTTAAAATGGTAGAGTTGCATATTTAAAAGCTTTCAGCATTAGTCTAAGCTCAACGTCTGAGATCAGTCCTGGGTGTTCATTGGAAGGACTGACGCTAAAGCTGAAACTCCCAATACTTTGGCCATCTCATGCGAAGAGTTGACTCATTGGAAAAGACCCGGATGCTGGGAGGGATTGGGGGCAGGAGGAGAAGGGGAAGACAGAGGATGAGATGGCTGGATGGCATCACTGACTCGATGGACGTGAGTCTGAGTGAACTCCGGGAGTTGGTGATGGACAGGGAGGCCTGGCGTGCTGCAATTCACGGGGTCGCAAAGAGCCGGGACACGACTGAGCGTCTGAACTGACTGACTGACTAAGGTCTGAGATGGTGGGGAGAATGGGCTCCTATATGAAGACTGGGACGTAGGCAGAGACTAGATCATGATGTTTACACTTTACTCCGTCCAAAAACACTGAAAGTATGCAATCTAAAGAGTAATCTGATCAAACTTACTTTGATGAAGACTAAAGAGAAGGAATTTGGAAGCCTGAAGAAAACAAGATAAGGTTACTGAAAAAATCTAGGCAAGAAAAGACGAGGGCCTGCATCAAGTCAGTGGAACTGAAGAAGTGAAAGCAATTTTAAATATTGAGAATACAGAATTTAGTGATGATTAAAATGTGAAATAGAGGAGTTCTTTTTTTTTTTTTGTAATCCTAGGTTTCCAGCACAGGAGAAACCCCATAGGAGGTGGGGTAGGTCCGAATATAAAACTTCGGACACAAATTTTCAAACGTCTGCTATTCTGAAAAATGATGCTAGAGATGTAGGCTGCAGAACTGGACGAAGGTATTATCAGAGTACAGGGGAGAATAAAGGCTTTATATCTGGCCAGAACTTAGTGTGAGTCAAAAACAAAACACTGTACCCATCTGATTCCTAGTAGAGCGTTGTAGTTTGGTAGTGGGGACGTAGGCGCGGCACTCTAGAGCTGACCTTTCACCTACTAAGGACTGCACGCTCTTCGGAGCAAAGGATCACGCCCTCTCCCGCCGCCCAGCACTTGATTCTTTTTCATTCGCCATTTTAAAAGGCTGAAACAGACAGTCACTGTCCTCTCCGTTCCCTGCGACACCCTCCCCACAGCACAGTCAGCTTCCAGGAGGCTTCCCTCCGTGGCTGTGTATCGGACATCTGCTGGACGCTTACAGCCACGACACAGCTGTCCCCCGCAGGGCCCTGTCGTTCAGAGGGACTGACTCCTACCTCGATCTGACTAGCGGCCAAGCTGCCGAAAGGCAAGAGCAACAACCCTGCCAGAGCAGTCAAACCCTGGCTGAGAAAACAGATGTCGACCATGTTTGCCGGCTTCAGCGCACCTGGAGGGGCGGGACGAGTGCCGTAAAGCAGCGCGGGGCGGGATTTGCGTAGTTTTTTTTTTTCTTTTCTTTGCGACACCTGCCCCCCTTCTAGAGAGCGGCTCCCTCGCCAGCTTTCAAAAGCCTGCCTTTCCAGTAGCTGGGACTGAGTTTGAACCTTGAACTAAATTTTCAGGTTTTGTATTATAAAATGGACGTTTTAAAAGTTTTTTGAAAAGCAATGGAGAAAAACTGTGAGAAGAAGCTTAAGAAGCTATTATTTCCTTTTTTGGTTAGTGTTGCCCATTCTTTGACTATATGAAACATGATGTGATGTGGAAGAGTAAGCTTTGGGGTACAAAAAGGTGGTTAATTGGATCAATTGCAAATGAAAACATGGGTGAGCGCTCCAACTCTTATACTTGGGGTCTATTACCTGTTAAACGTATGAACATGGAGAAATTAGTTACATTTTTGTTTATTTTGTAATTATAGAGCTAAAACATATCAGAGTCTGAGGATTTAATAAATCGTGTGTATTCATTCCATTATGTTTATTATATTCATTTAGTTTTAAATTCTGCTTTGCATCTAGCATGACATAAAAGTATTTATGCTGCTTCATAATCTTAGTAATTTTAACATTTAATGTGACATGGAGTTCTGTCCCTTACTGAGGCCTAAGCCAAAGTAATTGCCCGTCTTTTGGGCAATACACAGTCTCTAAATTTTAGTATTAAAATAATATTATAAAGAGTTCTCTTTGGACAGTTTTTTTTACATTTCTGAATTATTTTCTTTGGATAATTTTCCTAGAATGAGTATCTTGAGTCAAAAGACACAAAAGCTTTAGTGGCTATGAATGATGTTGCTTTCCAAAGTGTACTAATTTACAATGCCATCAAAATATGCAACTGAACACCAAAGTATGCCATTCTTTTCCCTCTCAATTCCTTGGTGTAAAATGTTACCTAAGGTGGTTCTAGTTCTTTAATTACCATCAAGACCTTATGTTGTTTTTTTTTTTCAATAAAATATCTGTATGTCTTCTGATGTAAAATTTATGTTCATAGCTTTGTTTTACGTGTGCATTTGAATGATATATTTATAAAGAAGTGATATTGACCCTTGCCATAGTTTATGCTGTTGCTTTTCCCAGTATTGGTCTCTCTTTCTATTTTGTTTCTTTTGCTTTTGCACTTTGTATGATCTTTAATGTCAGCCTTAAATCAGATTTCAGTCTTTCCCTGATGAAGATAAGAAAGTAAGCACATGTCCAGCATGTCTTGTACCTGAATGCTTCAAGTTCATTTAGGTCTCAAATCAAAAGTTTTATTTCCTTTTAATTTTATATTTAACTCTTCAACTATCTGGAATATATTTAAGTATATTCTATAAGATTTTATAAGATGTCAATTGCTGCATAACAAACCACCCAAAACTTTGTGGTATGTCCATATCTAGATACACAAGGATGCAGAAACGGAGACATGAGTCCATGGGACCCATTGCAATAATGATCTACCAGTACTTTTATCAAAATTAGTATTTAATTATCCAATATAATTTTCTACATAATGCTAACCTTTCTTATTGACTCCTGATATCTCTTCTATTAAATTCTTATAAGAAATAGAATATTTCTGGACTCTTTTCAATTAAAATAATTGTCTAGTTTGGGGCCAGAGGTATGTTATTTTAATTATTGTTGCTTTAACATGTTTTGATATTTGGCCATTAGGGCTAACCATTTCAGTATGCTTCATTTTTCACAAAATTCTTTGATTAATTCTTCTGGTAATTTTCCAGCTGAATTTTATGATAATATTTATAAAAATTACTATTTGGGTTTTTTCAATGGGGTTATGAAAATCTCAAATTTGAGAGAAACTGACATCTTTATCATAGTCTCTCATTCAAGAATATCATAGTTTCATTTATTTGTGGTTCCTTTTTTAAATTTCTCAGTAAAACTTTAAGTCAAAGGTCACTAAATTAAACTACTTTGTAAGCATTTTTAACATTTGTTGTTATTCTTAATAGATTTCTTTTACATTATGTAGGAAGTTCAGTTCAGTCACTCAGTCGTGTCTGACTCTGTGACCCCATGAACTGCAGCACACCAGGCCTCCCTGTCCATCACCAACTCCCAGAGTTTACCCAAACTCATGTCCATTGAGTCAGTGATGCCATCTAACGATCTCATCTTCTGTCATCCCCTTCTCCTCCTGCCTTCAGTCTTTCCCAACATCAGGGTCTTTTCAAATGAGTCAGCTCTTCGTATCAGGTGGCCAAAATACTGGAATTTCAGCTTTAACATCAGTCCTTCCAATGAACACCCAGGACTGATCTCCTTTAGGATGGACTGGTTGGACCTCCTTGCAGTCCAAGGGACTCAAGAGTCTTCTCCAACACCACAATTCAAAAGCATCGATTCTTCTGCGCTCAGCCTTGTTTATAGTCCAACTCTTACATCCATACATGACCACTGAAAAAACCATAGCCTTGACTAGATGGACCTTTGTTGACAAAGTAATGTCTCTGCTTTTTAATGTAGGAAACACATAGATAAATGATTATAAGTAATATCTATAACAGTATGTATTCTGATCAGTTATTGTTGATATGCAGGTCATATTTTGTGTCCAGCTGCTTTTTCATTATTTTAATAAGAATTATTTAATTATCTTAATACTCAAAATTATTTAAAATGTTTTTGACAAGTTGCTTTGGCTTTCCTAGTTTTACAATAATGTTATCTGAAAATTATCTTTTGTCTCTTCCTTTCCAATATTATTGCTTGTATTTCATTTTCATGGTTTATGTTATTATTTTAATATAATTAATAATATTGATTGCAGAAGATGCGAAGATTTTCTTGCTTCATTTTAATTTTAAAAGAATGACTTTAGCACTTTTCCATTAAGTCTGCCATTAGCTCTTAGATTTGAATAAATACTCATTGTTATGTGAAAGAAATAGATTTCTATTTCTCTTTTTTCACTGAACAACTAATTTTCAAGTATGGAGTGGGCAGTTTCACACTTTAATGTAGAACACATGAGCAGTTTTAAACACTACTCGAAGTGGGAAATAATAATTTTTCAATCTGTTAATATGTGAAATAGCATAGTTTAAAATTTGATTAGAATTGTTAGCCATACTCATAGATAGAAAAGCTATGACAAACCTAGAAACCTTATTAAAAAGCAGAGACATCACTTTGCCGACAAAGGTCCATATAGTCAAAGCTATGGTTTTTCCAGTAGTCATGTACATATGTGAGTTGGACCATTAAGAAGGCTAAATGCTGAAAAATTGATGCTTTCAAATAGTGGTGCTGGAGAAGACTCCTGGGAGTCCCTTGGACACCAAGGAGATCAAGCCAGCCAATCCTAAAGGAAATCAATCCTGAAGATTCATTGGAAGGACTGATGTTGAATCGGAAGCTCTGATACTTTGACCACTTTATGCAAAGAGCCGACTCATTGGAAAAGGCCCTGATGCTGGGAAAGATTGAGAGCAGGAGGATAAGGGGGCAACAGAGGATGAGATGGTAAGATGGCATCATCGACTCAATGGACATGAGTCTGAGCAAACTCCAGGAGATAGTGAAGGACAGAGAAGCTGATACAGAAAACAGATTGGTGGGGCCAGAGGCAGAGAGCAGGGGGTGGTTAAAAGAAGTGAAGGCAATTAAAATGTGTAAACTTCCACTCAAATAAATAACTCCTGGGAATGATTGCTATAATTAACAGTGAAAGTGAAAGTGAAGTCACTCAGTCGTGTCCGACTCTTTGTGACCCTGTGGACTGTAGCCTACCAAGCTCC
This sequence comes from Oryx dammah, assembly GCF_014754425.2. Classification (NCBI taxonomy): domain Eukaryota; kingdom Metazoa; phylum Chordata; class Mammalia; order Artiodactyla; family Bovidae; genus Oryx; species Oryx dammah. The sequence goes on along the minus strand of NW_024080615.1, from coordinate 56,694 downwards.
TCTGTCCATGGGATTCTCCAGGCAAGAATACTGGAGTGGGTTGCCATTTCCTTCTCCAGGGGATCTTCCCGACCCAGGGATCAAACCCGGGTTTCCCACATTGGAGGCAGACGCTTTCACATTTGAGCCACCAGGGAAGCCTGTGTTGTATACTTGAAAGTTGTTAAGAGAACAGATCCTAAAAGTTCTCATCACAAGAAAAAAATTGTAAGCATATGGTGATGGATGTTAACCAGACTTACTGTGACAATCACTTTGCAATAATATATGCATATATCAAAGCATTATATTGTATACCTAAAACCAATACAAAATATATGTCATTGTCCTCAATTAAAAAGAAGAATTATTAACCAGAGTCTGCATTTAGACTACAGTTCAGTTCAGCTATTCATTAAGTGAATAATTAACTTAGCAACTAAATGAGAAAACAAGCCTTTGAATATCATATCAAAATTATACACATCTATACATAATCAGAGTCTTTTCCAATGCTGGGAGGGATTGGGGGCAGGAGGAGAAGGGGACGACAGAGGATGAGATGGCTGGATGGCATCACCAACTCGATGGACGTGAGTTTGAGTGAACTCCGGGAGTTGGTGATGGACAGGGAGGCCTGACATGCTGCGATTCATGGGGTCGTAGAGTCGGACACAACTGAGCGACTCAACTGAACTGAGCTGATACATAATCGTGACTTCTCTAATAAAAGTTTTTATGCCTGAGCCTCACAGTAAATAAACCGTGAAGTCTATCCATACTGGGTTTTATAATAGCCTTTTTTAAAAATTGAAGTAGAATTGCTTCACAGTATTATATTAGTTTCAGGTGCACAGAATAGTGGTTCAGTATTTTTATAGATTAACTCTATTAAAAGTTATTACAATATAATGATTATAATCCCCTGCACTATACAATATATCCTTGTTGCTTACGTATCTTATACATAACAGTTTGTATCTCTTAATCCCTTACTCCTAATTTGCCCCTCCCAGCTTACCTTTCCCCTCTGGTAACCACTAATTTGGTTTCTATATCTGCGTGTTTCTCACTTTGCTATATACATTTGTTTGTATTACTTTTTAGATTCCATATTCCACATTCCACATATATCTGTCTGTCTGTATCTCACATATTTTAGTAAAATAATGTTTTCTAGGTCCATTCACATTTCTCCAAATGTCAGACTTTCATTCTTTTTATGGCTGCATAGTATTCCTTTTTGTGTATGTATGTATACATACATGTATCGCGTCTTATTCATTCATTTGTGTGTTGATGGGACACTTGGGTTGCTTTCATATCTTGGATACTATAAATAGTGCTGCTGTGAACATTAGAATGCATGTATTTTTTTAATTAATGTTTCACTTATCCATGCTGTTTTTCTTCAATTGAGTGATAACTCAGACTGACTCAATGAATCTTGTGTTGAACCATAGTTTATTCTTGTTCTCCTCTCTTAATTACACCCCTACCATATCTTCTTTTTAATTCTCTTTTTCTCTCTTCTCTTTTCTGCACCAAGAACACCATTGTGTTATTCATTCATTCAGTTGATATTTATAACACCAGTTACGTACCAGGCATTGTCCTAGTCACAGGTAATAGAAGAGAGCAAAACCTGAGCAAGTCTCTATCCTTATGGAACTTACAGTCCAAGGGAGGCAGACATTCATAGTAGAAGCATTTAAGCTTCTACTTTTACAAATGTAAAAATCTTAACAAGAGAGTTCCTAGTAGGAGACACAACCTTGTAAGAAAAATCAGGTTAAGTTTCCCTGAGAAAATTAGCTGAACTGAAATTAATGAGTTATTGAGGCAAAGATTAAAGGAAGGGAAAAGTTTTCAAGGCAGAGGAAATAGCTCTTGCATAGAACCTATGGAAGAGGGGAGCTTGTCTTATTTTTTTTTAATCAGAGGATAACTGCTTTACGATGTTGTGTTGCTTTCTGCTGTACAACAATGTGAATTAACTATAAGTGTACATGTACCCCTTCCTCTTGTACCTCCCTTCAGTTGAGTTCAGTTTCTCAGTAATGTCCGACTCTTTGTGACCCCATGAATTGCAGCACACCAGGCCTTCCTGTCCATCACCAACTCCCGGATTTTATCCAAACTCATGTTTATCGAGTTGGTGATGCCATCCAACCATCTCATCCTCTGTCATCCCCTTCTCCTCCTGCCCCCAACCCCTCCCAGCATCAAAGTCTTTTCCAATGAGTCAACTCTTCACATGAGGTGGCCAAAGTATTGGAGTTTCAGCTTTAGTATCAGTCCTTCCAATGAACACCCAGGACTGATCTCCTTTAGGATGGACTGGTTGGATCTCCTTGCAGTCCAAGGGACATTCAAGAGTCTTCTCCAACACCACAGTTCAAAAGCATCAATTCTTCGGTGCTCAGCTTTCTTCACAGTCCAACTCTCACATCCATACATGACCACTCGAAAAACCATAGCCTTGACTAGACGGACCTTTGTCAGCAAAGTAATGTCTCTGCTTTTGAATAGGCTATCTAGGTTGGTCATAACTTTCCTTCCAAGGAGTAAGCATCTTTTAATTTCTTGGCTGCAATCACCATCTGCAGTGATTTTGGAGACCAAAAAAATAAAGTCTGACACTGTTTCCACTGTTTCCCCCATCTATTTCCCATGAAGTGATGGGAGCTCTTTAATCACTTATAACATTGTGCATGCAGTTCAAGAACAAAAGAGAGAGTGCTATAAGATGAAACTGCATTGCTAAGCAGGTGCCAGCTCCCTTCAAATCTTTGGGGGTCAGATTCATAGAAAGCTTCAGAATGGTGAAGATCATGCTGTCTCCAAAAAGGAGTATGGCTGCAGTTAGAGAACTGAGGAAGCCACTGTTACAGTCCAGGCCATGGTAACTTAGACCAGAGTGGTAAAAGTAAAGATGATGAAAAACGGAGAGAACCAATAAGAATTTTAAGATTACAAGCAACAAAACATGATGACATGATGACAGATTTACATTTATGAAGCAGGAGAGGGGACAATATCAAAGATGACCTTTAGATATTTGACTTTCAAATATGCGTAATCTAAATGCATAGTCTTTTTTTTTTTTTTTTAAATAAGACTCATAGGAAGTGGACTAGGTTTAGGACTCATATAGTAATACAAGTGAGCTCTGGTTTAAATGTTTACCCAGAGCAATTTGGAAGACAGACTTGCATTAACTTATTATAATAAATACTTCTGTGCCTACTAAATAAATTTTGTTACAAAATAAAATGAGTGGAAAGAATAAATTTAATCAGGATCAGAATATGGTCCCTGAGAGATTTTGCAATGTGTTTTATACTATATAGTTTAATTGCTACAGGCAAGTCTGTTTGCTGCAATAATCAGCACCACAAATATTTGCTGGAAACATTTTGTATCCAGCAGTCATAATAGTTCTTTGGGCAAAATAATATTTGATAAAAGGATATTAGATACATTATAAAATACAATAGAAAAAATCAAAGTAAAGCAAAATCATTTCTTTCCAGTATAGGTATATCACGTCATAGTACTATTTTTCTTTCACCACCTTAAATTCCATTTCAGTTTGGCCTCAAACACTCCTCTTTCCTACTTCCAGTGAGCCATTTAATAATAGTTTGTTATGCTGTAATCAGTTTCCAACTCATGACCTTCTCACAAGCTTCAGAAATAATACAGAATTTCATTGTTTCAATGCAGCAGTAGAGCACCTGGCCTTCAAAGTCTCATTTTTTGAAATCCTGTATTGTCATTAAAAGGCCATTATGACCTAAACAGAAAGTCATGTTGAATACTTTAGTGATGTAAGACTTCATATCTTAATAGTAATAGAATCCTCCCTTGTCATTCAGGAAGCCTCTGGTTCTGTTGGTTCTGAGCTAATTGATAAAATTTAGTCCTCCGTGAGTTAAGAATTTTCTGCAAGATCAACTGATTTTATTCATATGATTTTTGCTTATTTCCTTTATTCATTAAGTATCTTGTGAGAGTCTATGGAGTCTCAAGGACATTTTAATAAATATTTTAATTATACCATGTTTAATGAAGTGTGAGATATTCTGAAAGTTTCTCTTTGGGAGTTACTGGAGTAGCATAGAGGGCAGGGTGAAGTTGTGTGTTTTATAGAAATTGCTAGAAGTGTAGGCAAAATAATGACTCCCTAGAGCCTGTGAATGTGTTTACCTCATGTGACAAAAAGGACTTGTAAATGTGATTAAGAATCTTGAGGGACTTCCCTGGTGGTCCAGTGAGCTAAAACTCTGAGCTCCCAATGCAGGGGGTCTGGGCTCCATCCCTGGTAAAGGAACTAGATCCCACATACAGCAAAAAGAATTCACATGCTGCAACTAAAGATCTCACATGCTGCAGTGAAGACTGAGGATCCCACATTCTGCAACTATCACCTGGTATGGACAAATAAATAACTTTTTAAAGAATATTGAATTGGGGAGATTATATTGAATTATTTGAGTTGGCCCTTTATAATTACAGGGGTCCTTAATAAGAAGAGGGCAAGAGGATCAGAGAAGAGAGGGAGATGTGAAGACAGGGGCTTTATACAGGGTGATGAAGGGCCACCAGCCAAATAATGTGAGCAACTTCACAAGAAGCTGGCAAAGGCAAGGAAATGGATTCTCCCCTGGTACCTGCAAAAGAAACTCAGCTCTATCAACTCATTTTGAACATATGACCTCCAGAAATAGAAGATGATAAACTTGATTATTTTAAGCCACTGAGTTCATGGTAGTTTGTTAGAGCAACATTAGGAAACTACTACAGGTACTTAAAACTGTGAACAATGGTTATTCTACTCTGGAAATCTGAGAATGAAGATTGGGATCATAGAGGGCTTTTACTCTCCATTCTTCAGTATTACTTGAAATTTTTTATTATGGATTTACATAGCTCTTTAATTAAAATAAATGATCATTAAAAGAGATGATATTATTAAGTGAAAAAATGTATATGGCATAATCTCTCAACCATGTAAAAAATAGATGAAAATAAGAAGAAAGCCTACTAAAATATTAGCAATTTTTAGTCCTGGGTATTGAGATTGTGGGTGTTCAATATTCATTTATCTGTTCATTCACTCAGCAGTTATTCATTGAGCATCTACTCTGTGCTGGAGAATGTGCTAGGAGCTGAGACTGCAGATAGGAATAAACTTGACACGACCCCTGCCCTCGTGGAACTTAGACATAGTAAGGAAGGCAGATATTCAACAATTATGCAAATAACTAATAATTATATAGTAGTACAACAAAGAAGAAGTACGTGACACCATCATGTCCTAGGGCAGTCTTACATAGTCAGGGGGTGCTTTCTTGAGGCATGTCAGCTTAGAATTAAAGGATAAGTGGAAATTTGCCAGGCAGAGATGGGAAACAAAATTTTCTTAATTTTCTGTAAATAGCACATATCACTTTTACTATCATAAAAAAATGAGCCCTTTTTTTTAAAGGAATAACTAATACTCCTCCCCCTCTTTATATCTGGAAGCAGCAGCTGCTCAGTGCTAGAAATGGTTTATTCATACTGCTTGATTTAGCCAAATTTAGTTTAATGATCAAACAGTTTTCTCTCTTTCTCTCAAACATTTCAGTCAATTTAAATATTTGTTAATAAATGGAATCCACTGGACAAGAAAGGAAAATAAAATAATGGTAAAAGAGCTTCTTTATCCAGAGCTTGCATTAAGAAACTATTAAATTTATTACCTTTTGGTAGTCAGTCCATCACGAAGAGCTGTGAAACGCACTTACCACTGACCTTAAGGGAAATAGGGAAATAAGATCCAGCTTCTTTGCCCATCACAATTCTATTTTTATCAAATCAAAATTAAGAAACATAAGTGAAAGAACAAAGAGCAAAAATTATTTTGAAATCAACACAAAGTGTAAAACTAAGGGAATTTCTCTCGAAGTAATTTCACAAATAAAACAACTGGATATTAAAAAATTAAAATTCCAAATTTCTCAACATTAGACTTTTATAACTGTTACCATTTCCAGGTGAGTAGTAATTTTCCAAACTATAATTTGAGATTAACTTCAGATGTGGAGAAGAGAGAATAACATCTCCATAGTAAGTATGCCTTCATTAATAACTACCATGACACCAAAATTACTAAATAACTAAAATCTTACCAATTTCATTTTAGTGATCCTTTTATTTGTTTGCTTCCTTGCTTCTAGTACACTTAAGTGTCTGTAAATTTTGAGCAGTAATGTGCTTTAATAGTTCATGGGGTTCTCAAAGTAAAAATACTGAAGTGGTTTGCTATTTCCTTCTCCAGTGGACCACATTTTGTCAGAACTCTCCAGCATGACCCGTCCATTTTGGGTGGCCCTACACGGCATGGCTCATGGTTTCATTGAGTTAGACAAGGCTGTGGTCCATGTGATCAGTTTGATTAGATTTCTTTGATTGTGGTTTTCATTCTGTCTGCCCTCTGACTGGATAAGGGTTAAGAGGCTAATGGAAGCTTCCTGATGGGAGAGACTGACTGTTGTGGAAACTAGGTCTTGTTCTCGTGGGCAGGGCCATGCTCAGTAAATCTTTAATCCAATTTTCTGTTGACAGAAATCAGTCAAGAAGCAATAGTTAGAACCGGACATGGAACAACAAACTGGTCCCAAACTGGGAAAGAAGTACGTGAAGGCTGTATATTGTCACCCTGCTTATTTAACTTCTACGCAGAGTACACCATGAAAAATGCCAGGCTGGATGAAGCACAAGCTGGAATCAGGATTGCAGAGAGAAATATCAATAACCTCAGATATGCAGATGATACCACCCTTACAGCAGAAAGTGAAGAGGAACTAAAAAGCCTCTTGATGAAAGTGAAAGAGGGGAGTGAAAAAGTTGGCTTAAAACTCAACATTCAAAAAATGAAGATCATGGCATCTGGTCCCGTCAGTTCAGTTCAGTTCAGTTCAGTCGTTCAGTGGTGTCTGACTCTGCGACCCCATGAATTGCAGCACGCCAGGCCTCCCTGTCCATCACCAAATCCCGGAGTTCACTCAGACTCGCATCCATCGAGTCCATGATGCCATCCAGCCATCTCATCCTATGTTGTCCCCTTCTTCTCCTGCCCCCAATCCCTCCCAGCATCAAAGTCTTTTCCAATGAGTCAACTCTTCGCATGAGGTGGCCAAAGTACTGGAGTTTCAGCTTTAGCATCATTCCTTCCAAAGAAATCCCAGGGCTGATCTCCTTCAGAAGGGACTGGTTGGATCTCCTTGCAGTCCAAGGGACATTCAAGAGTCTTCTCCAACACCACAGTTCAAAAGCATCAATTCTTCAGTGCTCAGCCTTCTTCACAGTCCAACTCTCACATCCATACATGACCACAGGAAAAACCATAGCCTTGACTAGATGGACATTAATTGGCAAAGTAATGTCTCTGCTTTTGAATATACTATCTAGGTTGGTCATAACTTTTCTTCCAAGGAGTAAGCGTCTTTTAATTTCATGGCTACATCACCATCTGCAGTGATTTTGGAGCCCCCAAAATTAAAGTCTGACACTGTTTCCACTGTTTCCCCATCTATTTGCCGTGAAGTGATGGGACTGGATGCCATGATCTTTGTTTTCTGAATGTTGAGCTTTAAGCCAACTTTTTCACTCTCCACTTTCACTTTCATCAAGAGGCTTTTGAGTTCCTCTTCACTTTCTGCCATAAGGGTGGTGTCATCTGCATATCTGAGGTGATTGATATTTCTCCCGGCAATCTTGATTCCAGCTTGTGTTTCTTCCAGTCCAGCGTTTCTCATGATGTATTCTGCATATAAGTTAAATAAGCAGGGTGACAATATACAGCCTTGACATACTCCTTTTCCTATTTGGAACCAGTCTGTTGTTCCATGTCCAGTTCTAACTGTTGCTTCCTGGCCTGCATACAGATTTCTCAAGAGGCAGGTCAGGTGGTCTGGTATTCCCATCACTTCATGGCAAATAGATGGGGAAACAATGGAAACCATAACAGACTCTATTTTCTTGAGCTCCAAAATCACTGCAGATGGTGACTGCAGCCATGAAATTAAAAGACGCTTGCTCCTTGGAAAAAAAGCTATGACAAATCTAGACAGCATATTAAAAAGCAGAGACATTACTTTGCCAACAAAGGTTAATCTAGTCAAAGCTTTGGTTTTTCTAGTAGTCATATATGGATGTGAGAGTTGGACCATAAAGAAAGCTGAGCACCAAAGAATTGATACTTTTGAACTGTGGTGCTAGAGAAGACTCTTGAGAGTCCCTTGGACTACAAGGAGATCAAACCAGTCAATCCTCAAGGAAATCAGTCCTGAATATTCATCGGAAGGACTGATGCTGAAGATGAAACTCCAATACTTTGCCCACCTGATGCAAAAAACTGACTCATTGTAAAAGACCCTGATGCTGGGATTGATTGAAGGTAGGAGGAGAAGGGGACGACAGAGGATGAGATGGTTGGATGGCATCACCAACTCAATGAATGTGAGTTTGAGTAAGCTCCGGGAGCTGGTGGACAGGGAAGCCTGGAATGCCACAGTCCACGAGGTCACAAAGAGTTGGACATGCCTGAACAACTGATCTGACTGACTGACTGTGCTTTAGTAAGAATCAGCATAAATGTGCCTATATTCAATAAAAAAGTAGCATACTGTAGAATTGGCTTAGAATAGTAATGTAATAAGAAATTATGTTATTTGTAACAGAGATTTATATCAGCTAAATTGCAAATAGGAGAGGCTGTAAATAAAGATTTCAGTGTTATAATAAAATGGGAGAGTTAAAATTCAGATATCCCTGTTGTAGATGAAATTTAAGTATTTTGGATCTATAGTGAATTAAATACTGTCCTCCCCAAATTCCTGAATGCCTGGAACCTAAGAATATGAATTTATTTGAAAAGAGGTTCATTGCAGATGTGATCAAGTAAGAATATACTGGGTTAGGGAAGACCTCTGAGTCCAATTACTTATGCCTTTATTCTTATAAAGAGGAAAGCACATAGAGAGACACACATAGATAAGAAAGCTATGTACGAAGATAGAACAAGGCAACTGAAAGCCAAGGAAAACCAAGGATCGGGAGGAGCCACCAAGAGCTAGGAAGAAATAAGGAAGGATTCATGCTTTCCCAGAGTCTTCAGAGGGAACACAGCCCTGCCAGTACTTTGGTTTCCAACTTACAGACTCCAGAACCATGAGAGGAATTTTCTATTGTTTTAAACCACCTAGTTTGTAGTCGTTTGTAATGACAGCCCTAGGAAACAAATGCAGGATCTAGTGTATCTATTTTCATAACCACCAATATATTCTAGTATTATGCTAGCTGCATTGATTATTTCATGCTACTTTTTAGAAAAAGTTTTATCAGAGTATAGCTGATTTACAACGTTGTGTTTCAGGTGTACAGCAATGTGAATCAGTTTTATGTATACATATATCCTTTACCTTTTTTACATTCTTTTCCCACATAGGCCATTACAGAGCACTGAGTAGTTTCCTGTGCTCTACAGCAAGCCCTTGTGTGTGTTTAGTCTCTCATGTCTGACTCTTTGTGACCCCATGGACTGTAGCCCACCAGGTTCCTCTGTTCATGGGGATTCGCCAGGCAAGAATACTGGAGTGGATTGCCATGCCCTCCTTCAGGAGACCTTCCCAACCCAGGGATCGAACCCAGGTCTCCCACATTGCAGGCAAATTCTCTACTGTCTGAGCCACCAGGGAAGCACAGTAAGTCCTTAGTAGTCATCTATTTTATATATTGTAGTGTGTATATTGGGCTCTTCCCTGGTGGCTCAGATGGTAAAGCGTCTGCCTACAATGTGGGAGACCTGGGTTCGATCCCTGGGTTGGGAAGATCTCCTGGAGAAGGAAATGGCAACCCACTCCAGTACTCTTGCCTGGAAAATCCTATGGAAAGAGGAGCCTGGTAGGCTCGTCCATGGGGTCACAAAGAGTCGGACACGACTAAGTGACTTCACTCATTCAGTGTGTATATTGGAGAAGGCAATGGCACCCACTCCAGTACTCTTGCCTGGAAAATCCCATGGACAGAGGAGACTGGTGGGCTGCAGTCCATAGGGTCGCTGAGGGTCGGACACAACTGAGCGACTTCACTTTCACTTTTCACTTTCATGCATTGGAGAAGGAAATGGCAACCCACTCCAGTGTTCTTGCCTGGAGAATGCCAGGGACGGGGGAGCCTGGGGGGCTGCCGTCTATGGGGTCGCACAGAGTCAGACACGACTGAAGTGACTTAGCAGCAGCAGTGTGTATATTGTCAATCCCAGTCTCCCCAATTTATCCCTCCTCCCCTTATCCCCTGGTAACCATAAGTTTGTTTTCTCCATCTCTGCTTGTACTTCTGTTTTTGTAAATAACTTCATTTGTACCCTCATTTTTTTTAAGACTCCACATATAAGCAATATGTTATTTGTCTTTCTGAGTCAGACTTACTTCTGTCAGTATGACTATCTCTAAGTCCATCCATGTCACTGTAAATAGCATTTTGTCCTTTTTGTGTCTGAGTAATATTCTACTGATATATGTGCCATATCTTCTTTATCCATTCATCTGTTGATGGAGACTTACATTGCTTCCATGTTCTGGCTATGGTAAATAGTGCTGCAATGAAGATTGGGGTGCATACATGCTCAGTCATGTCTGACTCTTTGCAACCCCATAGACTGTTGCCCACCAGGTTCCTTTGTCCATGGGATTATCCAGGCAAGAATACTGGAGTAGGTTGCCATTTCCTCCTCCAGGGGATTTTCCTGACCCAGGGATCGAAACTGCATCCCCTGCATTGGCAGGAATACTGTACCACTGAGCCACCTGGGAAGCACCAAGCATTGAGGTACATATATGTTTTTGTATTACAGTTTTCTTCAGGTATTTGCCCAAGAGAAGTATTGCTGGGTAATATGGTAGTTCTGTTTTTAGTTTTTTAAGGAATCTCAATACTGTTCTCCATAGTGGTAGTACCAATTTACATTCCAGCCAACAGTGTATTTTTCTCCATACCCTCTCTAGCATTTATTATTTGTTGACTTTCTGATGGTGGCCATCTTGACCAGTGTGAGGTGATACCTCATTTTAGTTTTGATTTGCATCTCTCCAATAATTAGTGATGTTGAGCATCTTTCTATGTGTTGGCCATCTGTCAATAGACACTTAGAATAATGTCTGTTTAGAACTTCCACCCATTTTTTTTTAGATATCTTTGTTTTTTTCTTATATTGGGCTGCATGGGCAATATTTTGTCCCTTTTTAAACCTCTCATTATAGAAATAGAGACTAAGAACTGTTTGTTCTGTGATAATTATGACAACCAGTATTTATTCACTCAACAAACAACTGAGCACTGCATCAGCACAGATAATTTTGCCCAAAAGCAACAGAAACTCCTACCTAAAGTGATTTAAACCTTAAGGATATTTAATTACCTGGAAAGACAAGCAGTCCACTGAAAGGCGGTTTCAAGGTCGGTTTGCAAACACAATGAGCTTTTCCAAGACGAAGAATCTTCTTGTTCTGCCATCTCAGCATACTGACTTTGGGATTCTGGTTTGTTTTTCATGGTAGGATAACTGCTGAAGCTCCAAATATCATATCCTTGCATATCAAGAAAGACTATTTTAATAGCCTCCTAGCAGACTTCCTGTGACTTGTGATTATCCAAGGCTTGGTCATGATAAAGGGACATAGGGCTAACAGTAAGCAACTGCTACTGCTACTGCTAAGTCACTTCAGTCGTGTCCGACTCTGTGCGACCCCATAGATGGCAGCCCCCCAGGCTCCCCCGTCCCTGGGATTCTCCAGGCAAGAACACTGGAGTGGGTTGCCATTTCCTTCTCCAATGCATGAAAGTGAAAAGTGAAAGGGAAGTCGCTCAGTTGTCTGCGACTCTTCGCGACCCCATGGACTGCAGCCTACCAGGCTCTTCTGTCCATGGGATTTTCCAGGCAAGAGTACTGGAGTGGGGTGCCATCGCCTTCTCTGAACAGTAAGCAAGATCAATCACTATTTGTCCCTGGTGGCTGATAACACTGCTTCCAGTAAAAGCTAGGATTCTGTGAGCAACAAGGAGGAGTAGAACCACTAGGGAAAGACATATGTATTTAATTTTACACAGCAAAACCAGATTTCTCTCCAAAATTGGTGCTCCATCTAGACTACTACCAACAGTGCATGAGCATTCCTATGCCCCACTTGGCATTTCCCCATTTCTCTCTCTCTCCTCTTATCCCCCATTCTAATAGAGGTAAAACATATTGTTTTAATATGCATTTGCATTTCTCTAAGTACTAATGCTTTGGAGCATGTGTTCATATGCTTGTTAACCATTTAGAGTTTCTCTTTTGTAAATCACATGTTCATATTCTTCACCCATTTTACAGTTGTGTTTTCTAACTTTTCCTTGTTTGTTTGCAGCAGCTCCCACAAAGAAAAGATACTTTATCCTTTACTGGCTTTAGACATTGCAGATATATTCTCCCCTCCTGTCACTGGTCTTTCAACTTGGTCCATGTTGTCCTTCATTGAAATGAAATCTTAATTTAATGAGATTAAAGTATATAAGCCTCACAGAGTTACTGTCAACTTTAAATATGACAATGTATATAAAACTCTTGGCTATAGTGCCAGGTACAAGTTAAGAACTTCCTGAATAAATCTCAGATATTATTGCTATTATTGTTGCCATTCATTTAACCTTATTTTTTTCCCAGAAGAATCATAGTTGTCCTTTGTTGACATAACACCCTACATATATTTCTATTGCAGCAATTGTTTTACTGTCTCTAATGATGAGCTGATTGCATTCTTCCATGCCAAGAAACATGCCTTTTTCATCTTGTATTCCCATGATCTAGGACATAATAAGTAAAAAGTGCTCAATAAATGTATTTTGGATAAACATGTAAATAAATGAGGTTTCAAAGAAATTTAAATAATAAAGAGTATCAACTGGGAAAAAGAGTAACTATAGAAATCATGGGAAAGTTTTATATTAAAAATATAAAATAGGAGAAAATATTTGAAAAAGATACATGTGTTAAGGACTGTTATCCAAAATATGGAAAGAAAGTAAGAAAATGAATACCAGATTTTAAAATGGGCAAAAGACCTGAACAGACACCTCACCAGAAAAGATACACAGGTGGAAAATAAGCATATGAAAAGATGTTCCCCATCATAGGTTATCAGAAAAATGAAAATTAAAACAATGAAATACCAATATACACCTATTAGAATGGCCAAAATCCCAGAACTGACAATGCCGAATGCTAGCAAGGATGTGGAGCAATAGGAAGTCTCACATACTGCTGGTGGGAATGCAAAAACAATTACTGTGGAGGGCAGTTTGACAGTTTCTTAAAAAATTTAATGCATTTTCCACACAGCTCAGCAGCTGCGCTCCCTAGTATTTTATTTATCCAAATGAGCTGAATGCTTATGTCCATAACAAATCCTGTGTGTGAATGTTTATGGTGGCTTTATTCATAATTGCTGAAACTTGGAAACAACCAAGATATCCTTCAGTAGGTGAATGGATAAATAAATTGTGGTACATCCACACAGTGGAGTATCATTCAGTGCTGAAAATATTCAATAAATGAGCTATCAAGTCATGATAAGACATGAAAGAATCTTAAATGTATATTACTAAATGAAAAGCCAATTTTTAAACACTGCATACAATCAATATATACTTCAAACCATACAACATTCTAAAAAGGCAAAACCACAGAGACTTGTAAAAGGTTAGTAATTGCCAGCGACTGGGGGAAGGAGGTGAAGGCAATGGCACCCCACTCCAGTACTCTTGCCTGGAAAATCCCATGGATGGAGGAGCCTGGTAGGCTGCAGTCCATGGGGTCGCTAAGAGTCGGATAGGGCTGAGCAAATTCACTTTCAATTTTCACTTTCATGCATTGGAGAAAGCAATGGCAACCCACTTCACTGTTATTGCCTGGAGAATCCCAGGGACGGGGGAGCCTGGTGGGCTGCCATCTATGGGGTCGCACAGAATCGGACACGACTGAAGCAACTTAGCAGCAGCAGCAGCAGGGGGAGGGAGGGATGAATCAGCAGAGTACAGAGAACTTTTAGGGCAGTGAAACTATTCTAGTGGTTTTCCCTACTTTCTTCAATTTCAGTCTGAATTTGACAGTAAGGAGTTCATGATCTGAGCCACATTCAGCTCCTGGTCTTGTTTTTGCTGACTGTACAGAGTTTCTCCATCTTTGGCTGCAAAGAACATAACCAATCTGATTTCAGTATTGATCATCTGGTGATGTCCATGTGTAGAGTCTTCTCTTGTGTTGTTGGAAGAGAGTGTTTGCTATAACCAGTGCTTTCTCTTGGCAAAACTCTGTTAGCCTTTGCCCTGCTTCATTCCGTATTCCAAGGCCAAATTTGCCTGTTACTCCAGGTGTTTCTTTTCCTACTTTTGCATTCCAGTCCCCTGTAGAGAAAAGGACATCTTTTTGGGGTGTTAGTTCTAGAAGGTCTTGGAGGTCTTTATAGAACCATTCAACTTCAGCTTCTTCAGCATTACTGGTCGGGGCATAGACTTAGATTACTGTGATACTGAATGGTTTGCCTTGGAAACGAACAGAGATCATTCTGTCATTTTTGAGATTGCATCCAAGTACTGCCGTTCAGACTCTTTTGTTGACTATGATGGCTACTTCATTTCTTCCAAGGGATTCTTGCCCACAGTAGTAGATATAATGGTCATCTGAGATACATTCACCCATTCCAGTCCATTTTAGTTCGCTGATTCCTAGAATGTCGACGTTCACTCTTGCCATCTTTTGTTTGACCACTTCCAATTTGCTTTGATTCATGGACATAACATTTCAGGTTCCTATGCAATATTGCTCTTTACAGCATCGGACTTTGCTTCTATCACCAGTCACATCCACAACAGGGTGTTGTTTTTGCTTTGGCTCTGCCTCTTCATTCTTTCTGGAGTTATTTCTCCACTAATCTCCAATAGCATATTGGCCCCTACCAACCCGGGGAGTTCATCTTTCAGTGTCCTATCTTTTTGCCTTTTCATACTGTTTTTGCCTTTTCATGCTGTTCTATATGATACTACATTGTAAAAAAAACATGTCATAATTCATTTGTCCAAACCCATACAATGTACCATACCAATAATGAACCCTAATGTAAATTATGGGCTTTGGGTGTTAATATAGTTACATCAATTATAGCCAATATACCACTGTGATATGTCAATAGTGGAGAAGCAGGTATACATGGAGCAGGGAAGGGGACAGAAAATATAAGGGAACTTTACTTCCACTCAATTTTGCTATGAACTGAAACTTTTAGAAGAAATAAATCTTATTCAAAAAAAAGATAAAACACATCAAAGAAAATTACAGACCAGGTTATCTTACAAAACAAAAATGACAATTGGTGAAAACCCAAATTCAGTGAATTAATCTAAAAGGAGGTAACATGGGGGCTAAGATTCTGAACTCCCAATGCAGGAGACCCAGAGACTGATCCTTGAGCCAGGAACTAGATTCCATGTGCCTCAACTAAGAGTTTGCATGCTGCAACTAAAAATTCCACATGCTGCAACTAAAAGACCCTCCACGCCAAAACAAAGGAAGATCCTGTGTGCTATAACTAAGATTCAACACAGCTAAATAGATAAATAAAATTCATATTAAATTAATGAATTAAAAATTAAGAAGAATCCTCTAATTAAATAAATTTTAAAAAATAAAAGAAAGTGGCATGGTATGTCAAAGAAAGCAAAATAAGTCTGTTAGTACGAAAAAGTGGGGACATTTTAAAATGATAATTCTATGTGTGATATATAATTTTATTTTTCTTAAATATTGTTTCAATTACCATAGTAGTGTCAGTCGCTCAGTTGTGTCCAACTCTTTGCGACCTCACAGGTTGTAACCTGCCAGGATCCTCTCTGTCCATGGGATTCTCCAGGCAAGAATACTGGAGTGGGTTACATTCCCTTCTCCAGAGGATCTTCCTGACCCGGGGATTGAACCTGGGTCTCCTGCATTGCAGGCAGATTCTTTACTGTCTGAGCTACATGGTTGACCTAGATTGTTTTTAACTACTAACAGATATTTTTAACCATATCAGCTAACACATAGCACGATGGACAGATTTGAAATACAAATAAGCAAAGCCATTGTATGGAACAGTCAGCCAAGGGAGAAGGAAAAAAGTGAAGGGGCATGAATAATCTATAAATATAGATTACCCAGACCTTCAGATAATTCTGAGAAATTCTTTGAGACTTACAAAATATTTCACCAACCTAAAGATTACCTTCAGTTATGAGCCTGAATTCACTCAAATG
This sequence comes from Oryx dammah, assembly GCF_014754425.2. Taxonomy (NCBI): domain Eukaryota; kingdom Metazoa; phylum Chordata; class Mammalia; order Artiodactyla; family Bovidae; genus Oryx; species Oryx dammah. The sequence continues at coordinate 40,338 of NW_024080615.1, read as the reverse complement.
TCACCACATCTCTGCCAAGTACTCAGTATTTTATATAGCTTCCTTGAATGTATATGGATGAGCAAATGGTCATCGTTTATACTTAAGGAAATTAGGGGGTTTAATTTGAATCTGATAAATTTGAGATAGATATCAAAAGAAATTCATTATCCTAATGTTTTTTAAGAAGGTTGTAAACTACCACCTCAGGAGATTTTTGAGAATTTTGTCAAGACTGTATCTTTATAATGGTTTTGACGGTAAGGCTTCTACACTTATCAAAAATTATATGATTCTATATGTACACCTTAATCTTCCTATTTGTGCAGTTAATTTTCTTATTATCTAAGAAGCATACCTAAAATATGGAGTCCTTTCCAAGGTCCCCTAGACCAGTAGTGATCAGTCTTAACTAGATACTTTTCTCAATGGCCTATTTGTTGAATTTCTTATGTTGAATATAATGATCTTAAATAGAACCACCATAAAATACTATTGATGGATGTTCAAGCTGGTTTTAGAAAAGGCAGAGGAACCAAGGATCAAACTGCCAACATCCGCTGGATCATCAAAAAAGCAAGAGTTCCAGGAAAACATCTATTTCTGCTTTACTGACTGTGCCAAAACCTTTGACTGTGTGGATCACAATAAACTGTGGACAATTCTGAAAGAGACGGGAATACCAGACCACTTGACCTGCCTCTTGAGAAACCTATATGCAGGTCAGGAAGCAACAGTTAGAACTGGACATGGAACAACAGACTGGTTCCAAATAGGAAAAGGAGTATGTCAATGCTGTATATTGTCACCCTGCTTACTTAACTTATATGCAGAGTACATCATGAGAAAAGCTGGGCTGGAAGAAGCACAAGCTGGAATCAAGATTGCTGGGAAAAATATCAATCACCTCAGATATGCAGATGACACCACCCTTATGGCAGAAAGTGAAGAGGAACTCCAAAGCCTCTTGATGAAAGTGAAAGAGGAGACTGAAAAAGTTGGCTTAAAGCTCAACATTCAGAAAACTAAGATCATGGCATCTGGTCCCATCACTTCATGGCAAATAGATGGGGAAACAGTGGAAACAGTGTCAGACTTTATTTTGGGGGGCTCCAAAATCACTGCAGATGGTGATTGTAGCCATGAATTTAAAAGATGCGTACTCCTTGGAAGGAAAGTTATGACCAACCTAGATAGCATATTGAAAAACAGAGACATTACTTTGCCAACAAAGGTCCATCTAGTCAAGGCTATGGTTTTTACAGTGGTCATGTATGGATGTGAGAGTTGGACCATAAGGAAAGCTGAGTGCTGAAGAATTGATGCTTTTGAACTGTGGTGTTGGAGAAGACTCTTGAGAGTCCCTTGGACTGCAAGGAGATCCAACCAGTCCATTCTAAAGGAGATCAGTCCTGGGTGTTCATTGGAAGGACTGATGCTAAAGCTGAAACTCCAATACTTTGGCCACCTCATGCGTAGAGTTGACTCATTGGAAAAGACCCTGATGGTGGGAGGGATTGGGGGCAGGAGGAGAAGGGGACGACAGGGATGAGATGGCTGGATGGCATCACCAACTTGATGGACATGAGTTTGAATGAACTCCAGGAGTTGGTGATGGACAAGGAGGCCTGCCGTGCTGTGATTCATGGGGTTGCAAAGAGTTGGACACGACTGAGCGTCTGAATTGAACTGAACTGGAACCTGAACATGGGCTTCCCTGGTAGCTCAGATGGTAAAGGATATGTCTGCAAAGCAGGAGACCCAGGTTTGATCCCTGGATGGGGAAGATCCCCTGGAGAAGGGTATAGCTACCCACTCCAGTATTCCTGCTTGGAGAATTACATGGACAGAGGAGCCTGGAGGGCTACAGTCCATGGGGTTGCAGAGAGTCAGACACGACTGAGCAACAAACACTTTCACTTTTCACTTCAAAGCTGAACATAGAACCTCTAGAGGCCACCTTTTGGCCTCTTGACTCTGTTATAACCTAGCCCTTGGAGTCAATCCTGGTCTCTAGTTATTACTAGCTATGTCTCTTTGGGCAAGTTATGTAGTTCTTCTAAGCTTGGGTATTTTCATATATTAAATGGAGCTAATAATAATAATGCCTAGTTTATGAGATGGCTTCCCTTGTAGCTCGGTCAGTAAAGAATCCACCTGCAATTCAGGAGACCTGGGTTTGATTCCTGGGTCGGGAAGATCCCCTGGAGAAGGAAATGGTAACCCACTCCAGTATTCTTGCCTGGGGAAGCCCATGGACAGAGGACCCTGGTGGTGGAAAGTGTTGGAAACAAGTGAGCAACTAAACCACCACCACCGCTTTATGAGAGATTGCATATATGGACATGCTAAAGCCCCTAGCTGAGTGTCTGATATACAACAAGTACTCAGTCAATAGTTACCAACATTTCCTTTTCCCTATCCTTTATAGGCAACCCCAATCCCTGTCTCTAGCAAGTTATTTAGTTTTTTCTTTGCCTGCCCCAGTTAGACCAAATTGTGGGTCTAAGGGGTCAAAAATTATTCTGGTAATTTCATTTATAACTACACTTCAGTTAAATGTACTTCTACTGCCTTCCTGAGTTTTACTTAATTAATAAAACTGATTCTTTTCAATGTTCTTGTTATTTCTTATAACTTCATGGAAACCTTTACAAAATTCAAATTAGTACTTCTAATATTTCTATCCTTGAGAACAGTAAAATAAATAGAGTTAAGTTATGCTTCACTTTGCCAGACACCTCTCTGTAGTGGCATATTTTAGCAAAAAAGTGAAATTTTCACATAAATTAGATATTTCACAGAATTTAAAATTTTATCTGTCTGTTCTGATGAAACAGTTGCAAAAGAATCCACCTGCTGTGCAGGAGATGGAAATTCAGTCCCTGGGTTGGGAAGATCCCCTAGAGAAGGAAATGTCAACCCATTCCAGTATTATAGCCTGGAGAATCCCAAGGACAGAGGAGTCTGGCAGGCTACAGTCTGTAGGATCACAAAGAGTTGGACATGACTGACCACTGAGCACATGTGTGTTCTGATGAAAAAGCCCAATCTTTCCCTGTGCCAATAAGAGATAAATTGTTTTGAATACAGATGTATCCATCATATATAGAGTTATTATGTCAATAACTTTCTATAACTACATTTTATTGTTTCAAAAAATACAAAATAAGAATTGGTTTAGGGCATCATTACCTGTAGAGATCTCAGAACAAATTTGATGAAAATAAAATGCTTTTTTACTCCTTTCGTTTGTACCACAAAATGAATATGAATGCTTTGTTTGCATTTCATTTCTTTTCACAGTTGGAACTTTTTATCACTTGAAATATAAGTTGATTTTCACATAAGTAAGATAAATTGCAATGCCCCATGTAGCTCTCTCTTGTTTTCTTCATCCCTTCCTTAAAGGGGGTTTATAATTATTTACTTCAAAAAAAAAAAAAAAGTCAGTAAAGCCATTTTAAGACAAGCTCCAAAATTCAAAAGAAACTTTAGACATTATTAGAGAAAATTGTCTAAAACTGATCTTGGAGATCTTAGTGAAAACACAGTTCAAGCAAGAGAAGTCATTTTCTGCCTACCTACCATGTGCCAAGCATCACAGCAAGCCCCACAGATATTAATAAAATGTTGAATAACATCATTCTTAGTTACAAAGGGCTCATTTTGCAGAAAGAGAGGCAGAGAGCAGCCACTTAAATAATTAATAGTGTAACAGGGTTCTAGAACTATAATGAAAGTATATTAATCTTCTAGTTATAGAAAAATTGTTAATTTCATATAACTTCTCTAATTCTAGGTTTTCTGTTTGTACAATGGAGACTAGCAGTAGCCCTATCTCATAGGTCATTAAAAAGATAAAATGGGATACTCTGAAGAACTGTGACTTACATGTGGCAAGTACTCAAAAAGCTTAGCCGCCGTCATTATTTGTACTGTTGCTGTAATTGTTAGGAAGAGTCACAAAGGGTTTTACTGAGCAGGCAATATTAAAACTGGGTGTTCAGAGAGGGATGGAGAAAGACTAAGACTTTGCCCATTTGCAAAGGGCAAGGAGCACTGAGGCAGAGATAAGGACATGAGGCAAGAGACAAGTTGTGGAAGAGCATGCTGTTAAGTTTTGCGGAAGGACAAGTAACCCAAGTAAACGGAACATGGGAGCATGGGTCTGAGTGATAAGAAATGGGGCTGGACCGTGAAGAACCTTGGGCTCAATGCCAAGTGCTGAACTTCATCCTGGGGATAGTACACAACCATTAAATATTTTTAAGTAGCAGAGTAATACAATCAAATTTATTTTTTGGAAGATAGCAGTAAAGATATTAGAGATAGTTAGGAATCTATGATAATAATTTATATGAGAAAAGTAGTAATAGCTAACAGATGATGCTTATAATGTTCATATGCTAATTGTTTGCCTAATTATGTGTACTCTTATAACAAGGCAGATGTTATTATTGTCTCCATTTTACAGATGTTAAACTTAGGTATACAGTTGTTAAATAATTTGCTTTAAGTTTCCATAGGTAGTGTGTGTTGAAGATAAGATTCAAAACCAAAATATCTTACTCCTGAGCCTGCATATTTAACCACTGTCCATTGTTTCTCAGTTAATAAGAGAGAAAGCAGTAATGGAAAGGAATATTGTATTCAAGGGGGATTTTTAAATTAGAATCAATGGAATTTGATGACTGACTTTTCATTCAATAAAAATTGATTGAGTTTCTACCACATGGCAAGCACAGACAGCTAAAGCAAGGAAACAAACAAACAAAAAAAAACAGGCTGGCACCTGTTCTCAGGAAGCATATCTGCCACTGCAAGAACAAACAGTTTGTGGTTTATATTAAGAACAAAAAAAGAAAAATAGAATAATAGATAATAGAAAATAATACAAGGGGGTCTACGTTAGTTCAGTCACCTGTGACTCCGAGAGGCGGCCTTCAAACTGAGATGTGAAGAATCCTATATGCTTGTGTGTGTGTGTGTGCTTAGTCGCTCAGTCATGTCCAACTCTTTGTGACTCTTTGGACTGTAGCCTGCCAGGATCCTCTGTTCATGGGATTTTTCAGGCAAGAATTCTGGAGTGTGTTGCGATTTCCTCCTGCAGGGGATCTTCCCAACCCAGGGATCAAAACCTCGTCTCCTGGGCCTCCTGCATTGCTGGTGCATTCTTTTTTTTTTTTTTTTTTTTAATTTATTTATTTATTTTTAATTTTTACTTTACAATTCTGTATTGGTTTTGGCATAGATTGACATGAATCCACCACAGGTGTATTCTTTACCCTCTGAGCCACTGGACAGAGAATAACGATTCATTATTTCCGTTCCGGTTACTGTTTTGTGTTTTCAGTGAGAAAAATACAGTGATCTGGTAGGAAAGTTTCAGGAAGTAGTTTAAACTAGAATTTGAAACAGAGTATGCTTTCCGTAGATGAACTGGGGACTGGGGCGGGGGGGGGGGAAGGGGGGAATTCCAAATCCCAAAAGGACACAAAGAAAATTGCAGACATCCAAAAGCAAAAATGTTCTAGAGAGATGGTAATTGGATTGATTTAGTGGGGCTGACTAAGGGTTCTTTTATGACAGTCAGTAAAGCTGATTCCTGATAGAATGTGGAGGGAGTTTAAATGCAAGATTCAACATGTTAGAATCTCCTCCTGTAAGTGATGAAGAAGTCCTGAAGACTAGGAAGGAAGGAAGGGACAGAATGACAGTACCATTAATCTGCGAATGCTGTTCAGCAGACTGCAGTCAGCAAGTTTATATGAAGCCCTTTCCCAGACAGGCAGAGGTAAGATGAGGACTACGCTCTAGGAAGTGGGGTCCTCCTCAATAATGAAGACAGACAGCATGCAGAGCTGGCACAAGAAATTCAGATACCCTGAAAGACACTAGAAACAGCCAGACTAGAACATCCAAGATGTACTCATCCATCTAAAAGGCAATATGAAATTTAAAAGCCAAGATGTAAAGTCAAAACAAGGTAAGAGTAACTGAGAGATTCACAGCAGGTAGACATGGCAGGGTAACCTGAGGCTAAAGAAATGCCCGCATCAGAGAACATAAGCGGTCACAGCCCAGAGGCGAGATGCAAAATGGGGGTGGCATTGTAAAGGTAAGAGATATTTCAAAATAAGACTACATCAGATTTGTCAACTATTAGATGCCAAAACAGGGAGAATTTTGAACATGATGAATCCAAAAATGGTGATGCCGCTACTAGAAATGGGGAGACAAACAAAGTCTACTTTCAAAAACTGACAGGAAGATGAAGAATTTGGTTTTGGACATGTGATTTTGAGGTGATGCTAGGTCCAAGTAGAAATGTCTTCAAGGTCATAGAAATGTGAGAGTGGACGTCAGGATTGTAGGTAGGCACTATTTGTATAGCTAGAACCAAATGAAGGTGTTGAAATACATGAAATTCCAAAGAGACAGAATTTAAGAAGCAAGAAAAATCAAGAGCCAAAACCAGAACCTCTCTGTTTGAGACAAAAGCAGAAAGGGAGAAAAAGGAAAAAATTGAAGAGGTCAGTTCAGTCACTCAGTCGTATCTGACTCTGTGACCCCCATGGACTGCAGCGCACCAGGCCTCCCTGTCCATCACCAACTCCCAGATCTTACTCAAACTCATGTCCATTGAGTTGGTGATGCCATCCAGCCATCTCATCTTCTGTTGTCCCCTTCTCCTCCCTCCATCAGTCTTTCCCAGCGTCTGGGTGTTTTCAAATGAGTTGGTTCTTCATATCAGGTGGCCAATGTATTGGAGCTTCAGCCCAGCATCAGTCCTTCCAATGAATATTCAGGACTGATTTCCTTGACTGGTTTAAACTCCTTGCAGTCCAAGGGACTCTCAAGTGTCTTCTCCAGCACCAAAGTTCAAAAGCATCAATTCTTTGGCATTCAGCTTTCTTTATAGTCCAACTCTCACCTCCATACATGACTACTGGAAAAGCCATAGCTTTGACTAGACATTACTTTGTCACTAATGTCTCTGCTTTTCAATATGCTGTCTAGGTTTGTCATAGCTTTTCTTCCAAGGAGCAAGTGTCTTTTAATTTCACGGCTGCAGTCACCATCTGCAGTGATTTTGGAGCCCAAGAAAATAAAGTCTGTCACTGTTTCCATTGTTTCCCTTTCTATTCGCTCACATCCATCGAGTCAGTGATGTCACCCAGACATCTCATCCTCTGTCGTCCCCTTCTCCTCCTGCCCCCAATCCCTCCCAGCATCAAAGTCTTTTCCAATGAGTCAACTCTTTGCATGAGGTGGCCAAAGTACTGGAGTTTCAGCTTTAGCATCATTCCTTCCAAAGAAATCCCAGGACTGATCTCCTTCAGAATGGACTGGTTGGATCTCCTTGCAGTCCAAGGGACTCTCAAGAGTCTTCTCCAACACCACAGTTCAAAAGCATCAATTCTTCGGTGCTCAGCCTTCTTCACAGTCCAACTCTCGGGCAGGAGGAGAAGAGGATGACAGAGGATGAGATGGCTGGATGGCATCACTGACTCGATGGACATGAGTCTGAGTGAACTCTGGGAGTTGGTGATGGACAGGGAGGCCTGGCACACTGTGATTCATGGGGTCGCAAAGAGTCGGACATTACTGAGCGACTGAACTGAACTGAACTGAATGGGACTGGATGTCATGACCTTCGTTTTTTGAATATTGAGTTTTAAGCCAGCTTTTTCACTCTTCTCTTTCACTTTCATCAAGAGAGTCTTTAGTTCCTCTTCATTTTCTGCCATAAAGGTGATGTCATCTGCATATTTGAGGTTGTTGATATTTCTCCCAGCAATCTTAATTCTAGCTTGTGCTTCATCCAACCCGACATTTCACCTGATATACTCTGCATATAAGTTAAATACACAAGGTGACAATATACAATATATTGAAGAAGTACGAGAAAATTAAAATTGGCTAATGTCACAGAACCCAGAGAGGACTATATGAATGGGGATGGGCACTAGGTGAGAGTAGATGCTAGTAGCTTCAGGTTCTTGCCAGTTTGTCTCCTGCCCTCTCCATGTCCTCCTCTGCCCACTTGCCATCACTTCCTCACATAAGTAACCCTCTACATGGTCAGGGCATCCTTTGCCTCCAGAGGGTAGCAGGAATGGGGAAAGAAATGTCAACACTTAGATTTTGAATTTCAGAGTAGGCCCTTGAAACTAGTAGATTTTTGTTTTAAAAAGCTGAGCTTCAGAAAAATTGAAGCCGAAGACTTCTTGGGCTTGCTTGATGGCTTAGTGGTAACGAATCCGCTTGCAATACAGGAGATATGGGTTTGATCGCTGGGTCAAGAAGATCCCCTGGAGAAGGAAATGGCAACCCACTCCAGTAATCTTGCATGAGAAATCCCATGGACAGAGGAGCCTGGCAGGCTACAGTCCATGAGGTTACAAACAGTCAGACACAACTGAGTAACTAGACAAAAGCTCTTCTGCAAAAGAGCCAAAGTAACACCTCTCGCCACCCTCTGAGAAGAAGAGGTTCAAGAGCAAAAGGAGAAAATTTAGACTCTGGCAGGTCCTCATGAGGAGTATTTTTCCTGCCCATCCAAGAGTCAGTATTGGGGGGAGGATGGTAGATAACAGGCTCACCATAGGAGCCTTGAGGGGATCTGTAGATGAGACTTGGGCCTGCTTCACATCAGAGCTCTGCAAGTGAAGCAGGAAGCATGCCAAAGAAGTGCCTTGGGCCATAACATGCTGAAGCCACTGGGACAGAGAAGCCCAGTGACAGTTATGGGTGGCTCACGGCCCTGGGGAAGGGTGGAGACACCCTTTCCTTGCTTCAGAGGATAAAATATACAAAGGAAACAGCCAAGGGACCAAAGGGTGTAAGGTTCTTAAAAAAGATTACATCTGCAGACTTCAGGGTGGACTGTGCCAACAGGAACCCAGAGGCAGACCTGCTATATGTCAACATGAGCAATGACCAGCCACCTCAGGGGACTCAGAGCAGAACACTCTGCTTATTCAATGCCATACTGCTGTACATGACCCCTCCAACACCTGCTCCTTCTCTCTCCCCCTTAAATGAGATGCCATCCTAGGCGAAGGAGGGAAAGTGCCCTGAACTGGACTACACTTTAGCCTAAATTACTGAGAAATTACCGTATTTGTCCGAGTTTACCTCAAGTTATAAGGTAAAGCTCTCTGTTATCAGATGGAAACAAGAGCTAGAAGTAGAAATTAGATTTTGTTGTGGAAAAATAAAGTGAAGTGTTATAGTTTGCACACCTTTGTGTCTGTGGGATTTTCACTTGCTATACAGACAGGCCTAAAAACTATGTTGTTCCTTGAATAATTACAGTGATCTATTTTTGATACAAACCAAAAAAAGACACAAAAATGGTAAAAATTGAGAATAAAATCATACCTAAGCAATATGTAATAGTACCACAATGGTATATGAGGTTATGGGTGTCAGAGGAAAAAGTGAATTTTTTATTCCATTATAGATAATTAAGTGATACTCAGTTTTTACTACCACTCTTCTAATGATAGCTATAAAGGACATTAAATATAATCTGTATCATTTAAGTATGTCAAGTACCATTCAGCTTCTAAGAATGTAGAAGTGGAATCTTCTAGAAACAAGTCAATTGAATGCCTTTGCAATTATTTAGACAAAGAATCAATTTTTACCCCCAAAATGCTATATGAGTGTAGAAAATGCTTTTAAAAATCCATTGCATTATTCCAGCTGAGGATTGTGAGTGAAGTACAGTGATGATTTATTTTAACACACACAAAAAAGCTTTAAAAATAAAATCTAACTCCATTGAAGGGGAAAAAAAGACAATATACTATTTTAGTGCCAAATATTATCAGATTTGATCAATTTAAAATGCATGCAATCTTGGCTTTTTGGGGAAGGCAATGGCACCCCACTCCAGTACTCTTGCCTGGAAAATCCCATGGACGGAGAAGCCTGGTAGGCTGCAGTCCATAGGGTCACAAAGAGTTGGACATGACTGAATGACTTCCCTTTCACTTTTCACTTTCATGCATTGGAGAAGGCAATGGCACCCCACTCCAGTGTTCTTGCCTTGAGAATCCCAGGGACGGGGGAGCCTGGTGGGCTGCTGTCTATGGGGTCGCACAGAGTCGGACACAACTGAAACGACTTAGCAGCAGCAGCAGCAATCAGATCGCAGAGTTCAAGGTGGTAAGTATAACAAAAACTAGGTAATAAATAGTCTGGCTCTGAACTTTTATCCATCAATTCTGCTGGATAAAAAAAAAACTATCAGTGTTGAACCACATAATGTTCTAGGAACTTCATGTCTCTTCTTAGTGTTAATTCCTTTACCAAACAGGGGACTTGCTTAGAGGTTCAGGAAGTCTCTGTTCCCAGATATCTGCTTAAAGTCTTAGTCCTGGGGGCACCATCGATCTGAATGGGTCTCTTCTCTGTTTCTGATGAGCTCCTTCAGGTAGCCATTACAGAAAACGTATAATGGGTGGATGGATTGGTTCTACATCTAGGTTCTTCCTAGAACAGGTGAAGTATATTAACCCTAAAATGCAAAAGTCTTTTCCACTTCAATAATCCAGAAGAAGATAGACTCTGTTAACACAGATTCACAATTTACCAAAGCCTGAGCAACTTATGCAGGCTGAGAGGGCTCGCTTTTCCAGAAGCAGAAATGAGGAGGGAGCCCTGTGCTGTCTGGAACTCGTAAACTGTCATCAGCAAACTCTCTTATTTTCTCAGTCTCTTCTCTCATCATTTCCTTCACCTTCTTACTCTATTGTAAACCCTTGGGATCCTCTATGTACAAGCTCTTTTTCTTCCATTTACCTGGAAATATTGGGCATGTGAGTAAAATAAGATGTGAGACAGGGCTGGTCCTTACTTCCCCTCCAGGTCATTCTCTTTTTCTCCTCCCTACAGTTCCCTGACTTTGAATCTCAGATCATGTCTCTATACCACCCATTAGGGCTTCCCTGATGGCTCAGCAGGTAAAGAATCTACCTGCAATGCAAGAGACACAGGAGACACAGGTTCAAACCCTGGGTCAAGGAGAGCCCCTGGGAAAGGAAATGGCAACCCACTCCAGTATTCTTGCCTGGAAAACCCCATGGACAGAGGAGCCTGGTGGGTTACACTCCAAAGGATTGCAAAGAGTTGACACAGCTGAGCAACTACACATGCACACAAACCCCTCTTCTCTCTTCTCGTTGCAATCATCCACCAGGTCCACCAGATTTTAACTCCTGGCTCATGTCACTCTCTTCAACACAATTACAGTATTCATTTAGTCATTTCAAAATCCAGATAGATGATCTTTCCAATAGTGTAGCCACTAAAGTCCCTTACCTGCTCTCCTCCATCATCTTGTCCATCACTTTACAACAGCCACTCAGTCCTATGAGGCATCTTCAGTTTAGTTCAGTTCAGTCACTCAGTTGTGTCCAACTCTTTGCAACCCCATGGAGTGCAGCACACCAGACCTCACTGTCTATCACCAACTCCCAGAGTTTACTCAAACACGTATCCATTGAGTTAGTGATGCCATCCAACCATCTCATCCTCTGTCATCCCCTTCTTCTCCCACCATCAATCTCTCCCAGAATCAGGATCTTTTCCAATGAATCAGTTCTTCTCATCAACTGGCCAAAGTAATGGAGTTTCAGCTTCAACATCAATCCTTCCAATGAACATTCAGGACTGATTTCCTTTAGAATGGACTGGTTAGATCTCCTTTCTGTCCAAGGGACTTTCAAGAGTCTTCAGCATCACAGTTCAAAAGCATCAATTCTTCAGTGCTCAGCTTTCTTTATAGTCCAACTCTCACATCCATATATGACTACTGGAAAAGCCATAGCCTTGACTAGACAGACCTTTATTGGCAAAGTAATGTCTCTGCTTTTTCATATGCTGTCTAGGTTGGTCATAACTTTTCTTCTAATGAGTATATTTTAATTTCATGGCTGCAGTCACCATCTGCAGTGATTTTGGAGCCCAAAAATATAAAGTCTCACTGTTTCCACTGTTTCCCCATCTATTTGCCATGAGAAGATGGGACCAGGTGCCATGATCTTCATTTTTTGAATGGTGAGTTTTAAGCCAGCTTTGAAACTCTCCTCTTTCACTTTCATCAAGAGGCTCTTTAGTTCCTCTTCAGTTTCTGTCATAAGGGTGGTGTCATCTGCGTATCTGAGGTTTTTGATATTTCTCCCGGCAATCTTGATTCCAGCTTGTGCCTCATCCAGCCCAGCATTTCATATGAAGTACTCTGCATATAAGTTAAATAAGCAGGGTGACAATATACAGCCTTGATGTACTCCTTTCCCAATTTGGAATCAGTCAGTCTGTTCCATGTCCGGTTCTCAGTGTTGCTTCTTGACCTGCATACAGATTTCTCAGGAGGCAGGTCAGGTAGTCTGGTATACCATCTCTTTCAGAATTTTCCACAGTTGTGATCCACACAGTCAAAGGCTTTGGCATAGTCAGTAAAGCAGAAGAAGATGTTTTTCTGGAACTCTCTTGTTTTTTCGATGATGCAATGAATGTTAGCAATTTGATCCCTGGTTCCTCTGCCTTTTCCTAATCCAGCTTGAACATCTGGGAGTTCACAGTTCACACACTGTTGAAGCCTGGCTTGGAGATTTTTGAGCATTATTTTGCTAGCATGTGAGATGAGTGCAATTGTGCGGTAGTTTGAGCATTCTTTGACATTGCCTTTCTTTGGAATTGGAATGAAAACTGATCTTTTCCAGTCCCGTGGCCACTGCTAAGTTTTCCAAATTTGCTGGCATATTGAGCTCAACACTTTCACAGCATCTTTTTTTAGGATTTGGAATAGCTTAACTGAAATTCCATCACCTCCAGTAGCTTCCTAAGGCCCACTTGACTTCGCATTCCAGGATGTCTGGCTATAGGTGAGTGATCACACCATCATGGTTATCTGGGTCATGAAGATCTTTTTTGTATGGTTCTTCTGTGTATTCTTGCCACCTCTTTTTAATATCTTCTGCTTCTTTTAGATATCTTAGACCTTGTTATTACCAAAAATTGCAAACCACACATAATCTAAATTTTCAGTCTCTAACTTCCCACCATCACCTATTTTTTCTAGTTCACTCTTTTAGAACCCTGTCTCCAAAGATCTCTGATCATATCAAAACCAACAGTTTGTTGATTGTACCACCTTTTCACTTTTCCTCACCTCATCTCAGGTGCTCACATCCCTTTTCATCTAATTTAACTTCCACATTCAGTCATTACAATTCTTTCTCTTGTGTTCATATTCACTTCATCATATTCTAGTATATAGCATACATGCCTGCTAAACTCTCAGTTCAGTTCAGTCGCTCAGTTGTGTCTGACTCTTTGCGACCCCATGAATCGCAGCACGCCAGGCCTCCCTGTCCATCACCATCTCCCGGAGTTCACTCAGACTCGCATCCATCGAGTCCGTGATGCCATCCAGCCATCTCATCCTCTGTTGTCCCCTTCTCCTCCTGCCCCCAATCCCTCCCAGCATCAAAGTCTTTTCCAATGAGTCAACTCTTTGCATGAGGTGGCCAAAGTACTGAAGTTTCAGCTTTAGCATCATTCCTTCCAAAGAAATCCTAGGACTGATCTCCTTCAGAATGGACTGGTGGGATCTCCTTGCAGTCCAAGGGACTCTCAAGAGTCTTCTCCAACACCACAGTTCAAAAGCATCAATTCTTCGGCACTCAGCCTTCTTCACAGTCCAGCTCTCACATCCATACATGACCACAGGAAAAACCATAGCCTTGACTAGATGGACCTTAGTTGGCAAAGTAATGTCTCTACTTTTGAATATGCTATCTAGGTTGGTCATAACTTTTTTTCCAAGGAGTAAGCATCTTTTAATTTCATTGCTGCAGTCACCATCTGCAGTGATTTTGGAGCCCCCAAAAATAAAGTCTGACAATGTTTCCACTGTATCCCCATCTATTTGCCATGAAGTGACGGGACCAGGTGCCATGATCTTCGTTTTCTGAATGTTGAGCTTTAGGCCAACTTTTTCAGTCTCCTCTTTCACTGTCATCAAGAGGCTTTTTAGTTCCTCTTCACTTTCTGCCATAAGGGTGGTGTCATCTGCATATCTGAGGTGATTGATATTTCTCCCGGCAGTCTTAATTCCAGCTTGTGTTTCTTCCAGTCCAGCGTTTCTCATGATGTACTCTGCATAGAAGTTAAATAAGCAGGGTTACAACATACAGCCTTGATGTACCTTTTCCTATTTGGAACCAGTCTGTTGTTCCATGTCCAGTTCTAACTGTTGCTTCCTGATCTGCATACAGATTTCTCAAGAGGCAGGTCAGGTAGTCTGGTATTCCCATCTCTTTCAGAATTTCCCACAGTTTATTGTGATCCCCACAGTCAAAGGCTTTGGCATAGTCAATAAAGCAGAAGTAGATGTTTTTCTGGAACTCTCTTCCTTTTTCCATGATCCAGTGGATGTTGACAATTTGATCTCTGGCTCCTCTGCCTTTTCTAAAACCAGCTTGAACATCAGGGAGTTCACGGTTCACGTATTGCTGAAGCCTGGCTTGGAGATTTTTGAGCATTACTTTACTAGCATGTGAGATGAGTGCAATTGTGTGGTAGTTTGATCATTCTTTGACTTACCTTTCTTTGGGATTGGAATGAAAACTGATCTTTTCCAGTCCTGTGGCCACTGCTGAGTTTTCCAAATTTGCTGGCATATTGAGTGCAGCACTTTCACAGCATCATCTTTCAGGATTTGAAAGAGCTCTACTGGAATTCCATCACCTCCACTAGCTTTGTTCATAGTGATGCTTTCTAAGGCCCACTTGACTTCACATTCCAGGATGTCTGGCTCTAGATGAGTGATCACAGCATCGTGATTATCCGGGTCGTGAAGATCTTTTTTGTACAGTTCTTCTGTATTCTTGCCACCTCGTCTTAATATCTTCTGCTTCTGTTAGGTCCATACCATTTCTGTCCTTTATTGAGCCCATCTTTGCATGAAATGTTCCCTTGGTATCTCTAATTTTCTTAAAGAGATCTCTAGTCTTTCCCATTCTGTTGTTTTCCTCTATTTCTTTGCATTGATTGCTGAAGAAGTCTTTCTTATCTCTTCTTGCTATTCTTTGGAACTCTGCTCTAATCCCTGTTAATCCAACTCTCCATTGATAACATGCTCAATCTTCAGATCTAATCCATTACCAATCACATCTTCAGAATGAACACAATTGATTTTTTTCTTTTTAAAATGTTTTTACATTGTTGTGTTGGTTTCTAATTATTAAATGCAAATCAAAACTAAGATGAGGTATCACCTCATACCAGTCAGAATGGCCATTATCAAAACATCTACAAGCAATAGATGATAGAGACGATGTAGAGAAAAGGGAACTCTTCTACACTGTTGGTGGGAGTATAAACTGATACAGTCATTGTGAAGATCAGTATGGAGATTCCTTAAACACAATTGATTTTTACCACCTCTACCATCAATTCCCTGATTCAAGCCACCATCACCTCTCCTTCCTCGCTCCCTCCCTCTTTTTCTATTGATTACTGTCATAACTCCCTAACTGATTTTTCTGCCCTCAATCTCTAAATTATACTCTCCATACAGTAACTATAGTAAATCTGTTAATATGTAGGTCAGATTCCATCACTTCTCTGTTCAAAAAACTCTAATCCCAGGACTTCTCTGGCTGTCCAGTAAGACTCATGCTGCCAATGCAGGAGGGGACCTGGGTTCAATCCTTGGTCTGGGAACTAAGATCTTACATGCCACAAGGCACGGCCAAAAAATTGAAAAAAATTTTTTAATTAAATTAAATTTAAAAACTCAAATTCCTTCCATCTCACAGAGTAATTCCCATAGTCCCTACAATGACTTACCAGGGCCTACAACCAAATATTTGTACTTAGTATATATTTGTAGAAAGTGAATAAATATAAATATTTATTAATAAAGAACTATCCTGAAAATCTAAGGATGCCCTCTCTGTGCTCTCCTCCTGATAGCTAAGGGTTATACCTGGCATACCCTCTAGATCATTAGGGGAAACTTTTTCTTATTTTAACTTGAACTCTCTGAGGTCAAGGACAAAATGCTGGTTATTTTTATAAACTTATCACATAACATGATGTCTGGCACAAAGTAGACTCATATATTTGTGTGTTTACCACAAAATACCGTATGTGAGGGAAGAAAGGATCTATGTGGAATTAGTAAACCTTTCCAGGTGGCTTAAGAAATTCATTACCAATATGAAATAGATTTATGCTGCCACTTATCCTGAAGGATACTGTCAAAATCTTTCACATGATAAAGACATTCATCAGAAATCAACACTGCGTTTTGGAATGGAATTCCAGTTGGGATCCATGTCTGAAATCCTAGTTTGCTTTCTCTGTCCTGAATCTTTTAATCTATAGGGAGTTTCTTTCCCACTTGGCAGCACACATGCTTCCCGTACTTCAATGTCAGTAGCTTCATAAGATAACGTTCTGCTTCTTTGGAATGACCTACAGACTCTCTAAAGTGACTTTCAACTCTGCTGTGCATCCTGTATTTTAAGTCAAACCATCCTCAATGAATTCCTCTCAAACATGATGGAATCTCATCCTGGTCTTGTAGTATAATATAGTAACACAGAGACAATCAAGGACAAATTTCAGTTTATTTATTTAAAACAAAAAGAAATGCTTCTGCATTTTTTAAATTCATTTATTTGTTTATTTATTTTATTTTTGACTGTTCTGGGTCTTCATTGCTGCACACAGGATTTCTCTAGTTGTGACAAGAGCAGGTTACTCTCTAGTTGCAGTGTATGGGCTTGTCATTGCAGTGAGTTCTCTTGTTGCAGAGCACAGGCTCTAAGCCCAAGCAAGAGCTTCAGTAGTTACAGCTCAAGGGCTCTGGAGCACTGACTCAGAGACTTGAGGCATGTGGGATCTTTCCAGAGCAGGAATCAAACCCAAGTCCCCTGCACTGGCAAGCAGATCCTTAACCACTGGACTACCAGGGAATTCCCACGTATTTCTGTATTTTTTTTTTAATATTTTATTTTTACTTTATTTTACTTTACAATACTGTATTGGTTTTGCCGTACATTGACATGAATCCACCACGGGTGTATACAAGCTCCCAATCCTGAATCCCCCTCCCACCTCCCACTCCATATCATCTCTCTGGATCATCCCCATGCACCAGCCCCAAGCATCCTGTATCCTGTATCAAACATAGCCTGGCACTTCGTTTCTTACATGATAGTATACATGTTTCAAAGCCATTCTCCCAAATCATCCCACCCTCTCCTCTCCCTCAGAGTCCAAAAGTCCGTTCTATACATTTGTGTCTCTTTTGCTGTCTTGCATAAAGGGTCATCATTACCATCTTTCTAAATTCCGTATGTATGTGTCAATATACTGTATTGGTGTTTTTCTTTCTGGCTTACTTCACTCTGTATAATCGGCTCCAGTTTCACCCATCTCATTAGAACTGATTCAAATGTATTCTTTTTAATGGCTGAGTAATACTCCATTGTGTATATGTACCACAGCTTTCTTATCCATTCATCTGTTTCTGTATTTATAAACGCTTTCTGGAAGGAAATCTAAGACACTATTAACAGTAGTAACCTTTGGCGATGGATAAAATGTTCACATAGAGAATAAAAAAGGATTTTCCTTCTTCACTTCTATACCTTAGGAAAGTTTTAAATCCTTCAGTGTCTGAATTTATGAGCTCAAACACATCCTTCCCAGCCAAACTTAGGGATTGCTTCTGCTTCCCAGCTTGCATATCCTTACAGTCTGAGCTTCTCTCCTCCTTCCAGAGCCCTTGCCTAGAGCACTCTTCAATTTCAGAAGGTTGCATTTTTTAAAATGTGTTTTGAGAATAGCTTAAATTAAGGGAAAAACAGGATAAATCCTTATAAAAGTTTTGCAAATGTACTTTGCTTCTCTGTTGACGTGTCCAATGGTCTCATTCAAATCATTTCACAATAATAATAAGAGCTAGCATTTATTGATCCTTGTCTAAGTGCTTTACATGCATTACTCACTGAAGACTCATAAGAACTCCCTGAGGTAGTTGTTCACATAAGGAAAGTAAGACACTGAGAGCTTGAGTAACTTGCCAAAGAACTTAAATAATTTGCTAGGGAGAGCAGATTCAGGATTCAAACCTTGGCAGTCAGTATGTAATTTCCCTCTTAATCAGTAAGCTATGCTGTCTTTTTCCATACAAAAATTTTAAAGAGATTTTTTTCTATGAATTAAAAATGAAAAAATGAGCGTAAGTATTTAATCTAGATCATTATGTTTTTCAAAGTAAAATTTGGGCTAGATAGTTTCTTTTTGGTGTGTTATTTTATTATGAATTGCTTTTCTTTTTCCCCGATTTATATTATACTGTATGTATATATATATATGACTTCCCAGATGGCACTAACGGTAAAGAACCTGCCTGCCAATGCAGGAGACGTCAGAGACGCATGTTTGATCCCTGTGTCATGAAGGTCCCCTGGAGGAGGCCAAGGCAACACTCCACTATTCTTGCCCAGAAGAATCCCATGGACACAGTAGCCTGGCCAGCTACAGTCCATAGGTTCACAAAGAGCTGGACACAACTGAAGTGACTTAAATATATACATTTACTTTGGGGAAGTTTGTATGCAAGTTATAGTATCTATGGGTCTGAATAGGATTGGGGACTGCTGGCTAGGGCAATAGTTCCCAGCAGGGGGAGGCAGGTTTGATCCCTGGTCAGGGAAATAACGTACCATATGCCATGCAGCATGGCCAAAAAAAAAAATAGAATACAATAGTTTTAATTCAGTATTCCTTGAATTTTCCTCTTTCCCTTGGGGATTTGTGGAAACTTGACTTGATGCCTTAAATTCAAGGATTGTGTTAGTACAGAGCCCTTTCAAATCCTGCCTAAATCTCCACTCAGATACTGCACTTGGGCACAAAGTTCAAGCAGTTTCCATGAAAGCAAAATAAAGAAACAGTACTTGTACTGAAGATTTGGAATCAGACACTTGGCACCTTTTGCCTATTACCAGAAGTCCAAGCACTTCTGCTCGCTGCATCTTATTATCAGAGTCACCAAGGAAAACACAGCAAAGTCAAGAAATGGATAGAACGATGCTTTACTCACACAGAGAAGAAGAAACAGAGCAAGATCAGCTTCAGGAGTGCACAACGGTTCCCCATAGCTATTGGGCCATTCCCAGAAGCCAACACAGGGCATCTGTCCTACACACTCCCGTCTCACAAGGCAACAGAAGGACCCCATCCCTTTCCGTCAGGGGACAGATATAGCAGGGTGACTGGTCAGGTATCATATGACATACACACTTAAGTAGATCAAAGAGGTACTACACATTGGGAGTGAAACACGAGAAGGTGTTTCCACATGGTGACTAGCCCCAGCACGGTCTGTGAGCACACTTTATCATTTGATAAGAAAGTGTCCCAGGTTTAAGGGTCATTCTTAGGGCTTGAAGACTGTGTGCATGAGACTGCTTTCCCAAATATTTAGAAATGTCACAGGGGAATGATCTAGAACGTTAATACAATGAAGGGCTAGGAGGCTGAGTGAGAAGGAATTGGAGCAGGAAGGCAAGGATAAGAGAATATGGTGAGAGAATATTAAGGTTAGAAATGTAGACTTTTCCTAATGTGACTTAAAATATCTTTAAGTGAAGGATAAATATAACATCTATGGTTAATAATTTAAACATCTTAAATATTTTTAAGCTTCAGTTCAGTTCAGTCGCTCAGTCACGTCTCTTTGCGGCCCCATGGACTGTAGCATGCCAGGCCTCATTATCCATTATCATCTCCCAGAGTTTACTCAGACTCATGTCCATCAAGTTGGTGATGCCATCCAACCATCTCATCCTCTGTCGTCCCCTTCTCCTCCCGCCTTCAATCTTTCCCAGCATCAGGGTCTGTCCTAGTGAACCAGTTCTTCGCATTAGGTGGCCAGTGTTGGAGTTTCAGTTTCAGCATCAGTCCTTCCAATGAATATTCAGGACTGATTTCCTTTAGGATGGGCTGGTTGGATCTCCTTGCAGTCCAAGGGACTCTCAAGAGTCTTCTCCAACACCACAGTTCAAAAGCATCAGTTCTTCGG